>NC_138451.1:1397500-1956789 GCF_040668555.2 Bombus flavifrons
TAATCATTAGTCGGTTGAAAGAATATTCTTTATCCCATTTACTCCACCAGTACTGTCTATACGGACAAAACTCGCCTCAATTGCTATCAGTTTAGGGGATAATTCTTCGTATGCGAGTGATGTGTTTCCTACCATCAAAATCCCGAACAACGCTTATTTGAGTACTTACGAGATAAGTTAGTAGGAAAGTTATTTGGAAAGATATTTCACAGGATATAATTTTACAGATATGTGTAATTTTGTGTGCTACTCACAAATTAGCCGCGTATAGTGACACATATATGTGAGTATGAGTGTGTGTGGGAGTATGTGCGTGCGCAGCATCTCGTAGAACAGAAGAACGGAGAAAATGATGGTGAGACAAAAAGAGTGCTGAGACACGTTCAGTGTGTATCTACGAATATCTTGTAAATCACATATTAAATAAATATGAAACTATTTTAATATCATTTCTATATGTAATGTGAGTGTTGCTATACGTTTGTTTTGGCAACTAAGATCCACAATCCTTAACAATAATAAGACTATTAAACTGTTATAAAAGTAATATAGAAACATGGTTTATTTAAAAATTATTTACAATGTAATGTTTTGTCCATGATGAAGTATTTACTTCTAGAAAAACTCTACATCTTTTTCTTTTGTATACTCGCGACCTGGACACCGCTGTTACGGTGAAAATAGAACTTAGTGAAGCAAAAAAGTTAACGAAAAGGAGAGGTCCATATTATTGTGTCCTTGAATATAAATGTTGTTTTTGGGTCACAAGGTCTAAAAACAAAAGAGCTATAAGTAGATTTTTATTGCTGTTTCTTGTAACTTACAGCTAGAGTTACATACCAAGATTAATTTTTTGGTAACGTCCATTGCTGTCAATTTATCAACGTGCTCCCTATCATATTCTATTGTAATGTAACACTGCTAAATTCATCATCTGGATCAGCATATACTATACCTGTACTTAAGCTTACTTCAATATATATTTCTATTAGAAATTTATCCACGCGTTCCTCTATCAGATAACCTCAACAGTCCAGAAGCACTTTTTCGGATGACAATATTATGATATCTACGTTAAACAGAAGATTTCATTACATTATCAGTCAGCCCTAATAATTTCATAACTAATAATTCCCTAAATTTTCTATTTCTATTCTTCTTTATCGTAATCTTGTAAACTATTAAAGCGTTTTTCTGTAATTCCCAGAAGAAACTGAATGCCAAGTTTGCAGTATCGTTTGAGTCCTTTTATAATTATAATGGCATAAGAAAAGATTTGATCCGAATAATCTATACTATACTTTATTGTATGCAAGAGCAGCTAGTGGTTTCAATTTTCCAGATGACTGTTGCCTCGTAAAAGCAGCATGAATGTTACGAATATTTCTTGTACTTGGTACCATGATGGAAGTGAGCTTTGTTGATAAATCTCACGAATCTCTCCATTTGACTATGACAATATTATTCTTTAATACATATATTAACTTATAAATTAATATATACATTAAATTCTAAAAAAAGGCAATAATTTCTTTGGATAACATCTCTCCTGTTTTTTAAATAAATCAATGCATAGTGTACCTCACAGATTGATAGAAGCAATAAAAAATAAGGGAAAATCCACTAAATATTAAATAAAAGGATCACAAAATTAACATTGAATTTATATTGTTTCACAGCCAAAAACACAATTTTAAGAGAAAATTTAATTTTTTCCAGAGTTCGAAAGGAGATAATTTTTGTTTGTTCTATCTTCAGTTTTGTTTTATATCGTAATATGAAATTATACAAACGATTCTTTCAATTTTTGTTTTAGTATCATAAAAAATCTGAAAATATGGTTGAGTTTATAATTATTCGCAGCAGTATATGTGGTAATTAATACAAGTGTTAAAAGATGTATAAAAGTGAGAAAAATATAATTAGCAGGAGAGTTTGAAAACGTGTCAACGAGTATCTATGAATCAGAGTTATTTTGTTATGAAACATATTGACGCACGATAACTCACTTATTATTAGCTTTCCTTATGTTTTGAAATATTAATTTATGCTTAAATATGTTGAGGTTATTCGATGTATAACCTTAGATGTAGAGAAAACTAGTGGATAAATTGTAAGGCAGAAAATATATTTAAATATAAATGTAATTATAAGTAAGAATACAATTTGAGCTGGTCCAGATCCGCACGCTAGCTGTGTTACCCAATAACTGAAAAAAAAACGCCGAAGCCAACGTCGCTTGTCTACTGTTTGTGGTCTGACTTCGTCGCAGTCTTTTGTCTACGCGCTGTCGATGGCTTCAGTGCTTGAGAAACTAAAAAGACCAGATGTAGAGTTTTCTTATAAGTGGTGACCACTTCAACACCCTCCCTAAAACTCTACATCTCCACAAACAATTATCTCAAATTTACAAATTATCTCTTAATATTTTTCTAACTCTTGTCGTAAATATCTGAAAATCAATTTGTCAATGCCTTCACAAGTACATTTGCCAGACGCCTTTCTCTTTTTCATTCAAATTAATTTATTACAAAAAATACTAGAAGACTAAACAGATCATGTAGAGTTTTTCTTTTTTTTTTTAGAAGTGACAACCACTTCGACACCCTCCCTAAAAACTCTACATGTCTACAAACAATTACCTCTTAATATCCTTTTTATTTTTCAAACCTAACTTTTGCCTTAAATATTCAAATCTTGGTTTTGGCAACGCCTTTGTACATATATCTGCCAGTTGCTCTTCGCTTGTTACATACGTTACATCAATTTCGCCTCTATTGTATAAATCTCGCAAGAAATGATATCTTACGTCAATATGCTTACTTCTTTGATGGAATTCTGGATTCTTAATTAATTTCACGGCACTAGTATTGTCTACACATAGCATATACTTAAGGATCTCTATTTTACATTCAAGAAATATTTTCTTTAGCCACATAATTTCTTTCGCTCCTGAGGCTGCATGACATACTCAGCTTCGGTCGTAGATAGAGCTATACATTGTTGTCGCTTACATTGCCATGTGATGGCCGCATTCGCATACTTACATACAACGCCTGATGTCGACTTTCTTGTTTCTTTATCGCCTGCATAGTCAGCATCGCTAAAGGTTTCGAGACTGCCTGCTTTTGTATATAAGAGTCCCATGTCCGCGGTCCCTTTTATGTAGCGCAAAATTCGTTTGACTAATTTCCACTGATACTGGTTTGGATTCTCTAAATGTCTCGCCGCTATATTTATTGCAAAACTAATATCTGGCCTACTTACGGTTTGTAAAAACATTAAGTTCCCTACGGCTTCTCTGTATGGTGCGTTACAATCATTATTGCCTATGTTACTTTCGTTCCAATTAGTCTCGATAGGTGTAGAAACACTGTTTGCCTCATTCATATTAAATTTTTCTAATATGTTTTCGATATATCTACTCTGATGAATGAATATTGAACCATCTTTTAATCTATTAATTTCAAGTCCAAGAAAACTCTTGACTTCTTTCGAACTCGTAATTTTGAATTCTTTATTTAAATCATCAAAAAATTTATCAATTAGAGATTCGTCTGAAGCTGCTACCAGTCCATCGTCTACGTATATGGTCATCAACATTAATTTGTCGTCTTCTGTATAAATATAAAAACAAGGATCTGCGTTACTCTGATAAAATTTTAAGTTTGAAATATATTTTGTGAAACGTTCCGTCCAACATCTTGGAGACTGCTTTAAGCCATATAGGCTTTTTAGCAATTTACAAACGCGATTCGTACCATCATCATAACCTTTAGGTTGTTTCATATAAATATCTTCTTTCAGACTTCCATATAAAAATACGGTTGTAATGTCAAACTGTCCGAGGTGCAAATTATTTTTGGCTGCAATACTGAGCATTAATCTAATTGTATCAAACCGAGCAACGGGACTATAGGTTTCCTTATAATCTATGCCTTCCTTTTGTGAACACCCTTTTATTACAAGTCGCGCTTTGTATCGTTCCGAATTGTCCGGATTTAGCTTTACCGTTAAAACCCACCTATTACTAAGTACCTTCTGATCTTTAGGTTTTTCTACAAGAATCCACGTCTTATTTTCATGGTGCGATTTCATTTCATCGTTCATAGCCGTTTCCCATAACTCTTTCTTTTCGGAACTCATCGCTTCGTTAAAATCCACCGGTAATTTTTCCGCTACGTACGTTACTGGGCTACCATAAAAGTCGGTTCGTTTGATCTTAGCTCTATCTCTCAATTGTCTCACATTGTCGCTAGTTTCAGGAGGTTGTTTTTCATGTTCACTCTCTGCACTTTCATACGTACATGCTCTATCGCTCTGCGCACACACATCTTCGCGCTCGACAATTTTCGGTAAACTTAAATTAATAAATTTCGCACTTTCTAGTTCGGGCTTAAATATTACGTCACGGCTTAATATAACATTTCTTACTGTCGGCACATACACTCGATACCCTCGTCCGTCATCTAGATAGCCTACCAAATATCCTTTGTTCGCCTTTTTGTCAAGTTTTTTTCTCTTCTCCGCAGGTATGTGTGCAAAGCACTCAGTACCGAAAACCCTAAACTTTTCTAAATTTGGCGGTTTCCCGTACCACAGTTCATACGGTGTTTTCTTGTCTTGTCTTGTCGGCCCGGTCTTATTTATGACATGTACTGCTGTGTTCATGGCTTCGGCCCATAAAAACAGCGGTAGATTTGGTTTTGAATATAGCATCGATCGGCCTGCCTCTACTATTGTTCTATTTTCCCTTTCTGCGACACCATTCTGTTCAGGAGTGTATGGGACGTTAATTGTGTGCCTAATTCCCTGACTTCTTAAAAATTCTTTAACTTCTTTATTTTTGAACTCTTTCCCTCCATCACTATGAATTTCTTTAATCTTATCGTTGAATTGATTCTCAACTTCTAGGCAAAAAGTTTTTAATTTTTCGATTACTTCAGACTTATGTCGTAAGAAGTAAATCTTTGTGAATTTTGAAAAATCATCCTTAAATGCAAGAAAATACAGTTTCTTGCCTAATGACTCGACTTCCATAGGTCCACATACATCCGTATAAATAATTTCGCGAGGTTTAGTCGCACGATTGATTTTCTCATGAAAACTCGATCTATGCTGTTTCCCGTACGCGCAACCTTCACAGAAAAAGCTACTATCCTCCACGACTTTCATATTCGAATTTTTTAAAAAACTTTTAACATGTCTGATGTTTTGATGACATAACCGTTCGTGCCATAACTGCAATGTGTCCGCGTTTGACTCTGCTCTATTGCTAAAATTACAAACTGACGGTGTGATAACTCGCATATCCATTTTATACAAATTTCCGATAACAGAACCTTTTGCTATTATTTTCTGGTTTTGTAAAAACATACAATTGGTCCCTTCCTTTAAAACACAGAAATCTATGCCCCTTCTCGCAACAGATCTAATGGAAAATAGGTTTCTTTTCATACCTGGTACGTACAGAACATCGTTCATTGTACATGTTACCCATTTGCCGTCCACAAGAGTCTCTACTTTGATTTTTCTTTTGCCGCACGCATCCATGAACGTACCATCGCCGATCTCTATCTTCACCGTGTTATCGAATTCTTCAAAGACGCTGAACCATTCCCGTCGTCCTGTCATATGATCCGTAGCTCCTGAGTCGATTATCCAAACATCAGGGTTTGCCGCTTGTATCGCTGAGGTGCTTCCTAATAGACCAATTCCGCTGTGATCACGATTTTGATTTCTAGGTTCCTGGCTGTTTCTACTGTTGCTTCTTTTATTATTTTTAAAACAATTTTTACTGGTGTGGCCTTTCCTTTTGCATATAAAGCATCTAAAGCAATCCTTCTTTAGATGGCCAACTTTTCCACAATTGAAGCAGCTTGGTCCTTGTTTCTCGTATTCACATTTGCTTGACTGTTTCTGCTGTTCCCTTTTATAATTGTTACTCTTTGTTACCAGCGCCACCGATGTTTCCTGGTCGTCTTTCTTCCATCTGGTTTCTTCTGTCATCAGCCTGGTACTAAGCCTGTCTAGGGTCTTCTTTCCTTCGTCCACCGAATCCCACGCACTGTGAAAATGGTCAAATTTTTTTGGTAACACCGATAAAATGCGTATTATCAGCATTTTCTCGCCAATTTCACTCCCAAGGGCTTTCATCTTCGCCGCTATTAATTCCAACTTTGATAGGTTGTAGGCGACATTTTCAGATTCTTCCCATTTAAAATCGAAGAACTGCTTCTGGACCATATTTAGATTCTCATCTGACTTCATGTCATATACTGTATTCAACTTTTTCCACATTTCATGTGCTGTTGTGCAACATAAAAGAAGATCCAACGGTTTCTTTCCTACTGAAGTCACGATTAATTTTCTCGCTAACCGATCTGCCTTCAAAAATCTTTCACGAGCGATTTCTTTCTCCGCGCTGTTACCTGGATGACACAGATTCCCTTCACACACGTTGATCAGGTCGTCATCTTCCTCCAAAAGTGTACGCATAACAAAACGCCACTGGAGCCAGTTTTCTTCGCCGCGTAACATCTCGATCTTCGCACTTGCTGATTCCATTTTAGCACTATCCCTTACTTCACTAAGCACAACACTTTAACAATTTATTCACTTTACGTTGCTGCCTTGCAATTTACAGCTCTGGGCCCATAACCTATTGAGGTTATTCGATGTATAACCTTAGATGTAGAGAAAACTAGTGGATAAATTGTAAGGCAGAAAATATATTTAAATATAAATGTAATTATAAGTAAGAATACAATTTGAGCTGGTCCAGATCCGCACGCTAGCTGTGTTACCCAATAACTGAAAAAAAAACGCCGAAGCCAACGTCGCTTGTCTACTGTTTGTGGTCTGACTTCGTCGCAGTCTTTTGTCTACGCGCTGTCGATGGCTTCAGTGCTTGAGAAACTAAAAAGACCAGATGTAGAGTTTTCTTATAAGTGGTGACCACTTCAACAAAATATAACAAAATATGCAAAAATATCTACATTACGTATGCTTTGATATATTTTATGTGTGTTTTACATTCTTGAATACATAAAAAATTTACTCAATCTGGTCATGTGGAATCGTTGAATTAATTTTATGTACAGTCCAATGCAGATTCATGATTAGGGTTAGGGGCGTGTAACGAATCTTCATCTGGATTAGACATTGTTGTTATGCAATAGAGAAGATATTTACTGGTACAAATATGATTATTGCAGAATTTGATAAGTAACCGTGGTAATTAGATACTCGAGGTGCTAATAACAATGAAATACGGTAGATGATGCTTGCATTAGCAGAAATATTTGTTGCATCGCGTATTGTAGTTGGATTTTCTCCTAGACCTTTAGCTTTTTCAATAAACTGAGAAATGTAGGAAGAAATGTTGCGTTTGAGATACCTGTTCGCTCTAATCATTATTTAGACATGTTTAAATGTTCACAATGCAATAACAATACATATCATTTTATTCGGGAGAGTCCACAGAATTTTTTCGTCTCAACCGTAACTCAATAGCTGCTACTATAAGAACATAAAATATTTCCAAAGTTGAAAATTTGCAATTCTCTTCAAAATTGATTTTTTCGAAAATTGTGAGTTATAGGGAAAAACGGTTTGCAAATTCGAGTGTAGCTCGCAAAAGTTTACAAGAATCGCCTATTGAAGGTTAAAAAATTAGACACGTATCGAACAGTGAACAGATTTTATTCCCTTTTTTCTCTTATTTTTGCACGTAGAGCAACTTCCGTTTGCTTAGTCGGTAACTAACCGAATTTACATGTCTCAAACAGATTTCCAAGATCTATTTTCTTGAAAACAAAGCCTGTTATTCTTTATATCTTTCTTGTTTTTCTTCGTGCAAAATTGTCTTCCGTTTGTTGACCGTATTTGACAGGACCTTATGTTTCATATATTCTAACATAACGTATTCATATAAAAATTAGCAGTATAATAATCGTTATTTTCGATATTAAAATCATTATTAAATATTCGTTTAATTAATCTTAAAATTGTAATACAATTATGAAAAGCTAACAAAAGAATCATGTCTAGATTTTACAAGCGTGTCATGAATTATATACAGGGTGGTTGGTAACTGGTGGTACAAGCGGAAAGGGGGTGATTCTACGTGAAAAAAGATGTCGAAAATATAGAATAAATAGTTTTCGTTTGAGGCTTTGTTTTCGAGAAAATCGATTTTGAATTTTCGCTCGGTACGCGTGCGGTACGTTATAACGGATCTCACTGTAGATCGTTGTCTCGATGGAAAAATTAAAAAAAAAAAAAATCAAAAATCTTTATTCTATATTTTCGACTTCTTTTTTCGCGTAGAATCACCCCTTTTCCGCTTGTACCACCAGTTACCAACCACCCTGTATATGTCGGAGATGAAAGGACATCGGGGCCTTTCTTTTGGAATTTTTGGGAAGATCCCCAATACTTTAGTCTAAACTATTTATTATAGCTATACTTAAATAATAAAACTTAGAGGTAGTTGTTATGATTCAATCTGTAGCGGCACACGAGTCACAGGACAATTCAAATCCTGTTGTTGTTTTGTCTCGGAGTATCAAGACCGTTGGGTTACAAGTAATATAAGAACAAATAAACTCCGGGCATAACAACGTCGCCACTACATGCAACCGTCAAACGTAGACGAATTCGAATTTTCCGGTTCTTTCCCGACCAGTATAAATAAACGGACGCGATCGCGAGCGAGAGAGTATCGAACAGTATCGAAGTGTATCTGCAGAATTTCTCCAAGTATTTATCAAGTATTTATACCGCGACTTGTATCTGTACCAAGGACTCACGAATTCGGCTGTAAATAATTCATTTATTTATTTATTTATTTATTCACAATATATTTGGCGGACTGCGACAGCAATATTTCGCTCTCGTTATTTCGCTCAACCAATCATCGTCCAATCCTCCACAAATCCGATTATGTTTGCCCCAGATTTGTGACAGTGGGCTTAGGCTCGAGATGACACAACTGGTCGCCGAACGTAGCCACGGTGACGCGATGAACGTTCTTACCTAACAGAGAAGTGCCAATAATTGTGGGACACACGTTGTATTAACAATCAAACCCCGGACAGCAGCAATGTCGGCTCTACGCGGGTCTGCCTAGCAACGGCGGCTGGAATTTTGTTGATATCCCCGGTCAATATGCAACGAACAAACGCGATCTTAAGGAGAGGAAAATTTCCATCAGTCTTTTATTCTTGCGATCACCTTGGAGAGTTTTCACATCGTCTTTACGTGCAGTATTATACCGAGTGTCACAGCAAACGTTACTTTGTGCTTCAAAATATATTCTACGTTTAACAAAGAGTTACCCGGTTGACCGTGGATTCGTTATTGAACCTGAGAACATTGTCTTTAATATCTCAAGTGTCTAATCACCACGTTTATTTGTCAAACTTTGTAAAAATCAATATTTATACCAGTAAATATAATCTCTATCGTACAACAACGATGGCTAGTCCGAATGAAGATTCGTTACACGCCTCTAAACCTAACGCTAACCCGACATATATATATGTCGGAGATGAAAGGACATCGGAGCCTCCCCTTTGGAATTTCGGGAAAATCCTCTAACATCGTAATCTAGATTCTATCATAGGCGTAAATAAAAACAATTGTCGTCTCTCGATCCGATTGTATTTGTTCGAGATTTGTGATAATGAGCTTGGGCTCGAGGCGACAGCCAGTCGCCGAACGTAGCCGCGGTCACGGGATAAACGCTTTGCCTAACAAAAGTATGGAGTAATTCTATAGCTCTTCTTAAAAGAAATATTTGTAGCGGCACGCGGCAGTAAACATTCCAACGGTTTCTGTCCCGTGGCTCGCCACACGCAGACCATAGGGTCTTCGAGTAAGATGATTGCCAGATGTCGATGCGTCTCCACAGTACGTGATCAGCTAGCCCGAGGGCCGTTATAAACACTAAGATCTAGTTACCTAAAGTCCTTCAAACAGACAAACAGTCTTTGTCACAACTACGGGAAGATAGGAGAGATCTATTTCTTTCAACGAACGGCGTCTCCCACTAGCAACTTTCCCTCGAGGGCGGCTAGCATCTTCTTCTAACCACCGATATGGAGATTGATCAATTAGCAGCAACTTTAATTTCCCTTACTTTCTGAACGAAGACTATCCTCGAGGAATCCGATGATCTCGTGTCCTTAGACACACCCCACTATAGTTTTCCTCTGTGGCATCATCGGGACGGAAACTCATTCTTTCTTGCGATCTCATCGATGAAAAGAGTAACGCCTTACGATCAGTGAATATTAACAAAGAGTTCGACTTAGATCTTGTGAGCATGTTCTTCTATCATCCCGTTGACCGCGGATTCGTTATTGAACCTAGGATCATTGTCATTAGTTTCTCGAGTATCTAATTACCACGGTTACTTGTCCAATTCTATAATAATCGTATTTGCACTAGTCAATATCTTCCCTATTGCATAACGACAATGTGTAATCCAAACGAAGATTCTTTTCACGTCCCTAACCCTAATTCTAATGTAAACCCGACATATATGTAACGAAATGTTTTTGGAAATCAGGCGATCGATTCGTGGAAACTCAAGAATTGATTTTCGAAGTCTTCTTCCGCATCTCCTCAGAACTCTCCGCTTCTAATCTCTCTTCTCTTTCTCTTTCTAGCTCTTAACTTGCTTTTTTTTCTTTGTTCAATCTTCGCTTCTCGAAGTCCTGTTTTGTTCTCTATCCTAAGTCTCCGTCCTTCTCTATTTATATCCTTTGACCGACTTCCAGTAAACACAGGGAAAGTCAAACCGTCGGTTGGTATTCTAAATTCTATAGAATTTACATATATATATATATATATATATATATATATATATATGTCGGGTTCACATTATGATTAAGATTAGGGGCGTGAAGCGAATCTTCATTTGGATTAGACATTGTTGTTATGCAATAGAGAAGATATTTACTAATGCAAATATAATTATTACAGAATTTGATAAATAATCGTGGTAATTAGATACTCGAGATGCTAATGACAATGATCTTAGGTTCAATAAAGAAACCGCGGTTAAGGGAATAACAAAAATGCGCTTTCTTCCAAAGTCCAAAAGTTGTACTCTACTTGCTTGTCTACGGTACAAGTATTAGTGAACTAACTCTCTGTTAAAACGTAGATATTCACCGAGCGTAAAGACGTTATGTAACTCGCTAATGCGACCTCACGAGAGAATGACTTTCCGTCGCGATGATGCTGCAGAGAACTATGATGGGGCGTGTCTAAGGACACGATATCATCGGATTCGTCGAGAAAAGCCTTCGTCCAGAAAGTGAGGGAAATTAACGTTGCTATTAATTGGTTAATTTCTATTATATATTGGTAGTTGAAGAAGGATGCCAACCGCCCTTGAGAGAAAGTTGCTAGCGGGAAGCGTCGTTCGTGAGAAAAGCAGATTTCCCGTATTTTCCCGTAGCAGGTGGTAGATTTAGGGACTGTTAGGATAAAGATGGGTCCTCAGGCTAGCTGAACATGTACTGTGGAGATGCATCGACATCTGGTAATCATCTTGCCCGAAGAATAGGGTCTGTGTGTGGCGAGCCACGGAACAGAAACCGTTGGAATGTTTACTGTTGCGTGCCACTACAACTATTTCTGTTAAGGAGAGCTATAGAATTACTCCATCCCTATGTTAGGTAAAAATGTTCGGCGACTTGTTGTCGCCTCGAGCCGAAGCTCACTATCATAAATCTCAGGCAATTAGAATCGAGTTAAATTATAGAGACTAAAATATTGATGGTTTTCCGAAGAATTCCAAGGGGAAGGCCCCGGTGTCCTCTCATCTCCGATATATATAATGTTTATTGCTCAAGAAAAATATAAATTACATATGTCACAATAAACAACGAATTTCTGTTTGAAAGTGGTTTTGGTAAAAGTATCGTTACGCGACGGTACGACGTAGTCATACCATATTTTGTGTTGGGTTTACATTTTTAACATTACAGTTTGTAATTTAATTTAAGCTGCTCAGAAGCGGTACTTTTATACGATATTGTCTTTTCTTTCTTTTCTTTCTTTTTCTTCTTTTCTTTTTTTCAGGACGGTGGCCTACTTTTAGGTCCTGTGGGGCTGAGTGAATGGTTAGCGAAGGAGGGAGGGGGGCATGCCACGAAATGATTTTTACGCAGTGATCGCGTACAGATACCGCATATAGGCTCGAAGCTTAGCCAATCACTGAGCAATACTAATCCGTCGTCGTCACTATGTAAGCGGTCGCCGTAGAGTTCGATAACGTTCACTCGTCATACGTATCCGGGACGAGGTAGAGTGCGCGTAGTACAGGAATTTACTAAAAGTTTTAATTTTTTTATCCAGAAAATTAACTTTCTATATTAAGTTTCTATAAAAAGAGATTGATTTAAGGTGGATAGAGTTTTTATACATAAAGGTTTATAAAATGAAAAGATATTCGCACGCGTACTAGCTTTGTGTAAATAATTGTAACCTAAAAATTTGTTCAATAATAGATAGGGTAATGCAGTAGCCGGACAGGAAACTATTCTTCATATAAAGGTAAGTGAACACAAATATATTCAATCTTCTTATTTTAGGTCGCTTTTTATTTTTATTACATTTTTGATTTCTATATACATAACATGTGGAAAACCTGTAGAAATCTTGTCATATTGAACTACATAACTTTTGTATTTTCTCCGGTAACAATTTCGTCCTAATGTCCATAACTATATTCCGTGCTATGGAAAATAAGCGGTCGCTAGTTGTTTGTGCTAGTCGTTCGATTTTTGTCAAGTCAACTCGAAGTTAGGCTGTTATATAACAGGAATATTGGCACAGTCTGGATCTTCGTACAAAATTTTGTGTAAATCTGTAGAGGAAGTGATTCTCTATTTTATTTTTTTGTAAAATATAGCTGTCAACTTTAAAGTTTAAATATACGATGAATCGTGAAGTTTAAAAATTTTTATAATAAATGTGGAGGATTAGTTGTTATTTAATTGAGCGAAATAACGAGAGCGAAATATTGCTGTCGCAGTCCGACAAATATATTTTTGAATAAATAAATACTCGGATAAACTTTGTAGATCACTTCGATAATTGTTTACACGTTAATGCTCTTCGACTCTGTTCGATGAACTCTCTCGCTCGTGATTGCGTCCGTTTATTTATACTGGTCAGGGGAGAACCGGAAAAGTTTGACGGTTGTATGTAGCGGCGACATTGTTTTGTCCGGAGTTTATTTGTTCCTACATTACTTGGAACCTAACGGTCTTGATACTCCGAGGCAAAACAACAATGTTACGTCGCCTAAAACATCGGCGCTGCAGCTCTCGCGATCGGGCAGCCGATGGCCTGCGTAACGTCATTTCGACCCTCAATAAACCTAAGGACCAACCATAACTTTTCTCTCTCATTGTGTACACATGTGTCTTCATTCAATCCGTTGTCCTGAAAGATTTCTTAAGGCTAAAAATATTTTGGACGCACATCTGGTTTTTAGAGAGGTCCTTGGGTTTATTAGGCGCAATTAAAAACACGGAAAAAGCGGGTACGCACCCATTAGGAAAAACGGAATAGCTATCTAATAGAACAGGCTGGGTTTTCCCATGCATAAGGTCACTCACGAACCACGTTGGTAGGAGGCTTCCTACTCATCACTTCTCCTACGACTCTAGGAGGGTCAAGTCGAAGACATCTCCTGCTACATCAGGAGGGTCAAATCAACTTATTTCGCCAACACCGTTAGGTCAAGTCAACTTACTTCTTCTACATACTACAACGTCGAAGTCTAGCATCTAAATCTCACGTCTATTAAGTATCCTCGAGTGCTACGTCCACTAACATACGAAATTCGACTGTAAGAGCCTTGTTCTACTATTCATATCTATCTCATCTTCGTGCGACAAGTTATTATCGACGATTTATATCTACTCAACAGTGTAGTTTAAGTGTTGGAAATATATATATTTTTATAATTCTGTGAATCACAGTGTTATATAAACTTAATCACCCCTATTATCCTAACGGAAATCAGGGGATCGATCAACTCGTGGTGTCGATTAGTATAATCGTAACGGGAATTTACGACTCCCGTTGACGTCTCTCCTCGAGATTGCGTCTCCCCGCGATTGGTCGAAATTACAAACAACATGAGTCACCCTCGATTCGAATCGTTCTGTAACTCATGTGCCGCTACAGATATATTTTTTTTATTTATTTATTTAATTTGTACCTTACAATATGTCCATTCGGCAAATCTTTCTAACTTTATTGCTAATTAATATGGTCCATGCAGTACTTAAGCCATGTATTTAAGTTTTTAAGTCTTCATTTTGCCTTTTACATTCATTTACTATATTTTGTGAGTAAACAATTAGAAATATTTTTTGCATCACACAGGACGATTTTAGATGCGAGTCTCTGTATAAATCATTCGGTATGGTTATGTAATTATTTCATTCTAACGGGTTGCAATTAATCGTAACTGATTCTCATATGTAAAAGCACGATCACTGAAACAGCAGATTACGTATAGGGTTTGTGTTGTATTTACAAGAGATATCTTACCTTTTTCCATTGTTCATTTGCATTTCCCATTCTTTTTTTTCGACACACTTTTCTTGGTTATGTTATAAAATGGCATTACAATTGATACAGAACATACTTAATATTTATATAAGTTTTACAAGTTTATATTCTATAAGTTATGTGTGTCGCGCAAAGCATATGGAAAATCGCTGTAATTAATTATGAAAGTTATAGAAGAAAATCTAAAGTTATAGAAGGAATCCTATTACATTTTTTATTAATTACTGTTGAGGTATTTTGAAAGCAAACTAATAGAGTACAAGTCTACACAAAATTTCATTCTTTTATTTTTCACTAAATTTTGCAAGTAAGTGTCCCTTCAAGGAAAATTTTTTAAATAATAATGAAATTGACAGAATTCTGCTATTACAGTAAACAATTACACCGTCATAGAAGTTACAAAATATGTTAGTAGAAATGGAAAGATAGCAACGTAATTGCTTAGAAGTGCTACAAAATATAAAACAAGAAGGAGCAGAGAGCAGTTTCATTGGCAAAAAAGTATTCGCTAAAATAGTAGGTCTTGCGATAAACCGTACAATGTATTTTGCAGCGACATAAGGTGCAATGCTACGACCTTAGATATCATTCACATCTCAACATAAAGAAAAACGTATAGAGTTCATAAAGATACTTGTACAGTATACAATGTAGAAAACATTGAAGAAATGCAATCCGTCTAGTTGAACAGAATTGTAGAATATTCAGGAAGTTCCTAGCCAACAATGTATTATCTACTATATTGTAATTTATCGTATATCGACATATGTTGGAGATATCTATAACAAATCTAAACATATAGATATTGGTCATCATATCGTCGAAAACTCTATGCAGATTGGACAATGACACAGCAACGTTTTGAACTTGTGTGTTCGATCACTCGCGGAGAGACGCGATCGCGAGGAAGCACGCCAACGGGAGTCGTAAATTTCCGTTACGATTAGATAATCGATGCCACGAAATGATCGATCCCCTATTTCGGTTAGGATAATAGAGGTGGTTTAATTGAATATGACATTGATATAACAAGTTATAAATCACAGTTTATTCCAGCAACTTTGTAAAGAAGATAGTTACACTGGTGCGTATGTATAAGATAAGTGAGTGACTGATCTACGGGTGTAAACCCGGTCAAAAGGATGTTGACTGCTTGAAAGATGGAAGATCAGTAAAGTTCGGTGACGATGCTGTGGCGGAGGAAAGCTAAGGATGGGTGTGTCTAGCGCACGGAACCATCGGATTTGTTGATGACGATTTTGGCTAAGAGAGTGAGGGAAATAGGCTTCGTTGTAAATTGGTTATTTGCTATGATGGTGGGTGAGGAAGGATGCGAACCGCTCTCGAGATGAAATTACTAGTGTGATGCCTAGTACGTGAGAAAACCCAACTTTCCCGTGTCAACCCGTGGTAGACAATAAACTTTAGAAAATACTTCAGTAAAAGAATATTTGTTCGGTCTGAAGGACCTCGACTAGGAAATTACTGAGATTTATGGAGGGTACTTAAGACTATCGAGGGTACGCAGTAAGCATGTGGAGACATCTGGCTGCCATCCTGCCCGCGATATGTGGCCTGGTCTAGGTAGAGTGTTGCCCGACGCAACATTGTGATATATATTTATGTGACGGAGAATTTGAATAATTTGGCAGACTCGTAAATAATTATTAGTAAAAAATAAAAGACAAAAATTTGCGGTTTGAAGTTTGACACAGTATCGGGAAAAAGATGAACAACGTGATTCTCTTAAAACGCGCAAAATTATATACAGATACATATATATAAAGAAGAAAACTATAACGATTCCAATCTTTCGTTTGTGCACTCAAATCACATGATCGCGTGAACAGCACACAGTTTTGTAACAACTTTACTCAAGGAAATGGACCCAATTATTTTTGTCAGATACGCGATGCAGCACATCAATTTTCTAATCACGAAAACGAGATCCTTATTTCACAAACGAATACATTTGTATACTTCGAATGTAGAATCATGCTTTATCTGTAAGGAAACTATATCCAGAATTTTAACTTGTTTCCCTTAATACAAGGATTGTGCAATGTAATATAGCAACAATAATATAACATAATATCAAGTTTCAATTTGGATAAACGAACAAATGAAACATTTGCTTATGTAATACAAACACAACTATACGCAGTGAGGTTGCAATCGATGGAAAAGGTTGTAAGATGCAAAAACTTCTTGAAGAGAACGAATGAACACCTCAAAAATATTTGAAAATTGAAAATCTTATGATCAACCTACCTTTCGATAAATATGCGCTATTTACTACAGACGTATTTGCATTTTCTTGTACAGAAAAATGCAATTCGCGTAACTTGACCTCCAGTTGCTAAACAGGAGCACAAAATTTCACTGCTTTGACTGCAAGCAACGCACTCAGTCATTTCCTCTTTTATGTCGTTACAGTCATTCTTGTACGAGTTACAATACTCCTCGGACCATTGAAAACTGGCTATAGTCATGGTGTAGGTGACAATACAATTAATACAATGTATCAGTGCGGTAGTACATTCCAACCGAACAGATATATTGTCAACAATTATGTTTCTCATCAAAACACGGGTGTCGAATCCACCCAAAATTTTCAAACCAACGTCACTGCACTCAAGACTGTCTATAGATAATATGCAAAGAAAAACCTGAAAACACCTAAAGTCAAAAAGGTTTCAAGTGAAAACATATTTAGTGCTTGCACAGGAGACTAAAATCAATCAGCTATATGAAAATTGCAACTGCTTATGAATGCACTTTCGACTTGGATTTGAAAATCCTGTAAGATGTCCTTGTTGACATTTGAGTCTATTGGGACAACCATCTCATATGGACTGCCTTTAAATGTATGGAGTTTATTGTTCTGAATAACCTATTCCTGAAATGGGACTCCTGCCAAATTTTTAACTCAGGCCGTTTTGTGACCCCGTCGGGATTAAGAGTGGTTTCCCAGACTCGACCCGACGGTTATCCGGCTACTGGAAAAACGGCGGGGCGGGGAGGTGGAACCCCAGGAATCCCCTCGTACGGTAACAGCGACTGGGGCAAAGGCGAGCAGCAGGAGGTTGGGTGGCAGTAGGGAAAAACCAAGGATGGTGTCGGACGTCAGAATAAGTGACAACGTCACCATATCGGTTGTACCAAGGACTAGGGGGGACGAGGAGGGTGATCCCTTTAAGCCTAGCAGGAAGATTCAGAGGAGCCCCACGAGTGGTGGTAGGCCTGATATTGAAGTAGTTGAAGGATTGGAGGGTTCCGTAGGGATGAGTGACAGCGATCTCGGTACGCCGGTGACTACGAGAGGAATGGCCTATGCTAAACAGTTGGCGATAAGAGTGGCGGAGAAAAATGCTAGGACGAAACAGGCGAGTACAATCATGCCTGGCGAAGCGGAGGACAGCGTCAGGGACGACGCGATGACTAGCGATGTCGACGAGGAAGATGTCATGATATCGAGGGCGGAGCTTAATGGGCTTACGTAAGCCCTCACTGGCGCTGTTCAAATGTTGAGTGTCCTTGTAAAAAAATTTAAATTACACAAGGACAAAGGCGAAGACATCAGGGAGGTAGAAAACCTTATAAAAGGTATATTGTCGTCCCTGGAACAGTGCGGAGAGCATAAAGACAGGAGTAGGAAGAGGAGGAATGAACCAGTTGGCGGAGCAGCCAATAGGGTGACGACGGCCAATGAAGGTGGATATCCCAAGAGAAAAGGGACATCGCCGGCTGAGTTAATGATGACGGAGAAGCGCAAGAGGCCTAGAAAAGGAGAGATCTCTTATGCGGAGGCCTGCGTGGATGTATTCAGGAAGGCCAGCATTGAGGAGGATTATAGTGACGACTCCGAGGGATGGATGAAGGTGGAAAGGAGAAAAAGGGAGAGGAGAGCTCTCTTGATAAAGGAGGCTCCCAAAGTGCATCCGGCAAATAACCGAGAGGTGGTCTTGGAGGATAGGGCTGCATCGAGGGTTAGAAGAAGGAGGAAAGCGCTTCTAATAAAGGTAGAACAGGGCTCTGAATGGATCCAGGACCATAGGAAGATAATGGCGGCCAGGAACACCTTGGAGGAAGCCACTGGGGTCCGAAGAACAAGGGCAGGACATATCCTGATTGAGTTCGATAGGACGGTGTCCTATCCTATATATAAATTGAGAGCCGCGTTAAGTGATAGCATGGAGGTGGCCGCGCTCGTTAATAGGGCGACATTACAGATTAGAAATATTGACCCCCTCACCAGCAAGGAGGAGCTGGTGGAAGAGATAAAAACACAATGGGGGATTAAGGGCAGCGTGAATGTGGAGGTCAAATCTCTGAAGATGGCACTATGGGGCACGCAGGTGGTGATTGATGCGGTCGACGCCACCTGAGCCCCTTGGAAGTGACAGGGTGGCGAGTATCCTGGACGACCTCTTCGATACGTGGCAGCAATTGCGTCCGGGCAGGCATGGAATTGGACCGGAGAGGCATGGAATTGGACCGGCCCCACCTGTGGTATCCAACGGAGAAGAGGATTTATATATCGAAAGAAGAAGATTTGAAGACGGCCGTCGGAAAATGTGATCCCAGGAAGGCTGCAGGGGTGGATGGGATCCACGGTGCTTTAATCAGATTGTTGGCGGAACGAAGACCGAGCGTGCTCCTGGCCGTGATCAATGGTCTTAACAACTGCGGTAGGATACCGGCAATATGGAAGGTGGTTAAGGTGGTGTTGATACCCAAGCCCAATAGAGACCTGACAATGTCATCGACTTAGAGGTCGATCAGTATATTGCCGGCATTGAGCAACGTCTGAGAGCACACGCTGAAGATACTCATCGAGAGGAGCATCGGGCGAGATCCCTTTCACAAGGACCAGTTTGGCTTCAGGAGGAGGTGGGGGACCCTTGAAGCCCCGAATAGGACGGTCGCGGTTGCAGAAGACTGTAGAAGAAAGGGCCTGGTATGCGTTCTGGTCGCCCTCGACGTAAAGAACGCGTTTAATACTTTGAGGGTGGAGAGCATTTTGGAGGAAGCGCGAAGGAGACGGTTGCCGGGACGACTTCAGGAGCTGATCGGGGACTACCTGGCTGATAGGAGAATTATAGCGCACTGAAGGGACGGCGTCGTAAGGAGGAATGGCGGTGCGGGTGTTCCGCAGGGGTCGGTCTTAGGACCGCTACTGTGGAACCCCGTGTATGACGGAATACTGGAGACGCTTGACTGGGAGAAGGACATTGAAGCTGTGTAGTCCGCCGACGACCTGGCGGTACTCCTTAAGTCCAGAGAGTCCCTTGGCATCGAGGGCAGAATACGGGCGGTTATCAGCACGACCACCAGATGGTGCAGCGACGTGGGGCTGCATCTGGCAAGAGAGAAGACGGAGGTTATCCTCTTAACCAGGAAGAGGATACCAAAAAGTTTTAACTTTGACGTGGGGGGGCGGGGGGGGGGAGATCTCCACTAGCAAGACCGTGAAGTATTTGGGAGTTTGGTTGGATAATGCTAGGGGATCTCCCCCCCCCCCCACCTCGAATCGGCGTGCGACAAGGCGGAACGGTTCTTGGGTGCCATACGGGGCCTGCTTCCCAATGTGAATGGTCCTAAGGACGCGGTTCGTAGACTTTATTACGGGGTGTGGGCGTCTGTGGTCCTGTATGGTGCACCTATATGGGCCTCATCCCTTGTTAAGGTGATCAATAGGAAGATCATTAAAAGGGCACAAAGGGCGGCGATGATCCGCACGTCTACCGTACAGTGTCACATGGAGTCTTGTGTATGGTGACGGGTAACATGCCTACACACATAAAGGCGTGGTTACGGTGTGAAGAGGCGGATTGTTGAAAACCCAGATGGAATGGCGCTCGCATCGTACGAAGAGATGGAGAAGCTGAAGACCGAAGCTGAGGACAGATGAAGGGTGGAATGGACGTTCCACAATCCCTACAACTGGATTAAGAGGCTGATTGAGGATCCGTTAATTTTCTACAGAACGAAGAGGGGCGTCAACTACCATGCCATGCAGATCCTTACTGGGCACGGTAACCTTTAATTGGTACCGTCACAGGACGATGCCGAACATGTGCTTTTCTGGTGCCCCAGATGGACAGGGGAGCGTGTGGAGTTGGAGGCCGAGTTAGGGGAAGAATGCAGGATAGAGAACCAGATCGTGGAGAAGATGGCCGCCGAAGAGCGGCTATGGATGAAATTTTGTAACTTTTGTACAAAGATTATGACAAACTGGCTTAATAAGGAGAGGGAGGTGGAGGCTCTACGAAGTAATTCGAATGATTGTACCGGATTAGTACCTCGAGTACCGCAATATAAGGAATAGGAGGAGGGGTTTTTAGTGGGTATGGCGAAGTCAGCTGCCGAGTCCCACATAAACTGGTGACACGGGTCACCGGGTATGTGTAACGGCATTTTCCCCTCCTCATTAAAAAAAAAGGTCGTTTTGTGAAATTACTTAATCATATGTCGCACTGCACCACTGTAGTAAATTTGGATATTAAAAATTTGATCTATATGAACGTCTGCTGAACTCGATGTATGTTTTTATTACCATCATATGATATTACTCCATATCATGAAATATATACATGCTGTAATACGAATACTATCGAGATCTAATCTCTTCAAATGAGCGAGTGGCAAATGACGATGCGTATTGACAAGATTGCTCGATGAAGATCAATTACGTACTGTGTCCGCGGATTCCAAGAAATGAGTGCCTAAGTAGATGGAAAAAGGAGAAAAAGGAGATGGAGAAATAGATCTTAAAAACAGGTACACTAGTGAAGAAGAAGTGTTCTTCAAGCCTAAATCCAAATATGATACAGTACTGAAAAACTAGGATTAATATATCATAACAAGCAAAATGTATCTTCATAATCTATGTGCTACTAGCGATTTTCCACATGTTCAACGAGATATGCAGTACAGAGAACGTATAAATTTGTTTCTTTATTTTTGTTGAGTCACAAATCAGAATATTGAGTATGTTATTTTCCCGCGGATTGTAAAATCATAAATTGTAAAAGTATCACGGCTTATTTTATTATCGTAACATCTGTTCAAAATTTGTCAATGTATATTGCGACCTGGAGATTACGGTAGTGAATATGCAACAATCGAATATCCCAGCGAGAAGGGCTCGGTCATTATATTTATTCTTATCGTGAGTTCGATAACGAAATATCGGGTTTAACAGTCGTATACAGAGCTCGATCATTCTGGATTATAGCCTCTACGTCTACGATTTCTTCTTGCTTTTGGCATTTCATCTACATTGTAATAACAGTTTTGACAAATGATACGGTCGAAGATATTTTAATAAGCGAGTTGAAGTAACTGGTAACAGTAAGTGAGTAATTATCCATACACCTCCGGGTGATAGGCTGGAAGTTTAACATGCTCCGCACTTCCACATCTCCTACACAATTCCCTGCCGGAACATGCTACCGTGCACTTCGCCGCCACGTGCCCCAACATGTGGCACCTATAGCAACGCTGCACATTTGTCAATTGTCTCACAGAGGCTACTGCCAGACCAGTTTTTAGCCTCCTGTCCCTCTCCTTACTGGGAAATCCGATCGCAGGGAGTACCACGACCGCCACCTGCGCGCCCCATGGTGTCATCTTCATAGATTTCATTGTAATGTCGATATTGTCCTCGATCCCCCATTGTGCCCTAATATCGCTCACCAGCTCTTCCTTGCTAGTGAGGGGATCGATATTTTTAATCTGGAGGGTCGTTCTATTCACCAAGGCAGCCACCTCCGTGGTATCCCTCAAAGCGGTACCCAACTTGGCCGCCGCCTCGTTAACCACCACCGTCCTGTCAAATTCGATCAGGATGTGGCCCGCTCTCGTCCTACGGACCCCCGTGACACCCTCCAATGTGCTCCTCACCGCCATTATCCTCTTGTAGACCTGAAGCCATTCACAACCTTCTTCCACTTTGACTAGAATGGCTTCCTTCCTCCTCCTATTCTCAACACATTCATAACCCAATTCTCTGCCTTGTAGGAGTACGCACCTATTCGAAGTAAGTACATCATTCCTAGCACATATATTTAAATAGACGATATAAAATATAAAGCATAAAGCATCACCTAACAATCACTTAGTCGACATGAAACAAGAGAATATAATAATCCTCTTAGCAAAAAATCACTCGATGCCTGCTTACAGGCATTAACCTCCTTCGCTTGACACCTGCCATCATCAATATGTCACTATCACTCAAAGTAAATGCCTCATATGCATAATATATAAATATAAAACTTAGTCTTTATATTATAAGCAGAATCAACTATATAGAACTAAATCTTTCCTACATACATATAATAAATAAATAAGCAATATGTACAACGTAATGTCTATTAATCAAAATAGAGCAAAAATATATTATCCTCTAC
Source organism: Bombus flavifrons (assembly GCF_040668555.2). Classification (NCBI taxonomy): domain Eukaryota; kingdom Metazoa; phylum Arthropoda; class Insecta; order Hymenoptera; family Apidae; genus Bombus; species Bombus flavifrons. Next base: position 1,420,525 of record NC_138451.1, read on the forward strand.
ATAGAACCTAACTCGATACCTATTACAAGCATCAAGACCTCCTTCGCATGACCCATGGCCATCATCGATTTATCATTATCTCCAAAAGTAAGTACTTTATGTATACATACTTCATAAAATATAATAACTCATTGTCATTATATGATAAATAGACAAATCAAAATAATACTAACTCGTCCTTTGTATCCAGTAACGAAAGTCCATTACTATATTAGAAATAGATATCATAATGTAATTTGCTTCATATATAGTAATCCAATCTACCTTACAGATATTACACCTCGTTCTTCTAATACTACCAAGCAAGAATTTGCTATCGAGAAAGTGCAAATAAGTAATGCTAGTAAGTGCATCCCTCATATATACTCCCACTAAATAAAAATTTAATATCGACGCATAAACATTGTCAGGTAAATGGAGAGTTAAAACACCTTCTCTAGTCAATATAGTAAAACACTTAATCGTATAACTCCATAGTCAATTACTATAAACTATCTGCTGTTAAATAAGTAAAAAATACTAAACTCCATCATATCTGCACAATGGTTATTACCATAATAATAAAATTACTATTATAAATTTAATATAAATTTAATATAAATTAATATAAAACTCTACTTCTCAGGATATCCTGTTCTATCTCCTAAAATCGAAACCTTCGCACAAATCTTTACCTCGTAAGGGTACGTACACCTTTCTATATACCATACAAACTAAATGAAAAAATCAGTCATCGTAAAACATTATAAATAATCGTCAAAACTCATTTCTTCTTTTACAGATAACGACTCTTCGACTTCAAGCACAACATAACCTAAAAATTTTTCCGAACTATTTACATACCTTAATCAAAATTTTTATAAATTTTATCGCACCACTCCGCCCTAAAGGCTTACACCCTATACATACAACTCCACTATCTATCCACCTACACAAAAAACATCCTCCATCACTCAATTTAAATACTGACACCAACGCTTCCCCGTAGGGTATTAATTATAAATCCGCGGTAATTTCGCAAAAAAAAACACACCTCCCTCATGTAAAAATTTTAAATTTACACGCACTCTATATTATCTCAATCACTCCCGCAGCCACGGAAAGCTCACCTTCTCCATCGTTTAAATTATACGGTACATATCATCGAACTAACCACCTGTAACCTCAACTACCAAATTTAATTTTTACCGAATATTAGTAGTTGCAGGCAGCTAAAACACTCCACTAAGCGATAATCACGCAAATTCATCAAATTCATCGTCTCATTCGAAATTTATTCACCAAACTTTTTCTCCTCATCCGTTACTACCAAAACACTATCATTTATTTATTATCACCCCACACTCCCCTATTTCTCTTGCAAAATTTACATTCCATCACGAATATTTCCCTTTATTATATTGTTAGTAACACACACATCACACATTTATACCATATTTCACAAATAAATGTTCGCTTGGTAGAAGCGCGCCAAGACACGTCCTCACCCTACGACGTCCCGAGCCGAACTCATCTTGCAGTTGACCGAGTTGCCGGTCTTGGTGACAGGCCTTATCTTCCCACCCTCGCTCTTCTGCAGGACGTCCATAGTCTCCCTGCTCGTCGTGACCAAATCTCTAGCCGCATCGCTGTCGCACCAGTAAATGTCCATTATCCCTTTCATCTTCGCCGTTTTCACCCTCTTTCCATCCACGTGCACCACTGTACTCATCTCCGATCCACTCTTTCCCTCTAACCATTTACCTGTCCTTACCCTGTCGTCTATGGTCGGGATGTTGTCTGGTACCTGCCATTCAGTTTCCATACATCGAGTAACCTCCTCCTCTATTAACGTCAGGTAGTTGTCCCGCCCCATAGGACCCCCAAGATCTATCGGTGAACATAGCCACTTACTACTTCCGGAATCAAGTCTTTGACATCTTTATAAGGTAGATAACCATAACCCAACTCCCAATAACATTCCGCACGCCAACTAACACTTATTCTCTCTCCTCCCATCTTCAGCAATCCGGTCCTGGCCTTCAGATATTTTTGTACACCGTGGCGGCAAGCCTTGGCCGTCAGGGTACGAATAGTGCAAGCCTTCATGTACAGACTACGCCTCAGATGCGGTGCGCAGATAAATATGAACATGTGTAGATTGTTCTCCAGTACGCCGCTGCCCAAGTCACAACCGTCGCAGTGATCACGCGGGGGCAATTCATCGCGTCACAACATAGTAAGAAAGTCATCGTACTCTAGACCCCACCCCGGCTGACCACATCCGCAGTCGCCGAGAGGCCATTCTCGCTGGACATCACTCCACTTCTTCTTTAATACTGACTCAAACTTCTCCTCGGCCCATTCACTCTCGGGACTTATAGATTGGTGCGGATCCCAACCCTCCACGTTGAAAAAGCACGCTTCGCAGTTGCAGTATCCAGCTTCTTCTGTTGATCTTTGATTCCGTGCTCTTCCAACACCTCGGGCCTGTTCGTCACTGTAGAAGTGACCGAGGCTGTCGGCTTCATTCCATCTTTTACGCCCTTGCTCTCCGCCGCCCCGGCACTGCCGTCCTTCTTCGGCGCACTCCTGTCCTTCCTCTCCCCTTCCGTCGTGCCCTCCTTTGTTTTCTCCGCCGGTTTGGGGGCGGTACTCTTCTCCCCTTGTGGTCTGCCCTCCATTTCTGATGGTTTCGTTAACAACTTCCCGATAGTAGGAGGCAATTTCTTTCCACCGCCCGATTCCTTCTCCACCTCCACCTTTGCCCTTTCGGAAGTTCGGATGCCAGTATCGGAACTGGGAGCTACCTTGCCCATCTCCTCTAGTGCAGCTAACTCCGCTTTCAACTGAGCTATCTGCTCTAACCGGTCCGCGTTGGGTAGGACACGAACTGCTACACCGTTTCCCGCCCGCTCGCGGATGCTTTCCAACTTTTTCAAGTTAGGCTCATCCCAAGGACGACGAGTGTAGAGGGTTGTAGTACTGATGGAAGCAGCACTACCACGAGCGTTTAGTAGGACGGTTCCAGGCTCTAACACTCCACTGTTTATTGATTCCCACACATCATGCCCTATCTCAAGTGCGCGTAGCTGATCCGCCATTGCGCTGTTTTTCTCGGCCGAGTCCGCGGCCGCGTCGATCCTTCTTTCTTCGAGTAGAAGATCGGACTTCACGACCCTCGCGGTTAGATCTTTATCGATCTTTGTTGCTCTGAGGTACGTCGCGTAATTTGGATCCGCCACGAGGCCGGCCGAAAGGAAACATGCCATAACGTGGTCCTCAATTTTTACACCTACACTGGACAACTTATCGCACAGGTCCTGGATCCTTCCGCAGTACGTGGAGATATCCATGCTGGGGGTCTTCTCCATAGTTCCCAGTTCCCGCATGCATAAAACGATGTCTATCGACGTGGATCTCCCATGGACGTCTTCTAGTGCGTTCCAGCATTCCTTCGCTGTTTTGAAGGTCCTAATATCCCCGAGATACTCGGGGCGAACATGCCGGAAAATGTACGCACGTGCTTTGTTGTCCATTTTCATGCAGTCTGGTCTCAACCTTTCTGCTGCCGTAAATCCTGGCTCTACTGCATCCCAGCAGCCCAGGAAAACCAACGAGGCTTCCGTCATCGTCTTCCAATATTCACAATTGCCCTTTCTCAGGATCGGATTCATATCCTTGTCCACATCACCAACTCCCTCCTGGTCCACCATGGCGTGGACTCTTCTTGGATAGTCTCAGAAAACACAAACAGCTCAAAAATAATAATACAATTGTCGGATTTACATTAGAATTAGGGTTAGGGGCGTGAAACGAATCTTCGTTTGGATTACACAGTGTCGTTATACAATAGAGAAGACATTGACTAGTGCAAATACGATTATTATAGGATTGGACAAGTAACCGTGGTAATTAGATACTCGAGAAACTAATGACAATGATCCTTGGTTCAATAACGAATCCGCGGTCAACGGGACGATAGATGAACATGCTCACAAAATCTAAGTCAGACTCTTTGTTAATATTCACTGATCGTAAGGCGTTACTCTTTTCATCGATGAGATCGCAAGAAAGAGTGAGTTTCCGTCCCGATGATGCCACAGAGGAAAACTATAGTGGGGTGTGTCTAAGGACACGAGGTCATCGGATTCATCGACGATAGCCTTCGTTCAGAAGGTGAGGGACATTGGCGTTGCTGCTAATTGGTTAATCTTCATATCGGTGGTTAGAAAGGATGCTAGCCGCCCTCGAGGGAAAGTTACTAGTGGGAGACGCCGTCCGTTGGACAATAGGTCTCCTCTATCTTCTCGTAGTTGGGACAAAGACTGTTAGTCTGTTTTAATGACATTAGTTAGCTAAATCTTAAGATTTATAACGGGCCCTCAGGCTAGCTGAACATGTACTGCGGAGGTGCATCGACATCTGGCAATCATCTTACTCGAAGAATAGGGTCTGCATATGGCGAGCTACGGAACAGAGACCGTTGGGAAGTTTACTGTCGAGTGTTGCAACTATTTCCTTTTTAAGGAGAGCTATAGAGTTACTCCATGCCTTTGTTAGACAAAGCGTCCATCCCGTGACCGCAGCTGCGTTCGGCGACTGATCGTCGCCTTGAGCCCAAACTCATTGTCACAAATCCTGCACAAATACAATTGGGCAGAATGACGGTAAATTGTTTAATTACAATTGCAAATCTTAATTACAATCTTTTATGGGTTTTCCGAAGTTTCAGAGGGGAGGCCCCGGTGTCCTCTCATCTCCGACATAATAATAATAGCGATCATACCAACGTAACTTTTCTCAACAACTATTTCTTTTATTCACAATTGTCAAATCCTCCTAATATGTTTCCGATTTTAACAATTACCGCTCCTTTATACATGAGCTCCAATGACTACCACTTTATTTCGATATTTATTACTCTTTCTAACTCACTTTAATCATTATATTATAATAAAAATTTTTTTTTTTTTGATGGCGCAAACCGCAACAATACCAATGATTCATCCACTTTCCCTTTGACAGAATAATACTGCTAAACAAAATCACTATTTCAAATTAATTCCCAATTTCTAGTCCTACATATGCATTTCTTATTAACGCTTATTATTTCATAACCCAACCACGACAACCAATTTTGACCGACAAAGTCATTTTACTCTAATTCGGTTTATCCTGTTTTTTATTTATTAATAAACCTCATTTGTTTCAACTTTACCTCCTTTGTTCTATGCTAAATTTATTTCGAATAACCTTAATCTTAATTCAGTTATAATTAACTTTCTGTGTATTTCTATTATGTAGCGATATATACATGTCGGAGATGAAAGGACATCGGAGCCCTCCCTTTGGAACTTCGGGAAAATCCCTTAACACCGTAATCTAGATTCTATCATAGGCGTAATTAAACAATTGTCGTCTTTCGATCCGATTGTATTTGTTCGAGATTTGTGATAATGAGCTTGGGCTCGAGGCGACAGCCAGTCGCCGAACGTAGCCGCAGTCGCGGGATGAACGCTTTGTCTAACAAAGGTATGGAGTAATTCTATAGCTCTCCTTAAGGGGGTATTGTGGTCTAGAAATTTGAAAAAATTGAAAAATTTTGTTTTCATATTTCCAAAGTTTAGACATTCAAAAATATTCCCTTAAAAGGATTTTTCAAAATTTCAATTATTTTATGTGTTACAGCCATTTTTGTGACGCGGCATCTGCTTTGGTCTGACCAGAACAAATGAATAGTAGACGGTAGACGTTGTCCGAGTAAACTTGTCTCAAAACTTTAAACGCGTTTTTCTCGAAACTACTTTTTTCGAGTTGGCGTGCACGATATCTCAAGTTCTAATAAACCGATTTATTTTAAATTTGGTCTGAATATTCCTTATATACTCCTCTATCGCCCGGACCACGCTCAGCTTAAAGTCTTTAATATTACTATTTTTTAAACGTTCGGAATTGTCAAAAAAAACCGTGCGAAATAAGGAATTTTTTTCAAACGGCCGTCATTTTGTGAAAAAATGACGTATTGACTTTTTCAAGGTTCAGACGATAGCGGCATCCATACTAATTAAGAATCCGTTCGCATTTTTCGTTTCAGACGACCAGAAGGGTTGACATCATGCACGCCACGACACCCCACTTTTTTGGCAGCACCCACTTTGCCAGCTCATAACTTTTTAAATATTGAGTTTTTTTCAGTGAATTTTACGTAATCTCGAAATATCAATAAACAAATGCTAAAAAGAAGGATAGCAAAGATATTTTTTGTTTCGCTTGTACAGTGCTTCAAAAATCGCCCGAAATTCATGCCTCTAGACAAGAATACCCCCTTAAGACTCGGAGGAAGATTTTTGGGTCCATACCGGGTATTGCGAACAATGCGGAATGACCGCTACACTGTGGAGAAAGAGTTCTGCCCGACTCATTCTTTCTTGCGATCTCATCGATGAAAAGAGTAACGCCTTACGATCAGTGAATATTAACAAAAAGTCCGACTTAGATTTTGTGAGTACGTTCATCTATCATCCCGTCAACCGCGGATTCGTTATTGAACCTAGGATCATTGTCATTAGTTTCTCGAGTATCTAATTACCACGGTTACTTGTCCAATTCTATAATAATCGTATTTGCACTAGTCAATGTCTTCTCTATTGCATATCGACAATGTGTAATCCAAACGAAGATTCGTTTCACGCCCCTAACCCTAATTCCAATGTAAACCCGACATACATATACCACGGTTAATTTAATTCATTTTATTACCTAATTAAGACGAATTAGCCGATGATTATCTACACCTAACTTTCTGGTTCCCCATACCATTGGCAAGCTAATCTATTAGAATAAGTACCAATCTTATTTATTAATTTTCTATATAGCGATTAATTTATTATGATCCCATTATTCTTACAATACCTTACTATACTTTAACTACAGCTTCTTTCTACAACTATCAATTTATTATCTTTATTATATTTATTATATATGTCGGAGATGAAAGGAAAGCCGAAGCCTTTCCTTGGAAATTTGGGAACATCCTCTAGTACTTAGATCGTCTTAGCCTAGATTTTATTATAGTTGTAATTGCTTAAGATTTGTAATAAGCGAGATTGGGTTCGAGGTGACAATCGGTCGCTGAACGTAGCCACGGTCACGGGATGGATGTTTTATCTAACGGAGGTCTGGAGTGGTTGTATGTGTTTTCCGAGAAATGTGGTTGTGGCGGCATGTGGCCTCGAGAGCGGGCCTAGCCACGTGTGATGTTGCCTCGGAGGTGCCGATGCAATGGGACATACATTGTATTAGTAACCAAAACTCCAGGCAGAAACTGCCTAGCAACGGCGTTTGGAACTTTCTCGATGCTTCTAACGAGTGTGCCTAGCAACGGCGTTTGGAACCTTCTCGGTGCTTCCAAACGGGGATAGAAACAATATACAATCGTACAGGGAGAAAAATCTCCACGAGGCTGGCATTCTTGCGTTTGCCTTGGAGAGTGACACATAGAGCAGTTTCGACCATCGCATTTGCGTCTAAGTTAGTTTCGCTTAGTTATCCCAGTGACCGTGGATTCGTTTGAACTCAAACATTGCTAATAATATTATTTAATTTAATTATTCGTAGATCGTATTATTCATTAGGCTTAGTGTTTGTTAGACTTATTATTAGTTGTACTTATTATTTGTTAAGCTTAGTGATAGACCTGTATATACGTGTGAATAAAATCTCGGCTTTGTGAAACAATGGCTAGTCCACATGAAGAGTCGTCCTGCGCCCAAAATTCGAACTCTGATCCGACATATATATTTTATTTTATTTTATTTTTATTTTAGGCCCGGACCACCACTCCCACCCAATTCCATCAAAATCGCATTCTACATGGTCATTGCCCAAATTGACCTTTATTTAACAACGAACTACGATTATTTAAACTCTAAACATCGGCACTTAATGCAAGAATATTCAAACTGTATACATAATTAATATTTAATATAAAATTATATATTTATTTTAATTGCACGTTGACTTTATTATCTACCCTATCTTTCTGGCTGTGACCTTTTTTTTCGCGAGTAGGGGAAAATGCATTACGCATACCAGACGACTCGCGTCGCCGGGTTATGTGGGACTCGGCTGATCGTAGTGCCATACCCACTAAAAACCCCTCCTCTTCCAATCCTTCTTCGAGCGGAGGGTCTCGACGCCACTGTTAATAGCACATTACTTCGACGAGACCCCATTCAGCGCGTCAACTCCTTATCAAACAAATGCCTCCGTTTCTTTGGATATAGTCTTCATCCTCTTCTTCTTCATCTTCGAATCGCTCCGCCTTTGTACCTTTCTGGTGCCTGTTTTGTTCTCATCACTGTCCCGCAGAAACTACGGAACAACCTTCAAGTATGGTCGTCGACCGACACCAATACGATTATGTTATCCATTGTGAGTGTGTCGCCAACGACATTTTCCAGAGTAGTACGCTGGTCTGCCCATCTTGGAGACCTCAATAAGACGTGCTCCGCATCATCTGGGCACGCGTCGCAATCCCTGCATTTGTCGACAGTTTCCTTGTTTATTCTGACCCTATACGTGTCAAAGATACCATGCCCAGTCAACAGCTGCATGGTGTAGTGGTTCATACTTCTCATCCTTTTTCTAAATTTGGCTGCATCCTCGATCAGCCTCCTTGTCCAATTTTTCGTGTTGGACCCGACCCACTCTCTTCTCCACTCCTCTGCCGTTTCCTCTTCGTACAGATGGAGCTGATTTAGGAATGCTTCTAAGTCGTCAAGGTCAGGTCGGGCTAGTTTTTGCCTAACCACGTAGATTTTTCCTCGTCACTGAGCCCTGAAATGAATAGACATAGTCCCTGTCAACACGCACAACGCCGCATGCGAAACCGTCCTGTAGGCCGTTGAGGTACTTATCAGGGCACTCCTTGCCCTGCAGAGTTTGCCTACACAGTCTTAATCCTGCTGAGCACATCCACCCAGGCCGGTGAAGGATATAGCACGACCGACTCTCACACCTGATGGTATAATTTCCTATAGGCGTCGGAGAGGCCCTTCACATTTGGCAGGAGCTCTCTGATAGCTCCTATAATCGCATCCGCTCTATTACAAATCGCATCAAAATGATCACAATTACACCTCTACATTACATCTACTCGCAGCTGTCTCGATGGATACATATCGGGCCTCTCAATGTACTGATCATAGTTGATTATACTAATGTTGGGCGAGCACTAACCGCTCACGCAGTACACTTCCCCTATCTTGATCCCGACATACCCCTCCTCTTCGATCAGTGTATCTTCGCTGGGGTGGAGGCCATTAAATCTGGTTACCTAAATAGATCTGGTTGTACCAAAAAGGGAGCGGTCTATTCGGTTCAGGTATGATGACTTTATAAATCCCGCCCATCAAATCAGTTATATTAAATTCTATTGTGTTGTCCAATAATACAAACGTTAATTACGTCATTCGGATAAAGGCAAAATAAACAATGACTAACATAAAAACGAAACATAATAAACAAACAGTCTTAGTATGATTGACTATCTGTATTTCGTCCTCTATAAACTTAGCTTAAGTAAACAAATTTAAACTTTAATTTAAATTTTAACTGTGTGAATCCTTGCCCAAACCTTTAATTTATGAATTATACCTATATGCTTCTTCAATAGGTATGAGAATTTCATGTTATCTATTTATTCATATAATGTATGCTACTCGTTCTTTTTCCCTTGTTTGGTTTGAAGACCACCAGCGTATGCTAACACTCACATGTTATATTACTCCTCCTCTTACTTATTCACCGCTATCCATTATAAACATCATTAATGCCGTTAATGCTTCACACACTTTTTTATCCTAAGCTGCTGCTGCTGTACTCAAGTTAGTTAAACAGCTATTCCCCTACGAGTTATCATGCCAATATTGACCGCCACACTTCATGTTTCTCCCACTTTAAATGCACTCAAAATATCATATGATTATAATCCTCGTCGCCTCCATATACATACCCTCTGATAACATCTCAATACTATTTCACTCACACCCCCTAGTAATTCACCACAATCCTTAGCAATCCTGCTTGCATTTTTACACGCATGTATCATCGTATATTGTCAAACACCTAGCTAGCGAGAGCGACCCGCCAACACGTCCTCTCTCAACCGCGTTACGAACCAGACTTCTGTCTATGACCTACGTCCACCTTAACATGTGACTCGTAGTTATTCATTCGTTATAGTTCCCGAACCGTAATTGCACTTCATTTCAATTCCTATCCTAGTCAAATTCTAATTTCTATTTCCTTTAATTTAGCCAATAGATTAACTTAATATTAATTTAGCTCACTTTAACTTTAATTAAAATCCACTAAACGCCTACTCACTCAATAACATTAATTGTTATATCGAATTTAACCCCGCTACGCCTTCCAATTTAGTCTGCGACTTCTAGCATCCGTTAAACCCTCTAATCTTATTCAAATCAATAATAAACTAAAATCACTGTACGTACCCATGACACCTAATTCATCTCAAATGGGAATTATCCATCACTATCTAGCTCGTTAAAAATTAGTATTTCTCATGTTTCCTTTAAAATAATTCCACTCACGATATGACAAATCTAACCCCAAACCAACTACTATTACAACTAGCCTTATGCTCACGAGCGGGAGCTCGCGGCCAACACGTCCGCAAGCAACGGCGTCTCGAGTCGAACTTCGGTTTTGCTGCTAATTAAACTCGGTTGTCTGATTTCTAAGATTTTATGTCTTTTACATGATACATCGATCTGCACATTATTCGTAAGAATAATGATATAATGATTTTCAGTCTGTAAAGGTACGAACATCAATTGCTTCAGCTTGAATACAGCAGTTGGGCAAGTTTTGACTGTCTGTTGGTTACTAATTAATCCGATTCTACATTCAGGTGAACTAATTCTATTGTGACTTGGTTGAGTTCTCTTACAAATGTTGATGATTGTCGTTCATTTGCAATGTTTATTTAAGTAGTGGATATCGACAAAGGTGTATTATTCTAAGTTGATTAGTATTAGACCAGTTTCTACTACAGGTGCGATAAATACAGTTTTGCTTGAAAGGTATCGGATAAATTTTTGTTATTTTCCATTCGTTGTCTTCTGAAAGTGATACAGTTATCGTATATATAAGTTTGCTATCATTTGTCCATAATTTTAGTTCACTTAGATCTAGAATTAGTTGAAAGTTTTGAACTGAAAGATCGATATGATTACTGATAAAGTTTTGTTTCGTTATTTGGTCGAGTATTGTTAAGAATTGTTTAGGTTCCATAATTTGCGGGTTTATGATTCCTTGTTTTCCTGATACGATAGTGTTAAAAATTTCGTCGATGTTAATATGGAGCTCCGATATAGTAGATTCAGTCTGAATTAGTAAAGAGATCAATGTTTCGTTTTTCTCGTTATGGTTTTCAATCTTGCTTATGACGTTGGTAACGTTTTCGAGTTGATTCGTCTTAACATAGTCTAGTACATGTTTGATAAGTGCGGTTTGATTACTAAGGATCGTTTTTATTTTGTTGTTGGAGTCAAATAATGTATCAATATTTTCGTTAACGAGTTCTAGGTCTTTTTCGAGGAGAGTTCCGAATAGAGTTTTAGATACTGAGCCTATGACGTTGAGCAGTCCGCGTTTGCTTCTATAGTGTAATAACAATTTTAAGTTGATGCGTTAGGTTTTCGAGATTTCTATACTTGATTTTTAGATTGTTTATCTCTGGTATGTAAGCGCAAGGTGGTTTGTATTAACGATTTATTAGCTCAATGTTGTAATCTATTGGTTCGATCGATTGGGTTATTAAGGTCCACTATAAGAGTGATATCTACTTGTTCATTATACAGATAGCAATCGTCGATATGTTCTAAGAAAACGTTGGCATAACTTAGTGGTCTTACCACTAGATCGCTTTGAATGTATTCGAGAGTTAGAATTATCCATGTTATGGTCACCTTCATGAAAAATAAGGTTTTAATCTGTTACCGTGGATTCTTTGCGTTTAATCATTGCAATATTCAATAAGATAAGTGGGTGGATTGGACGAGACGATTTCTGCCGGTCTTAGCCATTCGTAGTCTAGTTTGTTGGTTTTGTCATCGTTATGTACCCATACTTTACATTTTTCTTGGAATATCGTTTGTGTTTTAATGACTTTTCATATCTAATCTCTCCGATATTGCTTTTTGTTTAATTCGGTGATTTGTCTTGCTTTGACTATATAGGCGTTATATCGATTTTTCCGAAGGGTTAAATAATTGTTCTTTAGTTAGGGTGGGAGTGTTTGATATTGAGGATGGCATGTTAGCTTGTCGTCTCAATATCAGTTCGAAAGGGGTATATCCGGTTGTTTCGTGTACAGAAGTATTATATCCCATACATATTCGTTTCCGGTTTTCGTTCCAGTCGTTTTGTCGGTCGATCGTACAAGTTCGAATAAGGTCTTTTATCACAGCATGTGTTCGTTTGAGGAATCCGTTAAATTGCGTGTGGAAAGAAGTAGCTTTTATATGTCCAAACCTTCAAAGCCTTTCCAAATGTATCCATCAGTTGACACACGAAATTTCGTCCCATATCCGTGAGGATACTTTTAGGTGCGGAAAATATGTACACATAGTGATCCAAAAATTCGTTGATAACCGAGTTGGCTGTTTGGTCTTTTAAAAGGATGAGAACGTGGTATTCGATCAATTAGTCTTGAATAGACAGGATAAATTGATTACCTCGTTTGGTTTTTGTGAGAGGTCTGAATATATACATTGCGATTTTGTCATTAGGGTTAACGAGTGTGTCAGTTATTAAGGTTGCTCTTTTGCTCTGATACGGTTCAATTTCTCTCCTTGGCAAGTTTCGCAGTTTTCTATTAATTCTGTGACGCGTTGCTCTAGATTTGTCCAGTGATGGTGCTCTTGTATTCGTTTCACGGTGCGGTGTATACCTAAGTGCCCTTTTTTTTTTTTTTTTTTTTATTAACGCGAAGGAAATCCGCACGAACACCAGGTCGCTTCTGGGGAAAAGCGGTGTGGTAGTACCGGACTCCAGCCGACTAAAATCTCCACGATGACCATGCCGGCTGCGATAGAGAGGGGCCCGAGAACCGGTGTGAACGACACACCGCCCCCCCCCCCCCCAACGCTCAATACGTCCCCTAATGGAGCGATGTGTGGCCACATCACACCGCGCCTCGTCGCCGGAGCCGCCGTGCCAGGCAGTCCGGTTCCCCTACCGATGACGAATATGAAAAGATGACGATACCCGTCCCTTGGTTCTTACGTCCTCGGTCGGCGCATGGACCGTTGGAAGAGGTTGCGCCGTGGGCTTCCTGTTCTTTCGCCTCGCTCTCCCTCTTCCTGCTCCTATGACGGTAGTAAATCCTGCCTCGTCGACCGAGGACTCCACGGTCGACCGCGAGGTGTCTCTCGCCGACCGCAATGGTGCTTGTACGGTTCTTGCGGCGACGAGAGTGTCCGTGGCCGGGGGGGATCGCTCCCCCTGGTATTATTTCTCATCAACACTCCTCCAACTTGCGGAGGAACAGGATCTTGAGATCCTCTAGTGAATCTCGAGGTTCTAGACCACCGAATCTATCCGTCTTCTTGGTTTGTGTATTACTCCCCGACCGGTCGTGACAGCGGAAACGGCGCGACGCTGACCAGGGGTGTAGGGGAGGTGAGGGAGGGGGACCTATAATCGTTCCCGTTGGGGTCCAGGGAGCATTTTCTTTCGTCCCCCTCGTAGAGGTGATTGCCACCTCTTGTCCTTCACCGTCGTTGTTATCATCTTTGGCTGCCCTCTCCGTGCATTCCTTGGTCAGCCGTTCCACAGTCGTTTCTGGAGAGACGACTGACCTCTCTCTCCAGAAAGCCCACCCTCCTTCGCAGATATGCGACGTGCTCCTTTTCCTGATCGTGGGTCGGTTCCGCGTCCTTCACGGTCGCATGCTTGTCGACCGGTCCGATCCTCATTTCGTCACTCCGCGTGTCGTCGCCGCCGTCGGCATCGCCGCGGATGGTAGAGGCGGCGGCCGTCTCGGTGGCAGCCTCGGCATCGGCGCCTCGCGCCCCTCCTCCTCCTTTTATCAGGAGCCGGCAGTAGCGCGGAGTCCGGATCCACCGCGGTCGCGTCCCCCCGCCGTGTGCGACGTCCCATGCCTCCGCCGCGACCGTTGGCGGCGGAGGCGGTGCTTTTTGTGGACCCGGTACTCCTGCGATACGGCCGCTTGCCGAGCGTGCCGGCAACGGTCGAATAGGAAGAGAATGACGACATTTCGTCGTCGGAACTCACCCCCCCCCCGGCGCCACGCCGCCGCCGCATCCCACTCCACGAAGATCCCGGGCTGACGGTCATAACGTCGGGTTCCTCCGACTCTCTCCGAGACCCCCCAATTCGCGTGTCCCCTTCGCCAAACGCATAAGCGTGTCCAGGGACCTGGCGGCCCACCCGCAGACGGCCACGGTTGCTCGATGACGACGCAGTGGGGCCCGCTTTCAACCCGCGGCTGCGCCGGTTCTGGGTTATTTCCCCCCGTGCACCGTAAACGATTTCTTGGTTTGACTCCTCGAAAAGTTCTCATCGCCCTTCGATCTTTTTCGTCTTTTCTGGAAGACGACCCCCACTATGTTCGAATCACGCCACATCCTTTTACGCGAGGTAAAATAACGGTCACGAGTCGACGTTTCTGGAAGGCGCCCTGCTTAATGAACCATGCTCTTGCCACTACAATGTTTATTTGCCGGGCAGACGCGACGATCCGTCTGCGACATTGTAGTGTCACGATCGACGGTTAAGAATATGACCTATGGCAAGCCGCATGGCGTAACATCTTTAACCCTAAATTTTGTAATCTGTCTAATACAATAGCTAGATTTCTGTTATGTTCGTGGATGGTGCTTCAGAATATTATGGTGTCTAAGTGTACGAAACAATTATTTCCTACTAATCCCGGTAGCGCGGTATCCATCGTGCGTTGGAACGTTGCCGGAATGCGATTATATATTATTTTTATTATTTAATTTGTATTTTACAATTTGTCCAGCTAGACATTTGGTAAATTTTTCTAACTTAATTGCTAAATTACACGTGGATGGCTATGCCCAGCGGGATACCATCTTCGAGTTTAACTTCTTTAGTGTGGTCAGTTGGGGGTTTTCTTTTTAGTTTTCTTTCTACGTATTTTTCTGCGTACCTGCCGATTTCTTCTTTGACCGTTGGTATTTTGACGTCTTTACGTATATCCTCGTTTCTGACATTCCATGGGGCGTTGACTGTTGTTCTCAGTATGCACGATATCTTCTAAATAAACTCTAATTTATTTATGTGGATCATTGCTGCTGTCCCCCATAGTGGTATTCCGTACGTCCAAATTGGTTTTATTATCGTTTTGTAGATTTTTAGTTTATTTCCCATGGTGAATTTAGTGTTTCGACTAGTTAGCCAGTACATCTCCCTTCTTTATATCCGTATTTTATCTATAATTGATTTAATGTATTGTTTCCATGTAAGTTGTGTGTCTAAGTGGAGTCCTAGGTATTTAGCTTGCATTGTTTGTGTTATGTACGTGTCATTCAATTGAATATTTGGTGGTTTCCGTTTTCTTAGTGTAAATTTAATATGGTTGTATTTACTGGGGTTTGCTTTTATTTGTTTATCTTGTAGTCATTTTTCTATTTTTGCGATGTGCTCTTGTAGTAATGTGACTGTCGTTTCTGGATTAATGTGCCTAACTAGTACAGCCGTGTATTGTTTCTTTTCTATTGCTAGTAAAATTTCGTTGACGAGCCTATGAATTTCCTCTATCGTGGAGTGTCTATTTCTGAACCCAAATTAGTGATCTGGTATTAACTTTTCTTTCTCTATTGTTGGGTGGTTTCCATTATAATTATAGCATTTTACTTCGTCTATCTTTCCTTTGTATGGGCAGTTTGTTGTTAGGTCGTTTTCTGCTCATTTGAAACACGCCGAGTTTCTGTTGCAGTAGTTTTTCGTGTGTGCGTATTGATGGCACCGTATGCATTGCGGTATACCCTTTTATAACGAAGTGGTTCAATTGTTACTATTGTGTTTAGGATTTTTTTTAATGTCAAAGATTTCTTTGTTATTAGCTTTGGGTTCAAGTTCTATTAGAAACATTGGCAATGGCTGTTTTGTATCATATCTGGTTATATTATTTATTGTTCTTGCTTGGTGTCCGATTTTTCCTCTAATTACTATTTTGTAGCTTTTTTTTTGTTTCGAGCTGGTATGTATAATACCCAGTGTTTTTCTCCTTTAATGCTTGCGGCACTTTTCTAAAGATTTCTGGAGTTTTTGTTTGTACTTTTACTTGTTCTGGTTTTTATTCCTTTATACTGTAGTTTTCTTTTCCAGCAGTGATGTTCAGTAATTCGATTATCGAATAATTCGATAATTGGATTATTTATTATTCGGGCATCTATGTAGATCGGTGGTGGTTTAACGATATGAGTTGTGACCTTTTCTTTTGGGTCCGTATCTATTTCTTCTATTAGCGAGCCGAATGACTTTCGGAGTGGGATGTCTTGCAGCCATTGTTGCTTTCCTGTATCTGATAATTTTCATGGCGCTTGTGCTTGGTATTATTTTACGCTTTTTGTGCGCTGTTGTTATCTTCCAGTGTTCATCTTGATATTGTAGTATCGTGGTCGAGGATCCTGGGAGGGGGGGGGGGTCGTGCGAATTATAAACAAGCGGTTGCTGAGCATGTGCATGATGGGGCTTAAACAAAAGATATGAGGCTAAGCCAAAAAACAAAGGGTTGCTAAGGGACATAAACGAATTAATGGCAGTATGAGTTGAGAAGCCAGAGAGTGCGGATTGCGTTGTCGAGATAGTGTTCTGACGTTGTTGAGAGAGAGTCGAATCTGTGTTGACGAGAGTTGTTGATTAATTATAATACGTTGTTACGATTAGTTCATGTTAAATAACCATTGTTTTCTGTTTAATCCATTTATTATTAATAAACTAATTATTATATTTACCATACTACAATAGGATAGTTTGTCATCGTAGCTGTTTTCTTTTTGGTTTTGCATCGTTTCCATTTCTTTTGTAGTTTTATTTATGTACTGTATTTCACCTTTTTTTGTTATTTTGATTCGTAGTATTTGCTGTTGCATGTTGTAGCTTTATCATTTGCCAGTGTTTGTTGTCTTTCCGTTCACCCAAATACACTGCTTGTCACACTTTCACTACAGCAGTTTCTCACGTCTGCCTATTTCGGCTGCTCAGGCAGAACTGAAGCGATTATGGTGGAAGTGTCCTTGTGGCGTTGAAAATGCAGTATATTTTTTAGATTTTTGTTCAATAACTATTTGGTGAAATCCTGACGAGAGGTTTAGGGCTGAGAAAAGGTTTGCTTTGCCTAAGTGATCGAGTATTTCGTCCGAATATGGTAGAAGAAACTTGATCTGTTTGCTCGCTTAATTTTCTGAAATCCATAACGATTCTCCATTTTTGTTTGTCTGATACATGCAACTTCTTTGGAACTACCCAAATTACCGCGTTATATGGACTATCCGATGGTTCTATGATTTGTTTGTTTAACATGTCGTTCATTTGAGTTTCAATTTCTTTTTTATGACATTCGGGAGATCCATAAGATTTGATGTTTATAGGTTTTTCTGTTTTGAGTGCGATTGCAGATTTGGTTAGGTCAGTGCATGGCAGTGAGTCTGTTTCCATGTTAAAAACGTCTAGGTAATTGATAAGGATTTTCTCAAAGGGTTCTCGAAGTTCTGGATCAATATGTTTGGTACGTATTATTTCTGCAAATTTATTGATTTGACTTAATTTGTCGGGTTTTTCTATTTCGTTTGTAATATGACAGATTTGCTTACCAGTGTTGATAAAACATATTGGTGTAGGCTTTCCTTCAACGTATTGAATTGAGATTAGAGTTTTACCTTGTCCCATCTTGTTGTTGCTGTTCTGGAAGGGTAATATAATTTCGTCCAGGGTTAGTTTATCGTTAGTGACGCTATATTGATATTTTGTATGGAATAGGAGTCCGATTATTCCATCTTCGATTAGAGGACAGTTGTCAAAGACTGCGTGAAATTGGTTATTCTTCTTAAGCATGGTTAGATTGCAAATTTTGTCTGTCGTGTGCTTGTCATTTTCCATCAAGAAACTCTTTGGGTTAGAGGTGTAAAGGTTTATGTGTAAAGGATGGTTGGTACGTGTGGTTTAAAGGACGAGATCGCTCGTTGTTGAAATCGTCGAGTATATTTAAAATAATAATCAATGTACAGCCTGTATACGTGTTCTAGATGAAGACGTGCGTGGCAACGGTGGCGGACGCCTAACAAACGCGCGGGTAGTGGGATATTGAGGGATGACGAAGAAAAAAGAAACAGATCCAATCGAAAGTCAAATTGTAAGAGCATCTTGGAAGAGCGTCTTGGAAAGTCACGGCTGGAGTTCAGAACCAAATTGTAATTAGTGTAAACCAAGTGTTCAAAAATAAATTCTCTTTTTATTTTTTTATATTTTATTTTTCTTTTCATCTGAGATTTCCTTTCTTATTTTACGTGACACAAGCATAATCGAAAAGCGAGAACATCAGTGGTAATCGAGGATTTACGAAACGAGTTGAAGGCGAGGATTGTTGATTGTTAAATAAATTATATTGTTGAACACCGCCGAGTATTTGTTGGGCACCTTACATCAAATACCACCTCACGATAATGTACGAAAGCCAGCTTACTGAGATTCTCTGTGGATCCTTCTTCTGATGAAGGAGGTGACCGTGGTTGAAGTTTCCTCTTGATGCGTTGAATGGATCCTGGCAGTGATCGCCAATTTTGTCACGTAGGAAACACAAGGAAAGAACGAAATTGACAGATCACCGGTGATTTCCGCTCGTCGCAGTTCGAACGTTTCACAAATAAGGTGAAGAATTGAACTTTAGATATGGAAGTTGTTAAGGTATGGAGAGGATTCAGAAATATAAATATATTACACTCCGAAGACCTCGATAACCTTCTCGCATGCACGCTTGTTGTCAACCGACCCCACCAGATTCTTCTTTCCCAACCAGAATCGTCTTTTGTCTCAACTGAGACCTGGACGCCCTCTGACGCTTACGCACACATTCACATGTACAGTGTAAATGTATCATCTACCTAACAGTAGTAAAATTTATTGTGCGAATCCAAAATAGTGACGGTTCAGAGTGCTATAATAAAAAAGATATCGAGCGCTAATTTGGAAAGGTTTTTATGCTGAGGTTTTAGTCCCTCTGTAGGGATTATCGCCGGGTGTATATCAGAGGCGGCTATTCCGTTACTATCTAGTTATTGTTTCGATAGCTGTGGCATGCAGTATGTTTTGTCTACCCTATTACTGCTTCTCAACGTGTGACATTACTGAGCGTGTGACACTAGCGCATCCGATACCAGGCGGGCCCGTCAGCCTCGCGGTAGACGCATCCGATTATGCCATAGGAGCAGTATTACAACAACGCGTGTAAAAAAAATATAGAGCATATGACCGCGAACTTCTTGCGATGTGCACCGCAGTTAAACGTTTTAGATAAGCCGTAGGAGGGAGAAATTTCGCGATATAAACCGATTACAAACCTCTCACATACGCGTTCAATCAATATCTAGGCAAATGTTCGCCGCGACAATTTCGCCATGTTGACTACATCGGACAGTTCACGACCGACATCCGATACATTAAAGGCTTGAACAATAATGTAGCCGACGCTCTATCTCGCATCGAAGCGATAGGGAAATCTGTGGACCATAAAACTCTCGCCGCAGCGCAAGGAAACGACACCGAGCTACGCGACATCGTAAAGTCCGATACATCCGCATTACAATTAAAGAAGATACGTTTTCCTGATTACGACGTATCAGGCGATATTGTACGAGCGTTTGTATCGAAATCCTAGCGGCACAGCGTATATAATTCGCTTCAGGGACTTTCCCATCCTGGGATACGCGCTACGCAAAACTTGGAGACGACGCGTTTCGTCCGACCGTCAATAAACAAAGATTGTCGAAACTGGTCACGACAATGCCTGGCAACCTATGGTCCACGTACCGTCATTCCGGCCCTCAATAAACCTAAGCACCCACCATAAACCTTAACTTTTTAGTTTAATTGTTAACACATGTTTTCAAGTTAATGTGCTTATCCGGAAGGATTTTCTAATCCTATAAGTGTTTTCGGTTTATGGCTGGTTCTTAGAAAAGTTCTCACGTTTATTAGGCGCTGTTAAAAATTACGGAGAGAGCGGGTAGTCACCTAATGGGAAAAACGAATGTTTGTCTAACGAAAAAGCTGGTTTTTCCCATGAACAAGGTCACCCATGAGCCACGTTGGTAGGAGGCTTCTTCCTCATACCTTCATACATTAACGTGGGTCATAACCAAGCGGTATCGCGGACCGTTACCCTCACTTTTCATAACGAAAAGTGTGAACAACAAATCCGCTTCCTTCGTTCAAAAAATACCTACAAACCGAGCTTTCCTCCGTAATTACATGAGAGCGGAAGTTCAGTTAACTCTCAATTCTAACATACTCAACACCTCAAGACTTCGTCGACGACAACATATCTACCAGGACTCGAGCTCTGTCTTCAGATTAGTCATCGTCTTTACACTGATTCTCTTATCTAAGAGCAATTCATTTATTCTTCACTTACCTCTTACACATCGGCGTTACTATCTTGTGTAAAGTTGTTGGAAATACATATTTTATAACCTCAACCACCCCTACTATCTCAACGGAAATCAGGGGATCGATCTGTTCGCGGCGTCGATTATTACAATCGTAACGGGAATTTACGACTTCCGGTGACGCATTTCCTAGCGAAAGCGTCTCCCCACGACTGGTCGAAACTACAGTATGCTTGTGCGAATTTCAACAGAATTGCAATGGATTACAATGGATTATAAAGGGGGAAGGAAGTGCAATGAATTATTACGATAAATTGTAAGGGGTGTGAAGTAGGATGAGGTGATAGGAGAATTGGTGTGAGTGGAATAGTATTAAGTGAATATCAGGGTGTATGTTACAAGGGAGTAATATGTAATATGTAATGTAATATCCTCGCTGAACAAAAATAAATGGAATAATTGGAGGATCTAATGTTAAATGTGAGAAAAACAAGAAGTGTAACGCTCGATAATCGTGGTGTGATGAGTCATACGTGAACAATACCAAAGAACAAAAAGCAATAAATTATTGAATTATTGAATTAAAATATGAAGAGGAGTTGGTAAAGTTGAGTATCTATAGAAAATGCAATTAGGAATCTCAATTTAAATGATAAAATTTTAGTTAAATAACATATAATAAAGAGTGGTAATATAATGGAGGAGTATTCTACGTAATATAATTGAAGAACTATATAAATATAAACTTTTAAGTAGAAATTTATTTTCAATCTTAAGTAATTTAAATACAATAGCTTAGGATAAATATGTTTGGAACTATAATGATTCATCAGATAAAGTCAGTTCATAATGATAAACAATGGTAAAATTAGAGAGTGGTAGTATATATCGTTGATTTTCAAAACTAAAAAGGAAAGGAATTAGTAGGAAACAGTAGATAATTTAAAAAGTAATAAATTAATGTATATAACGTATTAGTAAATGTTTAATATGCGTGAGTACGTTGTTGTAGATAATTCGAAAGGACGTTGGTTGTTCGCATTTATTGATGAGTTATTATAGCTCCATAACTACAAATTAATTAATTAATTAATTACAAACTATTAAATTAATAGTTAGGGCAAGAATTGACACAATTCAAATTTTTTACGTTAAGCTACGTTATATGGGACAGAATATAGAAAGTAAAGAAATGTAACTAAATAAAGTTTAGCTAAATAAAAAGTGAAAGATTAAAAAGGCCTTTAATAACAATAACTCATCATGCTAAGCCTGTTTATCGTGTTTTGTTATTGTTTTAGTCGCTGTTTATTTTACTTTTAACTGAATAACGAGAATGGTTTTGTATTAATTGACAACGCAACAGTATTTAATATTGGCTTCGAGATGATAATTAATATAATAGATTTAAATGGTGTAAGATTATGAAGTATGATAGAGAATGCAACTGCACACGATGGAACACAATAGTACACTAACACTACCCTTTGGGTGGCTTCGACACGGTTAATACCTGCTGGATTGACACATGAATATATAAGTAGATCGATGAATTGAAGAAGGTACATGTGGGTTGTAGCACTCATTGGGGCACGGTGGGGTTTTCTTGTCACTAGGGTCAACTCTGAGTTGATGGGATAGGGGAAATGCAAATGCAAATGCATATATGCAGTGGAGTGTAGGAAGTAGGGATCACATAATAGTTTGAACGACGTGATGAGATGCGCACGTGTCACACGGTTGCCATATTGGTAAGCGGGCCCCTTCTTTAGGGACTTTATGATACATGAAGGAGTGGTGCCATCTACATGTATGTAGTGAAGTATTATTCGATATGAAATGGTATGTGTCAATCTGGCTAAGTGGGCCACCTGGTGGCAATGGTTAATTAGGAAAGCTTAGTAAACAAGTACCGAGGGACATCTATGCAGTAGGGCTCGATGTATGCTATTACGGTGGAAACCTCATGTACCTCCGAATTAAAAAGGGTTTACCCTCCGACGGGCAAGAAAAATCATAATTATTGGCGGTGTGAGCAGTTGATGAAGTTAAGAAAGGAGGTGATGACGACGAGGAGAAGAGCTCAGAGAGCAATGGCGCAGTGGGTATAGGAGTTGCGGAAAAAGAAGAGGTAGATGAGGAAACTGATTCGAGCCAACAAGGAGAAGGGTTGAAAGGAGTTCTGTGCCTCGTTGGACAGGAATCCATAGGGAAGGCCGTACAGGGCTATCGTGACGTAGACAAAGTGCGAGCCATTGTCGATGAGCTTTTCTTAACGAGACCGAGGAGAAATATAAGTAGAATCCACGGGAGTATTAGTGTCAAACGAGGGCTTGATCACGAAGGAAGAGCTACTGGATGCCGGAGCTGAGATGAACCGGAATAAAGCGGTTGGTGTAGATGGCATACCAGGAACGGTAGTAAAAGAAATTGAAGGTTGCAAAATTACGTGTTGAACAGTGTTATCAACTGAGCACGAAGAAATTCGTTTTTCTTGAAAATGAAGCTTTATACGGAAAGATTTTATTCCACATTTTTCTCTTATTTTTGCACGTAGAATAACTTCTCTCTGCTTAATCGGTAACTAACCAAATTTACATGTTTCAAACCGATTTCCAAGATCAATTTTCTCGAAAACAAAACCTGTTATTCTTTATATCTTTCTTGTTTTTCTTCGTACAAAACTGTTTTTCGTTTGTTCCTATTACTTGACCGGACCTTATGTTTCACATATTCTAACATACTCTATTCATATAAAAATTCGTAGTATAATAATCGTTACTTTCGATATTAAAATCATTATTAAATATTCGTTTAATTAATCTTAAAATTGTGATACAATCATGAAAAACTATCAAAAAAATGATGTCTAGATTTTACAAGCATGCCACAAAATATATATGTCGGAGATGAAAAGACACAGGGGCCTTCCTTTGGAATTCATTGGAAAACCCCCAATATTTTAGCCTCTATAACTTAACTCGATTACAATTGTTCGATATTTGTGATAATGAGCTTGGGCTCGAGGCGACAACCAGTAGCCGAACGTAGCCGCGGTCAAAGGATGAACGCTTTGCCTGACAAAGTATGGGGTAATGTAATATCGGAATATATTAAAGGTATAGTTTTGTCCGATTAATTATAGTTTATTAATAATGGATTGAAATTACAGATATTAGTTAGACAGAAAATGATGTTTGATTAACAGGAAAACTAAATACAACGCTCGTATTTACATCAAATAACTTGACAACTATTTGGTAACTCTCTCTCTCTCTCTCTCTCTCTCACTAGCAACTCTAACAACTCTACAACTCAATTCTAACGACTCTATGCTTCGACGTCTCGATCAACTCTGCCCTTCGCAACACACTCGCTTTTCGACTCGCATACCCTGACCTCTCCGTCACCTCTCCTTGAAAACCCTAACCGTCTTTTGTTCTAACGCTGTTTATCGTTTTTCTCATACCTCTGCAAGAACTAGGTCACTTTAGTCACATAGGCGCTCTTAGATATAAACAAACCACAAAGGACGACGTACACGGTGTTTTTCTAGTTTCAGCCGATTTCCAATCGAAGCTATTCTACGATATTACAATCGGCCTTTCCTGACAATCACATCTGCCCTCAGATGTGCTCATCGTCGCTGCTCGTATTTTCATCACTATCGTCGGCATTCCACCACTTCATGTAATCGGCTGCCGTGGAAGTTGTACGTGGCCCTTCGTGCTCCCCCTCTCGCTGCTCTATGTATCGGTCATTACGCAGGACTTTTATCACCCGATACGGTCCAAGAAACTTCGGATACAGCTTTATCCCGGGACCCCTCTGCACCCTTTCGATTGCCACTAGATCTCCCGTCCTGTATGCTGTCGCCTTCTTGCGTCTCCTGTTATACGCCCGCTTGTTTCGGATTTGGATCTCCTCAATCCGTCTTCTTGCGTCTGCGCGCAGCTGATCTCGTTCCTCTTGGAACACCGCGGCCTGTTCGTCCTCAATTAGCTGACTGATCTGTGGATCGTCTCGCAGCCTCATTCGTGTTCCGAACAACAACTGGAACGGGGCAGCGTTCGTACTTACATTGGGAGCTGCATTTAGATACCTCTGCGCTGTCTCCAGGTGTTTGAACCACTTGTCCGGCGTTGGCGCAGATAGCTTCGTCAACAGTGGAATAAGCGTCCGGTTCACTCTTTCCACTTGTCCGTTTGCCCGCGGGATCCCAGTTGTAGTCCGAACGTGCTGTATGCCTTCCTCTCTGCAGTAGTCTTCGAAGGCGCCGGCCGTGAACGCTGTTCCGCGATCGGAGATGATTCTCCTTGGGTTCCCAAAGTTCACGGACTGCTTCCTCAGGCGACTAATGACCTCGGCAGAACCCGTCGACTTAGTGGGATACAACCATACAAACTTTGTGAACGCGTCCACCACCACAAAGATATGTCGGTAGCTTTTTTTTGTGGAGGGTAATGGCCCAAGGTGGTCGACGTGGTAGGTGTCGAGCGGCAATTCCCCCTTGTCGATGGTATTTAGCAACCCTTCCTGTTTTCCCTGTTTTCTCTCTGCAAGGATACAGTCGATGCAACTCTGCACTACCTTTTCTACTTTTTCGCGCATTCCTCTGAACCAATAATCCCTCCTTAATAATGCTTCTGTTTTGGTGATGCCAAAGTGACCGCGTTCGTGAGCTCGTCGAACCACCTGAGTTTGCATTGACTTTGGCACGACCAACAACGGTGTATCCCTTATTTCTCGGTATAAAATGCCGTTCTTTACGATGTACCCGTCGGCCTCATGTTGTTCCACGTTGCCTCGGATCTGCCGCAGGTCGTCTTCTTCCAGCTGCGCGTTCCTTATTCGTGCAACAATCCCTCGCTCGTCCTCGTCTATCAGCATGACTTCAGGTAGCGGATTTCGACTCAACGCATCAACATGCATCATACTGCTCCCGGGTCTATGTTCCACCTTGTAGTCGAATTCCTCTAAAAGGATCGCCCACCTCGCAACACGTACGCACAGGTCCCTTTTCTGCATCGTTAATGCGAATGCCTGACAATCTGTAACGATTTTGAATGGGATACCTAGCAGGTAAACGCGGAACTTCTTTAACGCTTTCACGATGGCCAGGACTTCAAGCTCGTAGCTGGTGTATTTCTCCTCAGCCGGCGAAGTCTTTCCACTCGAATAGTACACAGGGTGAAAAGCGTTGTCCTCACTGTCGCGTTGCAACAAAATTGCACCGTATCCCATACTACACGCATCTGTATGCAGCTGAGTTTCCGCCCCCATGTAGTATAGCTTCAACACCGGTTTCTCGCTCAGCGCTGCTTTCAGTCTTATGAACGCTTCTCGCTCGCGCAGCTCGAACCTAAATGGGACATCTTTTTTCAGCAGATCCGACAATGGTCTCGCAATGATAGAATATCGGGGCACAAACTTTCTAAAATATCCTGTTAAACCAAGGAAACTCTGAACATCTCTAGCGGACCGGGGCTCCGGAAAATTAGTGACGGCCCTGGTTTTGCATTCCGATGGCTGAACGTTACCACCTTCGATAATATGGCCCAGATACTCTATCCTTGTTTGTAGGAATCGGCACTTATTCCAGTTTACGAGTAGTCCGTGTTCGCTAGCAACACGCAATACCGACCTTAATTTTTCGATTCCACTCGAAAAGTCAGTCGACGGCACAATTAGATCGTCCATGTACGTTAGTACAACCCCCGTCGCGATCAGCTCTTTAAAAATTGCATTTATGAATTTTTGAAAGATGGCTGGCGAATTACATAATCCAAATGGCATCTTAAGGAATTCGTATTGGCCCGTGGGGACTACGAATGCCGTATACTTTCTACTACTTTCCCCAACAGGAACATGAAAGAATCCGTTCTTGAGATCTAGAGTACTAAATACTCTCGAGCCCTGTAACGAATCTAATTGGTCTTCGATCAAGGGCAGCGGGTATCTGTCCTTCACTACTTTTTGATTTAACCGTCTATAATCGACACAAATTCTAGTCGAGCCATCTTTTTTTTTGACTAGAACGATCGGACTGGCATAATCGGAATGTGACTGGCGTATTATGCCGTCCTCCAGCCACATTTCGATTTGTTTATCGACTTCGACCTTGTCTTGTGGAGATAGTCTTCGCGGCCTTTCGTAAACTGGAATATCATCCCGTAATATCACATTCATTTCGATTCCTCCTTCGCGTGTTTTCAGTGGTCTATATTCTCGGATCAGATTTTCCACTGCCTGCCTATGTTGCATGTCCTTAACGTGTGACAAATCTATCTCACTCGCCTGTGTCTCTACATCTATCTTGAGGACTTCCGGACACTCATCGGGATTTTCGTCCTTTATTCTACTAATAAAAGATTCTCCCCTTTTTATTCTTATTTCAACAGTGTCCAAAAAGTCTGTGCCAATAATAAGCGAATGTTGCATCACTGTGTCTGGAACTACGTGTACGGTTATACAGTACGACTCATCGTCTATAATGATGTTCGTCGAAAATTTCCCGAGCGTAAAATTCCTTCCGAAACCGACACCGCGAAATCCAACGATTTCCCGACTTAATCGGGGCGCTCCGATTTTCACATGCTGATCTGCTCGCATTAGAGTCAACTCACTACCGGTGTCTATCATCGCGCTCAATTTGAAATTTCCGATCTTAACGTCTTTACCACGCTTCGTCGGTAATAATCGAAACGCGCTAGAAATTTTTTTTAAGGACTCACCCAAACTGTCGCATTCTGATGCGACGTGTCCGTACTTCCTACATTTGAAGCATTTAGGCCCTCTCGACTTGCTCGGACACTCCGCACACACGTGCTCCGCATCACCGCAATTGTAGCATCGCACCTTCTTCGCATCTCCAGATCGACCGGGCTCCTTGTTCCTCTCGGTTTCGGACAGCTTCGCCACCGGCTTTAACCTGTTACTCTTCGGCTTCTAAAATTTCGTCCTCACCTCCATATCTCTTTTTATCGCTTCGTAGCGCCTGAAACGCTCTTTTAACTGCTCAATATTTCTGGCTCCGTATAGCACAGTCTTGTTCGCGACTTCGTCGGGAATGCCTTGAATAATGTAGTCTATCAAGGATTGCGTATCAACCCTTCCTTGTTTTGCAATCCCGCACATGTGATACATGTATTGTTGCAGACTCTCATCTGCTTTCTTTTTCCTATGGGATAACTCGCGATGTATCTGTTGGTCGCTTACTACATTTTCAAATTCATTCCTCAACGCCGTTTTTAGCTTTGCCCAGGATTTCGCGCATCGTTCTTGTTGTACGAAGGCCTGAGCGGAGCCTGCGAGCAATTTCTTAGCATAGGCCACCATGTGGGCGTCTGACTTCTGCCATTTCCTCGAAGTCTTCCACCCACTGATTTACACTCAGCAGATCATCCCCGCTGAATTTCTCTAATGAGCCCTCTACGTCTTTAAGACTCAACGTCGAGCCGACACATACCTTCTGGTGATACTCATCGTGGTCCTGATACACCGTGCGCGTGCCTCTCCTGTATTCTCGCGCGCCTCGTTTATCGTCCTCACCTTCACTTTCGTCGGAGCTCTCTTCTTCCGACGATACATCGTTTCCTTCTAGGGCCGCCTGCAACCGTGCGCGTAATTCGGATTTTCTTCCCGTTACCTTCAACCCCAAGCTAGCGAGACGCGTTCTCAACTCTTTCGTCCTCAGCTTCTCGAGGTCTTCCTCTCCCTCTTGACTGCGTTCGGCTCTCTGCTTGCTTCTTAGACCTCGCTGGTTTGTTGGTTCTTCACCACGCTTCGAATCCTTACGAGTAGATCGACCAGGCTTGCACGCTCTGTTCAACCTGGCGACCAGCACCAATCTCGCACCAGATATAGGCAGATTCATCTGTGCGAGCTTACTCCTCAGCTCCTCCAGCGTCAAATCCTCTTCACCCGACAATCGTTCGTCCTCAACGTTTGCCATTTTTATTCGTTTTCTACCCAAGCACAAATAGCTCCGTTAAAACGTGTCGTTCTCTGTCTTATTCAATCCCATCTGAGCCCCCAAGTTGTAATATCGGAATATATTAAAGGTATAGTTTTGTCCGATTAATTATAGTTTATTAATAATGGATTAAAATTACAGATATTAGTTAGACAGAAAACGATGTTTGATTAACAGGAAAACTAAATACAACGCTCGTATTTACATCAAATAACTTGACAACTATTTGGTAACTCTCTCTCTCTCTCTCTCTCTCTCTCTCTCACTAGCAACTCTAACAACTCTACAACTCAATTCTAACGACTCTATGCTTCGACGTCTCGATCAACTCTGCCCTTCGCAACACACTCGCTTTTCGACGCGCATACCCTGATCTCTCCGTCACCTCTCCTTGAAAACCCTAACCGTCTTTTGTTCTAACGCTGTTTATCGTTTTTCTCATACCTCTGCAAGAACTAGGTCACCTTAGTCACATAGGCGCTCTTAGATATAAACAAACCACAAAGGACGACGTACACGGTGTTTTTCTAGTTTCAGCCGATTTCCAATCGAAGCTATTCTACGATATTACAGTAATAGTATAGCTCTCCTTAAAAAGAAATAGTTGTAGCAGCACTCGACAGTAAACATTCCAACGGTTGATGTCCCGTGACTCGCCACACGCAGACCCTATTCTCCGGGTAAGACGATTACCAGACGTCGATGCATCTCCACAGTACATGTTCAGTTAGCTTGAGGACCCGTTAAATCTTAAGATTTAATTAAGTAAAGTCCTTCAAACAGACAAACAGTCTTTATCCTAACAGTCGCTAAATTTCTAACACCTACTACGGGAAGATACGGGAAATCTGCTTATCTCAAGGACGACGCTTCCCGCTAGCAACTTTCTCTCGAGGGCGGTTAGCATCCTTCTTCAACCACCAACATAGAAATTAACCAATTAACAGTGACGTCCATTTCCCTCACTTTCCTAAGGAAAACTTTTCTTAACGAATCAGATTATCTCGTACCCTTAGCGTCATCGTCACAGAAAGACAGTTCCTCTACGTTCCTTGAGTAGTCATCATCTTAACTTATATCGCGCACTTTGCTCAATCGCCATCTTAACTCATAGTCTATCAGTTGTAACCGAGAATTGCGAATCGTCAAGTGTAATCGCGAGTTCTACGCAAAGTGTCGAAAGAGAGAATTGTTAATAAATATACTGTTTAAATATCTCCGAGTGTTTCTTTGGCACCTATCACGTCCTACACACATCAAATTCACACGACATGATCCGTTAATTTCGCGATTTCCTGTGTCTTCTACGTAACACTATCTTCCATTATTGTGTGGAAGAGAAATCGGATGATATGAATAACTTAAAAAGAAAGAAACAAAATCAAGAGAATATGGTAGTCGCCAAAAGAATAAAAATTGAAAAGTTACAAGAAGTACCAAAGATGAAAAACAAAGGGAAACGAAACAGAGAAAAACGAACGTGTGTTGAACGAACAGGAGAAGAAAAGGTTAAACTGAAAGATACCAAACCTTCCAAAAATGATTTGAGATATGCGCTTAACAATGTTAATAATGGTGACGATAACGAGCAGAAGCCAAGGATATTTGCGTGTTACGTCGGGCGACACTCTGCCTAGACCTGGCCACACACCGCGGGCAAGATGGCAACCAGATGTCCGCTCGTCCTTACTGCGTACCCTCAAAATTCTCAAGTACCCTCCATAAATCTCAGCAATTTCCTAGTCGAGGTCCTTCGAAACTAACAAATATTCTTTCGCTGCATTGTTTCCTAAAGTTTATTGCCCACCACGGGTTGACACGGGAAAGTTTCCGTTTCTCACGTAGGAGGCCTCCCACTAACGATTTTATCTCGAGGGCGGTGAGCATCCTTCTTCACCCATCTCCATAGCAAATAACCAATTAACAACGAAGCCTATTTCCCTCACTCTATTAGCCAAAATCGTCACCAACAAATCCGATGGTCCCGTGCGCTAGACACACCCATCCTTAGCTTTCCTCCGCCACAGCATCGTCACCGAACGGCACTGATTTTCTCTCCTTCAAACAGTCAACATCTTGTTAACCGGGTTTACCCGTAGATCAGTCATTCACTTATCTTATACATACGCACCAGTGTAACTATCTTCTTTACAAAGTTGTTGGATTAAGCTGTGATGTATAACTTGTTATATCAGTGTCATATTCAATTAAACCACCTCTATTATCCTAACCGAAATAGGGGATCGATCATTTCGTGGCGTCGATTATCTAATCGTAACGGGAATTTACGACTCCCGTTGACGTGCTTCTTCGCGATCGCGTCTCTCCGCGATTGGTCGAAACATTGCGTATGGATTTTACTGAGATAACAACCCTGATTTAACTCTCCTTCAGCGTAAAGAGTCATCTAGCGATTGTGAAGAAAAGCCAAAACTGAGAAATAAGAAATTAAGTGCCGCTGATCGTTGAGAACAGAAAACACAGAAGGAACGTGAAGTTCGTCAAAGAGAAGAAGCACTCGTCAATAACCAGTTATCAAATTCTGTAGATCAGTTCGACAGATTAGTTTTAGCTAGTCCAGACAGTTCAATAGTATGGTTACAGTATATGGCATACCATTTACAAGCAACAGAAATAGAGAAAGTAAGAGCAGTTGAAGCAAGAGTGGTGAAAACGATTAATTTCAGGGAACAGAAGGAAAAATTAAACGTTTGGAAGGCTTAGTTGAGTTTAGAATCGAAATTTGCAATTCCTGACTCATTAAATGATATTTTTTAAGAGATAGTGAGGTCTAACGACTCACTGAAAATATACAGTCACATGTTGACTGTTCATGTCGTGGCTGGCAGGCAGATGGAATTAGAAAAAATAATTAATACCATGATTGGGA
Organism: Bombus flavifrons; assembly: GCF_040668555.2. Lineage (NCBI taxonomy): Eukaryota > Metazoa > Arthropoda > Insecta > Hymenoptera > Apidae > Bombus > Bombus flavifrons. Next base: position 1,452,056 of record NC_138451.1, read on the forward strand.
AGTTTAAACATATTCTCGAGACATGGTTTAATGGTGGAGAAGGATTATTAAAAATGGGTTTGAAGGACAAATCGAGGCACATTACGCAGAAAGCATTGCAATCTTTTCCAGCATCTGAACGTAACAAGTACTTTCTGCAGGACATTCCTACAATTTCATTTATGAAGTAAGCACTCTATGAAATTAGAAATATCAACTCTTTTTAGTTATTATTATCGCACAACTTGTCTTCTACGTAGTATTTCTTTTCGAAAGCAAACCTTACCATGCAGATAGGCATAATATTTTATTCTGAGGAACCTAATGAGATATATCGTTTTATTTTAGAATGAACAGTATAAGACAGATTTATCTTCAAAATTCTTCAACAGTCTCTGATTTTTTTTTTTTTTTTTTTTTTGCTTCACAAGCTGCAGGCAACTGATCCTAAACCAGATGGAGGAACCGGCTACACCGGGGCAATAAGCAACGAGGCAAGCCACGTGCGACTACATCACAAATCACGAATATTATATCCAGAAATGAATAGACCATAGACCTATGGTACTATCCATATTTCTATGTACATAGTCTATGACTACATTTATGAAAAAGTAGACGGCGACCGTGCGGTTTTTGATGTAGCTTCTCAGTTTTGGCTACTAATTATTACAAATTTGTAGCTCGTCCAAAAATTCAAATATTGGCCCTCCTCAAATTGATCGACGATACACTTCATACAGAGCATCACATAAATGAATCGGGTAGAGATCTCGAGTCGAAACAATATAAATCTACAGTATTTACTGTCTTCAGAATGCAGCATGGATTACCTCAACAAATATGTTTAAGAAGATAGACGCAAAACGTAATAACCACGAACGGGAAGTACAAAAACGAGGACTTGTTGGGCAAGGGTATCTACCTGGGTACCTACAAAACCAACTTGTACAATTTCAGGCACAATTCAAATGTCGCCGAGACCTCTGAAGAAGTCCATAGCGTGGACGTGGTTGTAACGATCGGTTAGCTAAAACTACTGTTGCACAATGGAGCAGTTGCGTCCCAAACGTACTAAAAGATTTTTGATTAGACATATTCCTAGTTTTGTCATTACAGAATAATCAATAAAAAGGACGCACTTGAGATCAGAGAAATTGTAAATATGTCAATTTATTATTACTTTTTTCATTTTTATATGTATCAATATTAATAGTAATATGCATATGTGATAGAAAACTTTACATAACTGGACTGTTTTAGGTATTGTGTAATTAAGGTTGTATTTTCGACCGATCGCGGGGAGACGCAATCGCGAGGAAACACGTCAGCGGAAGTCGTAAATTCCCGTTACGATTATATAATAATTGACGCCGCGAATAGATCGATCTCCTGATTTCTGTTGAGATAACAGGAGTGCTTGAGGTGGTATAGCGCTGCGATTAATAGGGTTATAAACTACATATTTTCAACAAATTGATACAACTAACTTTCGCCGTTGCGTATGATATATGTCGTAGACGATGATTTGGCGTATGAAGATGCGATACACATGCACAATATTCTTTGGTAATCGAGCAAGGCCCTTACAGTTGAGTTTGTGTTGTAGTTGACGTAGCAATAGACGTAGCAATAGAGGAGACTGATGTTCCGCTCTCATGCAATTACGGAGGAAAGCTCGGTGTGGGTGTATTTTCTTGAACGAAAAAAGCGGATTCGTTGCTCACACTTTTCGTTAGTAAGGTGAGAGTAACGATATGCGATGCCTATTGGTTCTAGTCATGTTAATGAGTGGTGGGAGGAGAAGGAAACCTCCTACCAACCTTTCTAGGGGGTGTCATTGTTTACGGGATAGAACCGGATTTTCCGTTAGATAAATATCCACTTTTTCCGTTAGGTCACTACCCGCAGTCTCCGTAATTTTTAAGAGCGCCTAATAGACCTAAGGACCTTTCCAATAACCCTCTATAAACTGAAAACCTTTCTAGGCTTAAAAAGTCCTTCAGGACAAAGGATTAACTTAAAACATGTGTTAAAATAATGACGTTAAAAAGTTAAAGTTTTATGGTGGGGCCTTAGGTTTATTGAGGGTCTGTTTAATAGTGCTTGGGCCTTAACGGTCCCACAATGAAAGACGTCGCACGGATCATTTTGCGCGACGTAACAAAGGTTTTGCTCGCATGATGTAATGAAATATGTTATGGCACTGCCGTGTGAAAAGGGAATGAGCGTTTCGTCCCGGGACTACCGGTGGACTCGTCAGTAAGGCTATGACCGGTAGTTCCTGCCTTAGACGTACAGGGAGTTTCGCTAGGTGCGGTCATTGTATCGTGCGCCCGTATATTCGACCGCTAACGAGATAGACAGACTCGTCGTCGTAGTAGCCCTCTGGTGTTGGCGGTTGGTACCCGCGAATCGCCCGGGAGGTGTTGCGCCGCATTGATGCCTCTCGACCTGTCGGCGTCCTGTTGATACCGATCCGCCACATATGTGTCAAAATGTTTTATTATTTTTAAACATTTTGTACACTGCTTCTCTACATATTCTACAGCCATTTGTTGAACACGAGTCACGTCTTCCTCAGTACCATGCTGTTCTTCAAAATTGATGAACTTTTTAAAGAGAATCTTCACCTTTCTAGGCGGTAATGTCTGAACAACTGCTCTCTCTAGAACTTTCCTGTAAATACAAATTATTAGAAGGTAAATTCTCTATGAAATTACAAAGACAAAATATAGTTGAAAAAATATTTTTACCTTGCTATATCAGTATCATTAGATTTAACTAGAGAATCAACATGACAAGACCATATATCTACTCGGATAAGAACTTAGAATTTGCTCAAACAGAGTTACTGCTCTCTCTTTATTTCTGTTGTGTACATACGTTCAAATGCCGGCAAAGATTGGAATGCTCTCTACATAATATGCCTCGATTTGTCCCTCAAACCCATTTTTAGCAACCCTTCTCCACAATTAAACCACATCTCGGGAATATGGTTAAATTTTCCAATCATGGTATTAATTGTTTCCTCTAGCTCCATCTGCCTGCTAGCCTCGACATGAACAGTCAACATATGACTGTATACTTTCAGTGATTCGTTAGACTTCACTGCCTCTTGAAAAGCATCATTCAGTGCTTTAAGAATTCCGTATTTAGACTCTAAATTCAACTAAGCCTTCCAAACGTTTAATTTTTCCTTCTGTTCCCTGAAATTAATCGTTTTCACCGCTCTTGCTTCAACTGCTCTTGCTTTCTCGATTTCTGTTGTTTGTAAATGATATGCCATATACTGTAACCATACTATTGAACTGTCTAGACTAGCTAAAACTAATCTGTCGAACTGATGTACAGAATTTGCTTCTTCTCTTTGACGTAGTTCACGTTTCTCCTGTCTTTTTTGTTCTCGACGTTCAACGGCACATAATTTCTTATTTCTCAGATTTGGTTTTTCTTCTATTTCATCTTCACTATCGCAAGATGACTCTTTATCCCGAAGGAGAGTTGAGTCAGCATATTTCAAATCTTTTTCGGAAGGTTTGGTATCTTCCAGTTTAATCTTTTCTTCTCCTGTTTGTTCAACACACATTCTCTTTGAATATTCCTTTTCTAAATCTTTCTCTGGTTTTTCTCTGTTTCGTTTCCTTTTGTTTTTCATGTTTCGTCTTCCCGTAACTTTTCAATTTTTATTTTTTTGGCGAGTGCCACGTACTCTTGATTTTGTTTCTTTCTTTTTAAGTTATTATTATCATCTGATTTCTCTCTCACACAACACTTCTTTTCAAATGCAGATTTTATGACGCTGAGAGGCATAATATCGGATTTTTTGGAATTTAATGCGGTGTGACATTTAATTTTAGAATGAATAGTATAAGATGTTAGATCTGGCAGTAAACTATTTATGTGACGACGTAGAGGTATCGCAGCTAAAGTTCCGTTACCAATACCTTGAAGGAATATCAAGATAAACCAATTTGTCACCATTAAGATTCTACCACGTAGCAATTTACCGTCAGGAAATTGTATTTGCTTATTTTATTTGGCACTTATTTTATGCATTATTGTAATATCGGAATATATTAAAGGTATAGTTTTGTCCGATTAATTATAGTTTATTAATAATGGATTGAAAATACAGATATTAGTTAGACAGAAAAACGATGTTTGATTAACAGGAAAACTAAATACAACGCTCGTATTTACATCAAATAACTTGACAACTATTTGGTAACTCTCTCTCTCTCTCTCTCTCTCTCTCTCTCACTAGCAACTCTAACAACTTTACAACACTAACAACTCAATTCTAACGACTCTATGCTTCGACGTCTCGATCAACTCTGCCCTTCGCAACACACTCGCTTTTCGACTCGCATACTCTGACCTCTCCGTCACCTCTCCTTGAAAACCGAAACCGTCTTTTGTTCTAACGCTGTTTATCGTTTTTCTCATACCTCTGCAAGAACTAGGTCACTTTAGTCACATAGGCGCTCTTAGATGTAAACAAACCACAAAGGACGACGTACACGGTGTTTTTCTAATTTCAGCCGATTTCCAACCGAAGCTATTCTACGATATTACATTATTGACGATAACGTGGTCAATTCGACAAGCTCGTGTACGTAATTTTTCCATATAATCGTCCCAGAAATTTTGTCTCCCATTTTTTATTCTCGGAGTAATGATTCTTAGACACTATACCTAGCAAGTTATTCTGCAATTGAACAACCAACCAATCAGGCGTAATTTTGTCAATCTTTCCAATAACTCTCTGCCCTAATTTGACAGATGCAATGGGTCTGTTTTTGTAATATGAATTCCTTGAAAGTTCTACTAATTTATTAAAATACAGGGTCAATGGATCCAATGCTGCCACTATTCTACTTTTAGGATTGGATGCATCATCGTATATTTTCTTTAGCGACAATGTTAGTCCTAATTGTTGTTCTTTCCTGTTAATAGAAAATATTTTTGCCAATAAAATTTGGTTTGTGTGCAGTAGATTAAAATTACTAACGTTACTATGGGACACATATCCGAATGGCGTACATTCTGCAACTGGTAAAATAAGTCTTATACCATCTGTCCCCATATCTTTGATCGTACAAGGTATACAGTCTCCTATTTTCAGTTTTTCAAAATTCCTGTACCTTCCTTGAGTTGCAAAAGTCCTAGTTAAAATTAAATTAGGTACTGTAGCAAATACAAGAACTGAAAGTGTATGACCAGGAACATATTTTGATGCTAGTAGAGCTGCAATCTCCATACAAGGTGACATGTGACCAGCTGGTAAAAATCCTGTACTAGCAGTTTGTCCTTTATATCTACTGATTCTTAAATATAATCCCTGAGTGGATGATTCTATTATTGTGCCCTCTACTTTTTCACCAATATCGAATGTTGCTTCTTCAACCCTTATGTCTTGATTAGCCACATTCAGAGTTATTTTTCCCGAATCTGTGTTCACTGTTTGAATTTTTACCAAAATTGTTTGTCCAATTGAATAGTTCCAATTTACGTTAGATGTTTCCATCTCGAGGGCAGTATGCTGAATCCAACCTTTAACATCCCAGAAGAACTTTACCAATATCCCACGCTTATGTATTTGAACGATAGTTGCATGGTGTTGCGAGTCAATATTTGCGTCTTGTATGTTTGCTAAAATGGGCAAGTCACTCGTTTTTAAAGACCTTTTCAAAGTGAGATATACTTTTTTTCTGCCTACATGAACGAACAAGACTCTTGCTTCTACTTTCAGCTTTTTTAAGGCACTTAAACTTTCGTCAGATATATGATCTGGTGGAATTTGACCATTAAATATACCAAGTTGTACATTCACGAAACCATTCACTTTATCAACATTTGTAATCTTCACATTTACCACGTCGCCAGGTTTAAATCTTTTATAGTAAATGACAACGTACATATTTTATAAACTGGCACGTACAATCGTTTAATGTAATGGTCGGGGTATCTACGTGTACTCTCTAAGTCACAAGTTAAGTAATTTCGAAGGAATATTAAATTGAGTTATATAAGTTTCAATTCCAACGAAGTAAGAGTCTAATCCTTCTCATTCACGCAAGCGAGAGAGCGGGAATCAAAGACTAATGTAAAATAATGCTTATCATAATGCTAATGCCACGTACCATATAGTTGCTGAAACTTTTATGCTTCATATATAGACATAAACACAAATTGTTTCATTATAAATATTAAGAATAAATATTAATTAAATAAATATAGATAACAATGACTACTATAGGTTTCATATATGAAGTATTAGACCGAACGAAGTATGAAACATACAAGATATAATACTCCTTATAACATTTATAATAAAACAATCGTCTACTCAGATTTCATTTTTTCAATTTATAAAAATATGAATTTACACAAACACCAGCACTTTACTTATCATTACTTCCACAACAACGTTCTTTTTCTAAAGTTCAGATTTTCGTAATTGCAGTTAAACGTGACACCCACATAGGCACGCATCATTTTTTTGTATTCTGCTACAATAGTACTTGCTATAGTTCTGCTCGTAAAGAAATCTGACAGGCGTGTAATAGACAAAAAATCATTTATAAAGTCGTTTCTCTATTTACCCTTGTGCTACGTGCATTGTTTTTGACATGAAAATGCGGCGCACTTACAATCCCCCAGGCCTATTATTCCGACTGCCAGTCATTCGGCTAATCCGTTTCCCATTCTTATCCACCATTCTTCGCTCGCCCTACACTCTCTCCCGTAATCACTGTAGCGGCACATGAGTCAGAAGACAATTCAAATCATGTTGTTATTTTGCCTCGGAGTATCAAGACCATTAGGTTCCAAGTAATGTAGGAACAAATAAACTCCGGACAAAACAATGTCGCCGCTACATACAGCCGTCAAACTTTTCCGGTTCTCCCCCGACCAGTACAAATAAACGGACGCGATCGCGTGCGTTTTAGTGTGGAAGAGTATCGAAGAGTATTGAAAAGTATCGAATAGTATCGAACGGTACATATAGAGTATCGAATATTATCTACAGAGTATCTCCGAGTATTTATCGAGTTATCCAGCGTCTTGTATTTTGTACCAACGACTCACGTATTCGGCTGTAAATAATTTATTTATTTATTTATTCGAAACATATTTGACAGACTGCGACAGCAATATTTCGCTCTCGTTATTTCGCACAACCTATCATCGACCAATTCTCCACATTGGTGACCCTGACGTGATTTGAGTTAGCGAAATTTAGTATTGTGAGTCTGAGCGCGGTAACGATGTTGAGCAAGAACACAACGGTTACAACTAGTCAAACGATCCACGTGCCTCCGCTGAAGACGCAGAAGATCGTGTTCTGGCTCTCCTTATTCGACAGACAACTCGCGGCGGCGGGCGTCACGGGTGACGAAGAAAAATCCACCACCCTTCTCGGGTGCCTCGACCCAGGACATTTAGAACTAATAGGCAACATTGCATTGAATCCCTCGACCACCGGACGATATGACCAACTAAAAGATGACTTAATACGAAGCCTGTCCGAGTCCGACAGCGAACGAGTAAAAAGGTTGGTAAAAAACGAAGTTATGAACAACAATTGAGCACTGCAATCGACGTAATCGTGAGTACGTGATACACATGATTATTTGAATTTACGCACGTGAGCTACCATCCATCATGCATCTTATAATACTATATCTATAATTAAATTACAAATTTCAATCCATCATCTTAGCCTTAAAACTTACATACTAAATTAGTAATTCAACACTATTAATACACATATTTATATAAATAACTTATTTGCATATTTATAATTTGACACTTCGTATCCTAAGCAAGTCTCATACAAATACTAAAAATACTTATAACCTAAAGCACTTAACTATCCAATTAAGTCATAACGTCAACTCTACATCTAAATTACTATTCCCCTTCATTCTTCATCCTAAAAAACCTTCACAGTTACCACTCAGTCAATTATAATACCATCACCTCTGTTTAACGCCCCAAGATGTCAAGTTACCACATATTACCATCAATTACTCCTGTTCGATCACTCGCGGAGAGACGCGATCGCGAAGAAGCACGTCAACGGGAGTCGTAAATTCCCGTTACGATTAGATAATCGACGCCACGAAATGATCGATCCCCTATTTCGTTTAGGATAATAGGGGTGGTTAATTGAGTAGTTACACTGATTCAACAGGTATAACTTTATATTTATTTCAACAACTTCGTAAAGAAATGATTACACTGATGCGAATGTACAAGTTAATAGTTGATTGATCTGCGGTGTAAAACCCGATTACAAGATGTTGACGGTTTGAAGAAGAGAAAAAGAGTGAGCTTCGACGATGAAGCTGTGACGGAGGAAAACTAAGGATGGGTGTGTCTAGCGCACGGGATCATCGGATTTGTTGGTGACGATTTTGGCTAATAGAGTGAGGGAAATAGGCTTCGTTGTTAATTGGTTATTTGCTATGGTGGTGGGTGAGGAAGGATGCTCACCGCCCTCAAGATAAAGTCGTTGGTGGGAGGCCTCATACGTGAGAAACAGAAACTTTCCCGTGTCAACCCGTGGTGGGCAATAAACTTTAGGAGACAATGCAGCGAAAGAAAGTTTGTTAGGTTCGAAGGACCTCGACTAGGAAATTGCTGAGATTTATGGAGGGTACTTGAGAATATTGAGGGTACGCAGTAAGGACGAGCGGACATCTGGTGACCATCTTGCCCGCGGTGTGTGGCCTGGTCTAGGCAGAGTGTCGCCCGGCGTAACATCCTCCCCCCGTTGAGAGGGCACCGATCAACCTTAGATGTGGGTCAGGTGGGTGTGTGATCCACCTCCTTCGATGTCGGTGATTGTCCGGACTCGACTCGGGCTGATTGACATGGCAGGGGGACCAGTCTTTTGACGCCGCGATCCAGGAGGCTCGATGATGTCTGCACCGTCGCTGTTCGAATGATACCATCGGCTCCGGGATGGATCTTGACTACACGGCCCAAGGGCCAGTGCATCGGTGGAACGTTATCTTCTCTGAGAATGACGATGGTGCCTTCTCGTATGTCGTGATTGCCCTTGTTCCATTTGTTTCGGATGCTCAGTTCGTTCAGATACTCCCGATGCCAGCGGCGCCAGAAATGCTGCTTGAGTTTTTGAATATGTTGCCAGCTGGAGAGACGATTGGTTGGAGTGTCCCTGAAATCTCGTTCTCGAATGCTGGTTAATGAATCTCCGATGAGGAAGTGACCGGGGGTAAGGACAAGGAGATCGTTTGGGTCGGATGAAATTGGAGTCAGCGGACGGGAGTTCAGGATGGACTCGATTTCAATGATTAGTGTGTTGAAATTTTCGAAGGTTAAGAGCTCGTTACCTGCGACACGTCTGAGATGTCGTTTGAAGGATTTCACTGCAGCCTCCCACAACCCGCCGAAGTGAGGTGAGTTGGGAGGAATGAAGCGCCATTCGATCCGTCGGTCGACCAAAAAGGACTGAACCTTTACCTTATGATCGTCGGCCTGCAGGAGGTTTCGAAGCTCTCGTAGTTCGTTGTTGGCGCCAACGAAGTTGGTACCGTTGTCGGAGTAAATTGTTGCGCAGAATCCTCGGCGAGCGATGAATCTTCGCAGAGCAGCAATGAAGGCCTCGCTAGTGAGGTCGCTGACCAGCTCGATGTGGACTGCTTTAACTGCCAGACATACGAAGATTGCTACATATGTCTTGATTTTACGTCGGTTGCGATCCTTTCGTTCTTTGATGTAGAAAGGTCCGCAATAGTCGATTCCGACGTTGGTAAATGGCCGAGATTCCGTTATCCGTGCAGCTGGAAGGTCACCCATCACGTAGTCCACGGGAGGTGGGTTAGCTCGGCAGCAACGGACGCACTTCTTCAGCGTGCTCCAAACTTGACTACGGCCGTCGATAGGCCAATAAGTTCTTCTTAGAGCATATAAGGTGGCTTGAGTTCCGGAGTGGAGATTCAGGAGGTGTTCATGCTCGATTATGAGCGCTGTAACTGAGGACTTCGGTAGAATGATTGGATGCTTCTGACTGAAGGGCATTGGTGAGTGACCGAGTCGACCTCCGACTCGCAATATCCCGACCTTGTCCAGAAACGGGTTGAGTCGTCGTAATTTCCCCTTCATTGCAGAATTTCGGTCTGTTCGGAGAATATGGATTTCATCTGAAAAATAACAGAACTGTAGTAATTTGATCAATTTGTTATGCGCATTGGTTAAATCATGCGTGGTTAGAGGTCCCCGTCGATCCTGTTTCTGTCGCCATCTAAGACAACGAGCGGTAATTCTCATCAGCTTGGGCCAAGACGAAAATCGCTCCAGTAGACTGTGGTCAGCCGGAGTCACGGACAGACAGGTTGCCTTCTTCTGCTCCGGAATTTCGGTCAATGGTACTGGGTTCCACGTCGGCCAGTATTCTTCAGGATGTTGGAGCCATACCGGTCCATGTTGCCAAATGGTTGGTCGTAGGAAGTCTTCGGGCGATTGGCCTCGAGATATGAGATCTGCAGGGTTGTCGGTAGTGGGAATGTGACGCCAATCTGAGGTGTGAGTCTTCTGTTGAATTTCAGTCACTCGATTAGCGACAAAGGTTTTCAGCGTATGGGGTGATGTATTAATCCAATGCAGAACGATTGTGGAGTCAGTCCAATAAACAGTCCTAGAAATGTTGCTTGGTAAAGCTTGAAGGACTGTGGTGGCCAGTGATGTGAGAAGAAGTGCTCCACTCAGTTCCAGCCTTGGAATGGTTTGTGACTTGAGCGGAGCCACCTTTGACCTTGCAGTGAGAAGTCGTGTCCAGACATGACCATCCGGAGTGATGGTGCGAAGGTAAATGCATGCTCCATACGCCCTTTCGCTGGCGTCACAGAACCCGTGTAACTCAATTTCCGCTGCGGCCTTGATTATGGTTTTACGTGGGAACCTTACGTTGTTTAACAATGGTAGCTGTGTATAAAATTTGTTCCACTCTGTATGTAAGTCGGCCGGTAGGGATTCGTCCCAGTCAATTTTTAATGTCCAAAGTCTTTGGAGCAGCATCTTAGCTCGAACGATCACTGGTGCCAGTAATCCAAGAGGGTCGTAGATCTTGGCGATTTCGGAGCTGATTGTTCTTTTCGTGACTCGAGAGGCGGTAGGGTTGATTTTGACGGAATACAGGATCGAATCGTCAAAGGAATTCCAGATAACACCCAGAGTTTTGAACGTTTGCGATTCGCCTAGCAGCAGCTTATCGTTTATGTCCTGCTCGGAAAGTCCTCGTAGCAGTTCCCGGTCGTTCGATGCCCATTTTCGAATGTTTAAGCCGGCTAGTTTGAGCAATTCTGTGAGCTCTGTTCTCAATGATCGTGCCTCGCCCCTTGTATCAACTCCCGTGAGAAGATCGTCGACGTAGAAGTCTCGCTTTAAGACTGTCGCCGCTCGAGGGTACCGATGTCCCTCGTCGTCCGCCAGTTGTCTGAGGCACCGAATGGCTAGATAAGGGGCCGCTGACAGCCCGAATGTCACTGTGTTGAGTTGATAAGTGTCAACCCTTCCATCAGAGTTGCGCCACAAAATTTGTTGGAATTTCCGATCCTCTGGACGCACAAGAAATTGTCGGTACATTTTTTCAACATCTCCTGTAATGACGTATTGATGAGAGCGAAATCTTAGAAGAATGAAAAATAAATCGTCTTGTAATTTCGGTCCCGTATGAAGTACGTCGTTCAATGAAATTCCGGTGGTGGTTGGTGCAGATCCGTCAAACACAACTCGGAGTTTCGTAGTTTGGCTGGACTCTTTGATCACGCCGTGATGTGGCAGAAAATATCCATCGTCCGTGTAGTGGTCCGTGGTGATCTTAGTCATGTGTCCTAATTCTAGGTACTCTTGTATGACGGCGTGATAGTCGGCTTCGAATTGTTTGTCCCGTTGGAACCGACGGCATAGGGATGTGAGTCGCTTCATCGCCATGGCTTTAGAGGATCCAAGCGAAGGGGTTGTTTCGTTAAACGGGAGAGCGACAATGTATCGCCCTTCGTTGTTGCGCTGAACGTGGTTTCGGAAGTGTTCCTCGCACTGTCGTTCCACTTCCGAAGTGTGTACAGTGGGAGGTCCTTCGTCGATTTCCCAGAACCGGGCGAGATCCGCCTGTAAAGCCGTCGTGGAGGCGTGAAATGCGTGTGCTGGTGATTGCGAGGTTGGGCTCCCCCCGATGACCCATCCGAATTGCGTTTTTTGCAGACGCAAGTCGGGTCCGTTTGCTTGACTGATATCAAGCTGGCCGACACAGAGTGATGCTAGTGTTGGCCCGGCGCTCAACAATATTTCGATCGGAGCGGGTATGTGGAATCTTGGATCGGCTAGTTGGAGATTCCGAGGTATCTGTATCGTTGAGCGATCTATGGGTTGATCTGGGATCCAAGACGATATTGTCGGTATGATTAGGAACGTCAAGGTGCGTTCGTATCTACCGTCAATGGAGGTGATCGTGGCCGTGATGTAGCGTTTTGAGGTCGTCGATAACGTGTTGAGTGTTCCGATTGGGACCGAACATTTCCGTTGATTGAGTTTTAACGAATTAGCGAGCTTTTCTGTAATAAAGTTCATGCTAGAACCGGTGTCTAGCAAAGCCCGACAACGGAATGGTTGAATTTTATTATTCAAGATGTTGACCTGCGCTGTGACTAACAAATCGTGCTGCAATGGTTCGGAGGGAAGCGAGGTCAATGAGTCTGTTTTCTGTGGTTCGGTCCCTAGCAAGGTCGTCTGATGAAGTCATTGCTTTTTTTGTTGTTTAGAACCGGGTGATATATTTGGTCCCGATCCCGTCGTTCGCGATAGCCGAGATTCGCGTTTCGGAGATGTTCGCGGAGATGTTCGGGGAGATGTTCGGGGGGACGTTCGGGGAGACGTAGATGCGCGTCTCGAACGATGTGACGAACGCGGGGTCGGTGAACTGGGCGAGGATCGACCGTTGGATGCCCGGCTGCTCGACGATCGACCGCTCGACGATCGACCGTTCGACGATCGACCGCTCGACGATCGACCGCTCGATGTTCGGTCTACACGTGTTCGGATTTTGCGATGATCATGGTCTCGGTGCAGATATGTATGGTGTCGCTGTCTGCAGATGCGACATGAACCGGCGGAACATTGAGTAAGGGTGTGACCCTTGCCTAGACAATTGGTACAGAGCGACGTCCTTTTGGCCGTTTCAAGACGTTCCTTGGGCGACTGCGCCTTGAAGGTTTCACAATTTCATATTGCGTGTGGTCCTCGGCAATTCGGACACATCGACGGCTTGTGTGTAGTCGCGAATGCGTGAACTCGCGGGGCGTTCGGTTGCTGACGGTTATGTCGATCGGACCCCCGTTTTATCACGGTTGATGCTGAATTTGTTCTGTCACCGTTCGTACGCGTTTTCAGAAATTCTACCAAGTGCGTGTAGGACGGCATTTTCTTGTCTGGCAATGTGCGGTGCCATTTGCGTATGATGGCTGCGGGTAGCTTCAATGTGAATATTTTGAGAAGAACGACGTTTGATGCGACTGGTTCGCCGAGTTTCTTTAAGGCTTGGAGGTTTACCTTGACCGTCTCGAGAAAATCATCTATGGCTTCGGGTGTTTCTTTAGTTATTTTCGGATAGTCAAAAATCAAGTCCCAGTGGCGCATGCAGACTTGACGGTGGCAGTCGAATTTTTCTTTAAGAATGTCGATAGCAATTGAATAGTTTAATTCTGTGATGTCTAGCGATTGTATGCTTCGCGCGGCCTTTCCGGTCAGGGAGGATTGGAGATAATGAAACTTTTGCACGGGTGTAAGTCGCTCGTTTCGATCTATGATGGACAAGAAGCAGTCGTAAAATAAATGCCAATTCTCGACGGTACCGTCGAAATAGGCACATGAATCTCCGGTAATTTAATTGATGCAGCCTCGCGAACAGCGGCTGATTCGCCGTTTGTCGATTGCGACGGCGTAACTACTCGTAGATTGTTTAATTGATGAATTACTCGGAGCTCTAATCTTTCGTACTCGTCTGCTATTTCAAGGCCGCGCGCGATCTCTTCTTCATCTATACTTGTAATCTCGTTTTGAATGGCGCGGAATTCCGTCTCATATGTTTCCAGACGATTTTTAATTTGGATTAACTCGTGCTCTTGCGGACAGCTGGATTGTTCGATTCCGTCCAGCTTTTTTGATAAGCGTGTAAAGTGACTGATACACTGGCCTCGGCGTCGACGCAAGGCGGCAAGTTCATTTCCGGTTGCCATTATTTATTATATGATAGAGACTGAAATGGTTAGAACTTACTTCTGTTGACGAAGGTGATACTTGTGATGTTGCGATCTGGGATTCCCGATGCGGAGTTGTTCCGGCTGCGGTAATCGCTCGTCACTGTGTAGCGAAGTATTGTGGCGTACGTTTCGTGAGGAAGGTGATCCTTCTCTAAAGTGACGCGTTTTGTAGTGAGAACGAAGTTGTTGGATGTCGTTATGTTGACGATTGTCCAGTTGCGGCGGGAGGCTGCCTGGTTGCGTTTCAACCACCGAATTATGCCTCTTCAAAGGTGGCGGCCCTTGGCGTTACTGACTTCGCTGGAGTGGTAACGCTTCCGCTGCTGGTTATGTTGGATTCACGTGGCACTGTATGGTAGTGGGTGTCACTGGCGTGCACTTTACACAGACACGTAATCCGACTCGAAGGACCAAAAATGTTCGATCACTCGCGGAGAGACGCGATCGCGAAGAAGCACGTCAACGGGAGTCGTAAATTCCCGTTACGATTAGATAATCGACGCCACGAAATGATCGATCCCCTATTTCGTTTAGGATAATAGGGGTGGTTAATTGAGTAGTTACACTGATTCAACAGGTATAACTTTATATTTATTTCAACAACTTCGTAAAGAAATGATTACACTGATGCGAATGTACAAGTTAATAGTTGATTGATCTGCGGTGTAAAACCCGGTTACAAGATGTTGACGGTTTGAAGAAGAGAAAAAGAGTGAGCTTCGACGATGAAGCTGAGACGGAGGAAAACTAAGGATGGGTGTGTCTAGCGCACGGGATCATCGGATTTGTTGGTGACGATTTTGGCTAATAGAGTGAGGGAAATAGGCTTCGTTGTTAATTGGTTATTTGCTATGGTGGTGGGTGAGGAAGGATGCTCACCGCCCTCAAGATAAAGTCGTTGGTGGGAGGCCTCATACGTGAGAAACAGAAACTTTCCCGTGTCAACCCGTGGTGGGCAATAAACTTTAGGAGACAATGCAGCGAAAGAATGTTTGTTAGGTTCGAAGGACCTCGACTAGGAAATTGCTGAGATTTATGGAGGGTACTTGAGAATATTGAGGGTACGCAGTAAGGACGAGCGGACGTCTGGTTACCATCTTGCCCGCGGTGTGTGGCCTGGTCTAGGTAGAGTGTCGCCCGGCGTAACAACTCCTACTTAAGAGTATAAACCTGCTCTTAACAAATTAACTATAGTAAAGTTCCATTACATTTATACGTCAAACTTATGAAATTTACTGACTAAACCATCCATACTATAATATCTTGTTATACAAGTATCAGCTACTACAAGACTATGGAGAGCACGAGGCGACTACGGGTTCTCAGGGCGTAGGACCACGCCCTGGAAAACCCCGATGAATCTGATATTCTCCTATAGCCGGATGGTGACTGGTCTGCGCCTTGGCCCCCGCCAGTTTGGCGATCCGGTGCGGGGAACCTCGGAGAAGTTGGTGGGCCCGTATCTGCCAAGAACACTCACCTCACCTTCTTGTAGGGCTACCCGTCACCCTACACCAGCCTCGACCGGCGCAGTGGGCGAAAGAGTGAGCGGCACCAGGATGGAAACCCTTGTTAACGACCTCGGCGATTTCTTAGAATTACAATGGATAGAAAAACGAATCAAAGAATCATTTACGGTGCAGGGGAGGGATACTCCAGTACCAGCGCAGACGCGGGTTGTAAAGCAAGCCCCGCTGCGTCGTCATCGAGCAACCGGGGCCACCCGGGGGTGGGCCGCCAGGCCCCCGGACACGCTCATGCGTCTGGCGAAGGAGACACGCGAATTGGGGGGTCTCGGAGAGAGTCGGAGGAACCCGACGTTATGACCGTAGGCCCGGGATCTTCGTGGAGTGGGATGCGGTGGCGGCGTGGCGCCGGGGGGGGGGGGGGCCGACGACGAAATGTCGTCGCGCTCTTCCTATTCGACTGTTGCGGGCACGCTCGGCAAGCGGTCGTACCGCAGGATTACCGGGCGCCAACGGTCGCGGCGTAGGCGCGGGACGCCGCACACAGCGGTGGACGCGTCCGCGGGGGATCCGGACTCCGCGCTACTGCCGATTCCCGATAAAAGGAAGAAGACGGGACGGTTACCGACACCGACACCGACGCCGACTACCATCCGCGGTGGTGCCGACGGCGGCGACGACACGCGGAGTGACGAAACGAGGATCGGACCGGTCGACAAATGAGTAACCGTGAAGGACGCGGAACCGACCCACGATCAGGAAGAGGTGGACGTCGCATTCCTGCGAAGGAGGATGGGCTTTCTGGAGAGAGAGGTCAGTCGTCTCCAAGAGACGGTGGAACGGCTGACCAAGGAATACACGGAAAGGGCAGTCAAAGATGATAACAACGACGGTGAAGGACAAGAGGTGGAGATCACCTCTACGAGGAGGACGAAAGAAAATGCTCCCGCGGCCCCAACGGGAACGATTATGGGTCCCCCTCCCCCACCTCCCCCACACACCCGTTCGACGGGTCGGGGAGTAATAATAAACAAACAAAGAAAACGGATAGATTCGGTGGTCCAGGACCTCGAGATCCACTAGAGGATCTCTAAGTTGGAGGAGTGTCGGAGAGAAATAATGCCAGGGAGAGCGATCCCTCCGGCTACGGACACTGGCGTCGCCGCAAGAACCGTACAAGCACGAAACAGGAAGACCACGGTGCAACCTCTTCCAACGGTCCATGCGCCGACCGAGGACGCAAGAACCAAGGGACGGGTATCGTCGTCTTTTCCGTCGTCAACATTGCGAACAGGGGCCTTGGCGCCCGGGACGGCGATCGGATGTGGTGGAACGAGGGCAAGGACTTTCGCGGAGGCGGCCGCTCGGCCTTCGGTGCGCCCCCGCACGGGAAGGAAATCCATGCGAGGAGCGGGCAGCGGCGATGGATCTGCAGCTATCGGGGCAGGAAAGATACGTTAGTTAGGACGCCTGCTGCCTCGGCTGGGCGGGCCCGACGTCGGAGTGCGCCGGCTGTACGCCGGCGTGGTGCGATCGAGGATCCTCTACGGGGCTCCGGTCTGGGCGGAGGACCTGATGACCAATCGTCGCAGTCTCCTAGTGGTCAGGAGGCTGCACAGGACGGTGACCATCAGGGTTGTGAGGGGCTTCCGCACCATTTCGGCGGCGGCAGCGGCGGTGCTCGCCGGGTTTCCCCGTTCGAATTGCAGGCCCTGAGGTGCCGTGAGATTTATCTCCACACTCGGGGTCTGTCGGACGGGGCGGGCGACGTCAGGGTTCGGGCTCGGCGAGCTTTGCTCGACAGATGGCGCGCCAGCCTCGACACGAGAGCGGGTGCGCCGGGGATAAGGGTCCTCGGGATAGTCAAACTGGGACGTTTGGTTGGACGGCGGTGGGCCTCCCCTGACCTACAGGATGACGCAGATGCTCACCGGACACGGTTGCTTCGGTGAGTACACCGAATCGGGAAGGAGGCGACCGAGCGCTGCCACCACTGCGATGCGAGCATGGATTCGGCGCAGCACACGCTGGAACACTGTCCGGCGTGGGTGCGGCCGCGCCACGACCTCATCGTGGAAATCGGTTGGGATCTTTCGCCGCCGGCGATCCTGGAGGCATTGTTGGTAAGCGAGAGAAGAAGGAGGGCCGTGACCTCCTTCTGTGAACAAGTCATGCTTCGAAAAGAGGTTGCGGAGAGGGTGAGGGTGCGGTACTCTCACCCTGAGAGGACTGACCGGCGAGGGCGCGGCTATAGAATTAATAATTGATTAGATTGTACATTTTAATTGAGGTAGTTACATAGTCATTATATTTATAATTTAAAATTATAAGTAGATAGATATTTTGTAGGATTTTTAGTAAAAGAGCAACTATTTATGTTTGATTGACGGCCTTATATTAACTTTATATAGGTTGACGAATAATATAATGAGATAGTATGATGATTTTCATATATAGCATGACTTGAAATTGATAGTATTTTTAATTTTAAATTATTAATAGAGAACTTTGGCTAAGTATTGATGGATCGAGCTCAATGTAAATAGGATCGATGGTTAGTACTTGATGTTTTATATAGTGTTACGATCGTTCGCGGAGAGACGCGGTCGCTAGGAAAACACGTCAGCGAGAGGCGTAAGTTCTCGCTACGATTCTGTTAATCGACGCCGCGAAATAGTCGATCCTCTGTTTCGATTAGGATAACAGAGGTGGTTCAATGAATGTAACACTGTATTAACAGGTTAACATAAAATAATATATTTAACAATAATATAATGAACAAGCCACAAATTGTTTTACACTGAATCAGGTAATATACCATAGAAAGTTGATTCGACTGTACAATAGCTTTCTATGAATTCGTTAGACTTTGTGATTTTTATTTTGCTCGTCAGATCTCTCGATATGTATCGTTCGACTCGTCAGAAGGGACTGATCGCCTTTCGATCATTCCTTTGTCTTGTTTGGAAGATGACCCCCACTATGCTCGGGTCATGCCACTGATCACGCCATGATCACGCGTGTCACCTTCTTGTGTGGAAACGTAACGGACAAAATTCGGCGTTTCTAGAGCTCGCTGCTTGGCGACAACTATGCGCTTATCGATACATTGTATATGATCCGCCGGGCAAATGAGACGATCTGCCTGCGACTCTGTAGGACAGCGAGGGACGATTAAGAATACGGCCTATGGAAGGCCTCGTGGCGTAACATAGAGTGTAGAAATTTTAATAATAGGAAGTCGGATCGTTGGTGAGAGTGCCTATATATAGTATTTGATGATAAGTATGGATAAAATAGTAAGATAGTTGGAATCAAATATGTAGTTTAGTGATTCATTTAGCAGAGTGAAATTAATAATATAAGAGATAAAATTGTTTAGGCTTATTAGATTTATTAGCAACAGTAAGAGTGGATTGTAAGATTAGTAATTAGGTTACATATTATGAAGTTATTTACTTATTACTATTTACTATTTATTTATTATTTACTATTTACTTATTTACTATATTGGATGAATAATTGTATACACTAACAGTCATTCCGAACGTACAGTCCAAACGGAGGTTGACACTTCCTTAACGCACGAAACGTAACGATAAATAAACTCCGGGCAAAATAATGTCGCCGTATGTGCAACCGTCGATCAAAGACGAATTCGAATTTTCCGACTCTCGCCCGACCAGTATAAATAAGAGGAAGCAGTCGCGAGCGAGTCAGTTATTATTCGAGTTTCACGAGTTATTAACGGTAATTAACGGAGTTATACGAGTTATCGAATCATCCGCGAGCAATCATACACTGTTTTTGCGAATACGTTTGTACGAGCATCTCTCGACAGTATTTATATTTATCAATTTATATAATTTATTCCAAATATATTTGACGGGTTGCGACAGCAATCTCTCGTTCTCGTTATTCTATATTACAATCCTCTACTCCATCCACCACATTAGATATATCGAAATTGACGGTATTCGCTATCAAGACCAAAGTTTTCTTCAAAATAACTGTACCCTTATTAACGGGCTTGGCATGTGATATAGTGCGAGTATACCTCATATTAACCAAAAAAGGCCAAGCATTTCTGGCACCAGTATTTGAACATCCAATATTTTTTACACAACAGTATACATACATGAACGTTGATAATGAATACCTCGATCATAATTCTAATATAAAAATAGGAATTACAATGTGCAAACAAACTCAAGCGACACATGACAAGAAATCTATCCACGACAGTTTGTGAGAAATAATAAACTTTAACAAAAGAATAAACATTTGTAAATTTGCCGTTTATAAAATCGAACCTATAACTTTCATTCCATTAACAGCTGAAAACCAATATATAGCTATGCCAAAAGAGGAAATTGAAATACATGTTCTTATACTTGATCAATAAATATTGTAAAAGAAAATATAAGAGTTGGGGATCCTCCTCATCTCATCTTTTTTTTATTTTCTTCTCACGAATATTACGTGATAAAAGCATAGTCGAGAAGCAAGAAAGTCAGTGATAGTCGAGGATTGTTGATTATTAAATAAATTATGTTGTTGAACACCGCCGAGTATTTCTTGGGCACCTTACACCAAACACCACCTCATGTATATTATACAAGTCAAATGACACGAGTCTGAATTAAAATAATAAATTCAAGAATCCAAATAACAAACAGTTTTGTAGCGACACCCGAAACGGAGATAACTTATCTCAAGCGCTCATGTTGACGGGCGCATCAATACAGAGAATGAAAGTAACACGAGAAGTTAAATTAATTATAACAAATGAATATCCATGACGTATTTCGATGACTTTGCAAGAATAATTACAATAATAAAATTTTATTTACTTACATAAAACGTCAGGACATCGATGCATCATGGCACGCACCTGAAACATATCAATAATTAATAAATGATTAATAGTCACAAATTAGAACATTAATAACGAACAACGATAAATAATAATAAAACACTAACATTTAAACAATATTAAAACCCACAATGTTTATTAAAAGAACATGTTGTAAAACGTGTGGTAGTTTAATGACGAGATTACTCGATATTGAAACCGTCAAATATATTTTAAAGTAATTATAAATACAGAGAACCGTAGATTGCTCGATACTGGTCGTTAAAAGAATGTTCGCTAAGACGCTCGGTACTAATTCGCTAAGACTGTGTGTAACTCGCTAAAGAGATCGCACGTGACTGAGACTGATAAAACTGGTCACCTTACGATCGCGTACGTTTATTTATGCTGGTCGAGGGGGTACTGGTAAATTTCCATTCGCGTTTGTTAGACGGTTCCACGAAGCGGCGACATTGCTTTTGCCCGAAGTTTACATATTCTTACAGTATGTCCTAACGTTATTGATACTCCGAGGTAAGACCACACGTGGCTCGATTTGTCCTCTAGCTCGTGTGTCGCTACAATATTATATAGATTTGTAAGTATGGGATGCGGAAAAAATTAAACGAGTCTGAAAAAAAGCAAATTCTTGAACTAAAACAGCAACAATTATTAGTAGCAAAAATATTGAAAGTAATAAGAAGAAGTCGTGAAGTAATACACAATTAATGCACTGCAACTGCAATTAATGCTAACAAAAGTAATGCACTGGTCGGTCGTCATCGTTATCCGATCGTGATAAGCGAACAATTTTGCGTGTAGCAAGTTGGAACTCGCAGTTAACAACGACGCAAATAATGAAAAATCTAGTGTTAGTGCCAGTGTTTCAAGTGTTCGTCGAATTCTACTATACTACAAAGATGTTAAGAGGCTAAAGTTGGAAAAGAGACCTTCGTTAACAACGAAACACAAAATAGAACGTTTACGCGTTGCAAAAGAAAGAATGCATTGGAAAAGAAATGAAGAAGAGTACTATTTTCAGGCGAAAAATATTCAACTTGGATGGTCCTGATGGGTTCCAATATTATTTTCATGACATAAGAAAAGAGACAATGTCGGCAATTCGAAGACAAATGGGAGGAGGCAGCGTGATGGTTTGGGCCGGCTTTGGTTATTTCGGCAAGACATGTATCAAGTTCATCGATGGGAGAATGAATAGTGGCCGGTACATAAATTTAATCAACGAACAAATAAATAATCATGCAGAACGCGTTTCTGGACCTGATTACATCTTTCAACAAGATAATGCACCTGTA
Source organism: Bombus flavifrons (assembly GCF_040668555.2). Taxonomy (NCBI): domain Eukaryota; kingdom Metazoa; phylum Arthropoda; class Insecta; order Hymenoptera; family Apidae; genus Bombus; species Bombus flavifrons. The sequence goes on from NC_138451.1 coordinate 1,473,963, forward strand.
CACACATCAGGATTGGTCCAATCATACTTTAATGCAAATATATATTTGTTTTGCCGTGGCTAGCACGCTCCCCGAACCTTAATATTATTAAAAATTGCTGGGCAGAACTTGTTTACGGCGTATACGCGAATGGAAAGCAGTGACAATACGTACAAGAATTAAAAAATGCAATTGTACGCGAATGGGATACATTGAGTCAAAATTATATTCAGAAACTACATAAATCGATAGCAAATCGTACAATAGAAGTAATAGAAAATTAAGGGGGATGTACTCATTTTTTTTTTTTTTTTTTTTTGTTACACACTAAATCTCATAATATTTTTAATTATTTTCAACGAACCGCATATCCTAAGCTTATAATGTTTTGATACTATACGTTACAGACGAAAAACATTACACGCGTCATTGAGAAATTGAAGATAGCTCACATGGGCTATCTCTTTGACGAGGAATGTATCTATATGAAAACCTATAGCACGGTACGGAAAACAATTTTATTCCCTCCAGCCAAATCCATATTCAACGTAAAACAATTCCATAAACATTCCGTATACATTTTCCATCTGCACTTTACGTCCGAAAAATTGGAATGTTCATGAATGAAACAAAAGTTTGCCTCAGCGACCCCAACGCTCGCGTTATATCTGGCACCCTGCGCGCAAGTTAAATATACACGCGCGTATCACACGCTCAAGAATGTCACACGCTCACAAGCAGTAATACGGTAGACGAAACATCCTGCATGCCACAGCTATCGAAACAATAACCATATAGTAACGGAATAGCCGCCTCTGATATACACCCGACGATAACCCCTCCAGAGGGACTAAAACCCCAGTATAAAAACCCTCCAAAATAAGCTCGTCCCAGCCTGTTAAAACATTTTGAATCAGTCTCTTATCACTTTGAATCATTCTGTTGTAACACTTTGAACCGTCACTCTGTTGGATTCGCATAATAAATTCTATTATCATATACGAAGTTCAATTTCTTCACCTTATTCGTAAAACGTTTGAACTGCGACGCGAGGAGATCACCGGCGATCTATCGGTTTCGTGATTTCTTGTGTCTCCGACGTGACATCCTCCTCTTTTCTTCAACCGCTCATTCTGGACCATCGATCACCTCTCCTCCGCCAACGTTCGTAGTGTTCAACGAACGGCTACGACCCGCAGGTGAATTCTGCGGGACGACCAGACGCGAGCCCGAGGTTTTCGTGTCGTTCGATTTGCCAAACTTGAATCGCGCAGCGGTTAGTTAGAGTTTTGTGTTTCTACGATCGACATCGCAGACTCATTTCCGGCCTTGCTTAGCGTTGGTTTAGCGAGACTGCGTGCAGGATCGAATTCTACGATAATTGAACGATTTTCTGTTCTCGGACCGTGGAAGGCGATTGGGAACTCGATACTCTGTGGTTTTTTGCTTGCGCAGATAATAATTGTATCAACCAACGATAGAGTTACTTGAGATAGCCCGTTATTTGAATCAGTTACTCGAAAACTTAGCGATGATTATTCATATATATTGTGAAAATAAACGCCAAAGGTATTGTATACTTACCTTATTAATTTATAGGGAAAGGATAATTGTTTATTTCAGTATATTGAATCTGAACAACTCAGCATCCTTGTTTGTTTGGATTATAATGCAATGGTGGGCTCTCTTATACAATAACTAATACTATTCACGGATTGATAAATTGTATCCAAGTTATAAATTTCTATTGCACAATTATGCTGTTTTACAGCAAATAGAACAATAAGATGGTTTCTAATTTGTAAAATTAATGTGTAAAGCTTTATTTGTTTTATTAAATTGACACTGCTACAATGAGAGCATTTATACGCTCGTAATTTCTTATTATAACCTTGTAATCTGCAATTTGTGGTGCTCTGTAATAAATTTGTGGTGCTCTCGTGGTTTCTCCTGCTGCTGCTTTCCGACAAAGAATGTAAAACGAATAATCATACGACAATTCTTTATTCGTAGTTTTAGTTATGGCCCGACTTTTATTTATAAGACTGAATGTTATTTTTCTTCTTTTTAGTAGTAGTCATGCTACCGTATTTTGTATACTTTGATCCTTTTTATACTGTTATTCCATCTTTCAAACCTATTTTACCTTATTCTTTAGCTACATTATTTGGTAACAATCTCTTGCATTTTATAAAAAAATATCTCCTGATTATTTTCTATGAAATCTAGATAAAGAAAATCTAGAAAGCTGAATAAAATTCTTCAAAGGCAAACTTTAACGCGAAACTAAACTCTCCAAACTCAGATTCTATGTTTCTCAAGAAATATCTACCATTCACGAATCCGAATATTCTCCCCAAAACCAGTCAATCATTCAGCCTCTACTTACATCCAAATTCTCCGTGTCCTTGTTACGATCTATACGACCCTTGTCTAAAATCTTCGTGGCCCAGCCGAGAATTGTCAACCGTGGCATCCTCCGAAACACAGGATCCCTAAGCCGATTCCCAAATCAGAATCATTTCCAGAATCGCAAACATTTGCCTTGTCACGTAAACTCGGGGGTTGGATGATAATAAAAAAAAAAAAAATAGCTGAGTCGTGAGACAACTATTAATTTTGTTTTAATTAAACTTTATTATGAATTCAGCAATCACAATGTAATACACACTGAATTAACATAAATCACAATTCACTCCAACCACGTTATATAGAACCTAGTTACACTAATACGTTAAGTACGTGACTGTTACAAGGATAGAGACAGGTAAAGATATGTTGACTGATGAGAGTTTGTAGTTTTTTCTGTCTAGGTGTAATTTCGACCAATCGCGGGGAGACGCAATCGCGAGGAGAGACGTCAACGGGAGTCGTAAATTCCCGTTACGATTATACTAATCGACACCACGAGTTGATCGATCCCCTGATTTCCGTTAAGATAATAGGGGTGATTAAGTTTATATAACACTGTGATTCACAGAATTATAAAATATATATTTCCAACACTTAGACTACACTGTTGAGTAGATACAAATCGTCGGTAACAGCTTGTCGCACGAAGATGAGATAGATATGAATAGTAGAGCAAGGTTCGTACAGTCGAATGTCGTATGTTAGTGGACGGGAGAGTTAGATGCTAGACTTCGACGTTGTTTTTCTTACTAATTGTCGCCCTTAGGCTAGCACGGAAGAAAGCTCGGTGTGGGTGTGCCCTTTGCATGAAGAACGCGGATTCGTTATTCACGTTGTTCGTCAGGAAAAGTGAGGGCAACGATCCGCGATGTCGATTGGCTGTGACCCATGCCGAAACCTGAAGGAATGAGTCGGAGGCCTCCTACCGACGTGATTCATAAATGACCTTGTACATGGGAAAACCCAGCCTGTTCTATTAGACAGATGTTCGGTTTTTCCTAATGGGCGCGTACCCGCTTTTTCCGTGTTTTTAATTGCGCCTAATAAACCCAAGGACCTTTCTAAAAACCAGATGTGCGTCGAAAATATTTTTAGCCTTAAGAAATCTTTCAAGATAACGGATCGCCTGAAGACCCATGTTGACACAATACAAAGAAACAGACAAGTTATGGTTGGTCCTTAGGTTTATTGAGGGACGAAATGACGTTACGCAGGCCATCGGCTGCCCGGTCGCGAGAGCTGCAGCGCCGATGTTTTAGGCGACGTAACACTAGGTGTTCTCGTATTATTACGGAGGAAAGGGCAGTGTGGTTGTGTCCCTTTGAACTAACTACGCGGATAAGTTGTTCACACTTTACTTTAGGAAAAGTGACGGTAACGATCCGCAATGCCAATTGGTTATAGTCCAAGTTAATAAATGAAGATAGGAGGAGGAAACCTCCTACCAACGTGGCGTAGGTGACAATGTTTATGGGAAAAACCAGCATTTCCGTTAGCCAAATATTCGGTTTTTCCCAATAGGTAAATACCCGCTTTCTCCGTGTTTGTAAGAGCGTGCAGTATACCTAAGGACTGTTTTAAATACCAGCTATAAACCGAAAATACTTGCAGGATTAAAGGTTCCTGCAAGCTAATAAGATTCGGTTTATGGTGGGGCCTTGATTTATAGAGGGTCTGTCTAAGGGGGCTTGGGCCTTGACGGTCACACAATCAAGGACGTCGCACGGACCATTTCACGCGACGTAACATCCTCCCCCCGTTGAGAGGACCCCGATCATAACTCTATAAATATGGGTTAGACACTTGTCTTATCCACGTCCTTAACTATCCCTGATTGACCGGACTCATCTGGATCTGATTGACATGGTAGGGGGACCAGTCGTTTGACGCCGCGATCCGGGAGGCTCGATTATGTCTGCACAGTAGCTGTTCGTATTATAAGGGCCATTGAATTGATGGAACGTTGTCCTCCGGAGGATGACGATTGTGCCTTCTTGGATGTTGTGTCCGCCCTTGTTCCACTTGCTGCAGTTTATCAGTTCATTGAGATATTCCTTATGCAGGCGGTTCCAAAAATGTTGTTTGATTTGTTGGATATGCTGTCATCTGGAGAGCCAATTGGATGGAGTGTCCCTGAAATCTCGCTCCCGCAAACTCCTCAATGAATCGCCAATGAGGAAATGGGCCGGAGTAAGGACGAGGAGATCTTTGAGATCCGCGGATATGAGAGTGAGTGGTCGGGAGTTAAGAACTGATTCGATTTCGATGATGAGTGTGTTAAATTGTTCGAAGGTAAGTAATTCGTTGCCGACGACGCGTCTAAAGTGGTGTTTGTGTTTCGTGTGTGAGATCGCCAACGAGTTCAATGTGCACCGCCTTGACTGCCAGGCATACGAAGATCACTACGTATACCTTGACCTTAATGTAAAATGGAGCACAATAATCGACACCGACGTTTGTAAATGGTCGAGACTCCGTTACTCGAGCCTCCGGCAAATTACCCATGATGTAGTCTACTGGTGGTAGATGAGCACGACAGCAACGGACGCAAGTTTTAATCGTACGCCATACTTGACTTCGGCCATCGATGGCCCAGTATTGTTGTCTCACTGCGTATAGAGTAGCCTGTGTCCCTGAATGCATACTGACCTTATGCTCGTAATCTATTATTCGTGATGTAACCGGAGATTTAGGCAATATGATCGGGTGTTTTTGGGCGAAGGCCATCGGCTCTTGACTCAGTCGGCCCCCGACGGGCAACATTCCTTCCTTGTCAATGAAAGGGTTGAGTCGTTGGAGTTTCCTATTGACTGGCATGTTTCGATCCTTCCGGAGTGTTGCTATCTCTTCAGAAAAGTGATTGGATTGCAATAGTTTGATGAGTTTGTCGTGGGAAACACTTAGTTCCTCTGTGGTTAGTGGTGACGACCGGTTTTGTTTATGTTTCCACCGAAGACAGCGAGCACTAATTCGGATTAATTTAGGCCAGAATGAAAATCTGTCTAGGAGACTAAGGTCGACAGGAGTTGTGGCTAGAAAAATCACTGTTTTGTGTTCTGGTATGTTGGCCAAAGGTGTTGGGCATAGGCCAACACTCTTCAGATTGCTGCAGCCACTGTAGTCCAGTTTGCCAAATGTTCGGCTGCAGAAAATCTTCGGGTGATTGTCCTCGAAAAAATTAGGTCCGCAGGATTATCATTGGTGGGGCATGACGCCAATCGGTGTAGCTAGTCTTATTTTGAATTTCTGCTGCACGATTTGCAACGAAGGTTTTGAGTGTGTGTGGTAACGAATTGAGCCAATGGAGAACAATACTGGAATCCGTCCAATAAACTGTCCGATTTATTTTGACCGGTAATGCTTATCGTATTGTTGAGGTTAAAGATGTGAGTAGAAGGGCTCCACTCAGTTCAAGTCGTGGAATGGTTTGCGATTTGAGTGGAGCTACCTTTGATTTCGCCGTGAGTAGTCGTGTCTGGATGTTTCCGTCAGAATTGAATGTACGTAGATAAACACAGGCTCCGTACGCCCTTTCGCTGACGTCGCAAAAGCCGTGGAGCTCAATCTCAATGGCTGATTTTATTATTGTTTTGCGAGGAAACCGAATATCATTAAGTAATGGCAATTTGGCACAATATTGGTTCCACTCGGAATGCAAGTTTCCCGGGAGGGACTCACCCCAGTCGACTTTCAACGACCAGATTCGTTGAAGTATGATCTTTGCTCTAACAATCCCTGATGCGAGCAATCCTAGAGGATCATAGATTCTGGCGATCACGGAACTGATGGATCGCTTTGTCACACGAGAGGTGTGGGCGTTGGCTTCGACCGAGTAAAGTATTGCATCATCATGGGAATACCAAAAAATGCCGAGAGTTTTTAGAGCTTGCGACTCATCCAATTGTAATCTTCGATTACTGTCCTTTTCGGGTAGCCCTCGAGGTATGTCCTCATCGTTAGAAGCCCATTCTCGGACGTTTAAGCCGACCGATCGGAGAAGTTCAGTAAGTTCTTGTCTGATCGATAGTACCTCTTCCTTCGTATCAGCTCCGGTGAGGGCGTCATTGACATAGAATTCGCGCTGTAAAACCGATGACGCTCGCGGGAATCGGTGTCCCTCGTTGTCTGACAACTGTTTTCGGCACCGTAGGGCTAAGTATGGGGCTGCTTATAGTCTGAACGTCACGGTGTTGAGTTAATATGTTTCTTCTCCCCGTTGAAATTACGCCATAGAAGTAGTTAATATTTCCAGTCTTCTGGGCGTACTAGGATTTGTCGACACATCTTCTCAATATCGCCCGTTAGGACAAATTGATGTGAGCGGAATCTCATTAGAATGTCGAATAGATCCTCTTGTAACTTCGATCCTGTATGAAGAGTATCGTAGAGATACTCCGGTGGTGCTGGGTGCGGATCCGCCGAACACAACCTTAAGTTTGGTAATATCGCTTGATTCCTTGATCACGCCGTGATGCGGTAAATAATACCAGTTGCTTGAGGGGTGATCAGTCGTGATCTTCGTCATGTGACCCAAGTCTAAATATTCTTGACTCACCGTACTATACGCGGTTTCAAATTGTTTGTCGCGTTGGAATCGGCGATGAAGAAAGGCGAGCCTGCTCACTGCAACGGACTTCGACGTCCCAAGTGTGGGACGCTTCTCGTTGAATGGCAGGGCGACGATGTATCGCCCTTCCTTGATGCGTTAGTCATGGTTTCGGAAATGCTCCTCACATAGTTGTTCCAATTCCGAGAGATGTATGGTAGGCGGTCTCTCGACGATTTCCCAAAAGCGGGCGAGATCCGTTTGTATATCTGTCGTGATTGCGTGGAATGAATGTATAGTCGATTGAGCGGCTGGGCTCCCCCCGCTGACACAACCGAATCGAATCTTGTGCGAGCACAACTCGGTATCATTAGAATACATTATCTTGATCTACCCGACGCATAATGAGGCTAAGGTTGGTCCTGAGCTCATTGGGCTTGGCCTGTGAAATGCTGGATCGGCTAATCGTAGATTCCTGGGTACTTGTATGGTTGAACGATCGATTGGTTGATCTCGGACCAATGGTAACATGGTCGGTATTATTAAAAATGTCACTGTACGTTTATATGTGCCCTCCATGGAAGTAGGGGTGACTGTGATGTGGCGCTTCGCGGTAGTGATTAAGTTATTGAGAGCGCCGATTGGGGCCGCACTTCTCCTTTGCCTTATGCCGAGGGAGTTTGCGAACTTTTCGTTCATCAAGTTCATACGAGACCCAGTGTCTAGGAAAGCTCTGACTCGTATTGGTTGTGCTCTATTATATAAAATATTGATCTGTGCTGTGACCAACAGATCATAATGCAGTGTGACGTTTGGAGAGGTATTTACAACTCGGTCCTTTTTTTTGTCTTTGGTTTAGCTAGTCAACTTTTCCCCGATTGGGGTTTGGACGAGGAGTTTTGGTCGGTGCATTTGGTCCGTGATGACTGAGATTCATATTGAGGAGTTTTCCGACTCCTTGGAGATGACGGAGGAGATTTTCGCGAAGGTTCTGTGGTACATCTCGAACGATGTGAAGAATGCGGTATCAGCGATCCAGGTGATGATCATCTGTGAGGGGATGGGTCGTTCGACGGCCGACCGCTTGACAACCGACCGCTCGACGACTGTCCGCTCGACGATCGACCGCTCGATACACGGGAACTGACATTGGTATGTTCCCGATGTAAATATACGTGGTGTCGGTGTACACATATGAGACACAAAACAGCTGAACATTAGGTAAGAGAGTGTGCTCTGCCTAGGCAATTTGTGCAGAGTGATGCCCTTTTTACAAGTTCAAAGCGTTTGGTTGCCGATTTGGCTTTGAAGGCCTTGCAATGCTTGATTTCGTGGGGTCCTTGGCATGTCGAACACACCAACGTCCTGTTTGTTGTGGTGAATGTTTGCCCTCGCGGTAAGTGTTTTCGGTGACGGGGAGATTGGTAGAATGCCTTTTGGTTTTATTCGATTTCGATCGGAGGTCATCACCGTTAGCCCGGGTTTGAAGAAACTCCATCAAATGTGCGTATGATGGTATTCTTTTATTAGGCAACGTGCGCTGTCATGGACGAAGGTAGTTTCGATGAAAGCAACTCGATGAGTATTATGTTTAAGGTAATAGGCTCGCCCAATTTCTCTAGCGCTTTAAGACTCACCTTGAGCTGTTTCAAGCAAGTCTTCTACGGCTTTTGGTGTTCCCTCCGTTATTTTAGGATAGTTTCGTAGCAACTCCCAGTGCAGCATACAGATTCGACGGTGACAGTCAAATTTTTCTTTCAGCACGTTAAGAGCGATCGAATAATTGGAATCTGTGACTTCCAATGCCGGAATGCTACGTGCGGCCCTTCCAGTTACGGATGCTCGAAGATTGGAACTTTTGGACCGATGTTAGATTCACATTGCAGTCAACTGTAGACACGAATGTGTCGTAAAAATATTCCCATTCTTCGATGAAGCCGTCAAGCTTAGTCAAGGGCATCTCCGGTAACTTAATCGATATCGGTTCGAGCTCATTGCTGGAATCGCGTTTTTTGAGTATCGACTGGGTTGATGGTTGTAGTTAGTCAAGGAGTTTTAGTATTCGTGTGTCAACGTTGTTATATTCTTGCGCTAAAGATACTACACGCCCAGCTTCTTCCTGGTCTAACGCTTCAAATTCGTCTTGGACCGCGATTATTTTCATCGATTTGCGGCAAGATATTAGGTAGTTCTTGCTTAGCCGTCCTCTTGATATTCGTCGTGTTGATACTTCGTGATTGTCAATCGACCGATTAAAGCGCTTCGTCTCCGCCGCAATGTACTGATCTGTTCAGCGTGGGCCATGTTTTAGTTTGATAGATTGAACGAGCTTATCTTGAAGAACTGGACGTTGGTCCGGGAATCGGTTGCCACTCGTCATTGTGCGGCGTGGGATCGAGTATATGCTTAGCGAGGAAGGAGTTCCTTTCCGATGGCTGCTCGTGTGGTGATTAAGTCGATAAAATGTTGATATCACGTGACACAGTATGGTCACTGGCAAGTGCACTTTTCAATGGCACGTGATCCAGCTCGAAGGACCATGTATTTTCGATCTGTCGCGGGGAGATGCGATCGCGAGGAAGCGCCTCAACGGGAGTCGTAAATTCTCGTTACGATTATGAGAATCGACACCACGAACAGATCGATCCTCTTATTTCTTGTGGGATAATAGGGGTGATTGATGTGGTATAACACTGCGATCAACAAGGTTATAAAATTCATATTTCCAGTAACTTAATACAGTAAATAGTTACACCGTTACATATGATATAAATATCGTAGACGATACTTTGACGTATGAAACTCCGATAGATGAACACAATGTTCTTTCGTAGTAGACCAAGGCTCTTACAGTTGAATATAAGACGAAGGTGACTTTCTTGACGTAGCAGAAGTAGCAATTGAATAGACTGATGTTCCGCTCTCATGCAATTACGAAGGAAAGCTCGGTGTGAGTGTGGTTTTTTGAACGAAGAAAGCGGATTCGTTGCTCACACTTTTCGTTAGTAAGGTGACGGCAACGATCTGCGATGTCCATTGGTTCTAGTCAATGTTAATGAGTGATGAGAGGGGAAGGAAACCTCCTACCAATGTTGCTAGTCGGTGTCATTGTTTAAGGGAAAAACCGGATTTTTCGTTAGATAAATATCCGCTTTTTCCGTTACGTCACTACCCGCTTTCTCCGTAATTTTTAAGAGCGCATAATAAACCCAAGGACTTTTCTAAAAACCAGCCATAAACCGAAAACATTTCTAGAATTAGAAAATCCTTCAGGACAAGTATATTAACGGGAAAACATGTGTTAAAACAATGAAGTTAAAAAGTTAAAGTTTTATGGTGGTTTATAGGTTTATTGAGGGTCGGAATGACGGTACGTGGACCGTTGACTGTGAAGCAACGCGGGATGGAGTGCAGATGTCTTACGCGACATAACAGATAGAACGTACAGGTCAACCCGAAACTCCGGAAACGTAATTGCATTGTACCAATATAATCAATCGAAAGTTAAGCTATTTTAAACCTAAATTTCTGTATTCGGCGCATAAATCTAGCTTATCTACCAAACCACGGTAATCTAAACTATCCTTAGCGTAGCCCGGAAGTATCGGCAAACTTGCTATTGTTATTAGGCTCTCGAAACTTATCATGATCTCGAGCCGACGTAATTTTCACGACACGTCGAGTAGATATCCGCACTTTTGGCCGCTTGTACCGCTCTTATCACGCATCTACTTTCGAAATAGCTATTTCCTTCTCGTTAAACAGCACCCTCTCTTTATTTTCTAACCAGCCTCATGGAGTCCCTATTTTCTTAAACTACTAGGATCTCAATTTTTCCGCCACGATCCGAGATATCGCAGCTTCACGTACAGAATCTGTAATTTTTTTGAAATCAAAATAATCCATAGGGCCGGCTATTGGCCCCTTCTTCGTGTTCTTTAGATTTTAATGGCTTAGATAATCTTTCATTATGTTTGAAAACTGATAAAGAGGAAGATCGATATCGAAACACTGCTTTTGTTTTTATTAAAAATTTTTACTTTTGGCATTTACCTTCATTTCTTCGTAACTTCAATTTCTCAATTATCTTCAAAACTGGATCAACAAATACGAGGCAGAAAAAGAAGCGAATCATTATATAGCAGCTCCTAAAGCTGGAGAGGCGAGGGAAGAAATCAAGTCCAATTCCACGTTCACCGTCTCCGTTTCCGTAGAGATCAAAGGTCGAGATGTTTCGCGCGCTCGCGGCAAAATGAACGTCACGATGCTCAAACTTCTGTTCCTTTCACCAACTACAAAGGGTGTCAGACAGGGTGGGAGGGAAAAAGGGAGGGGTTGAAACGGTGTCGTAACGAACCGAGCGGGCTGTTAATCGCTCGCACGTTGTTTTCTACCCGATTTCGAAGGTTCTAAAAGAAATTAAGCGATTGCATCGCTCTCTAAGTTCCGCGAACCGCGAACATAGGGCAAAATAGTATTACAATGACTGTAGTAGGGTCTAACAAGGAGAATGTGAACAGGAGCAGTTCTAGCGGCTGCTTTAACCGTTTCCCCTTTCTCATGTAAATTTTAGTGAAATTATCGTGCATTCGAGGCTCTTCCCTTTGAGATAGGCGATCCTATTCAGGGACCACTGGAAAAACATTCGAGTGCTCATTGTACGAGTACGTCCGTCTGTTCAGGATGCTTTACCTCGTTGATGCACACCTACTACACTGCTTCGCAACCTGGTAAATATCCGGGTAAAATTACTCACTCCAAGTATCGTGTTAATAGAGGATGTATGACTTTAATAAGATTTCAGATGAATTTTATTCTATGTACTTCTGATGCCAAATGAAAATTCGTATGTATTTGCTAAATTCGTGCATGTCGTTCTTTATGATAGTTGATTTTGTTCGATTAGAGAGTCGATATTAAAAATTAATCCGAACTTGATATTTCTAATCTTCCTTTTTACAGCCAAATTGCTCGAGACTCGCCAAATTTAAAGCGACAACACACAATGAACCACATATGTCAACCATGATGTGTTATAGAATGAATTTATAAAATCTACGATTCTGTGAATAAAGCTAACCTACTTTGTCGTTAGATAAATAATCCTATCTATGACTTATTTTATCTCACTTAAAGCACTCCTGAAACAATGCACGTCTAAACTTCATGGTTGCGACACATGATTCTTTACAGCCTTTAATTAAATTTGTCAAATAGTTTCGTGTTTAATAACAGAATTAACGAATATATAATACATCTATTTCTATTTTCATTGGTAAATTAATTAATCCTACCTTTTTCATTTTTTTTAAATAATAAAGCAAAATCTCTACATATTCATCGAGTGAGTTCATGGTGGTGCTAGGCGTGGAGCAGACGTAGAGAGGACGGAGCCGTGGGCGTAACCGAAATCTCCGGAAAACTGGATAATTCAGGCAAGGAAAGGAACCAGAGTAAAGGATTAGTGCCTGTGAAAGTAAAGCAGGTGCAGAAACCAATGAAATCTGGTTTGGAAAGGTGTTAAAGACTGAATTAAACCGAGTGTGAGGTTATGACGGTGGGGTAGCCATATTAGGACACGTGACAACAGCGCCCCTACACGAGATATCCGAGGAACTACACGGACGCAGCCATATTGGCACGTGCGTCGAAGCGCGCCGCGCGGACCATTCGAAATTGGCGATAACTGGTGGAGTAACAAGTGCGGAGCAAGCGGCCATTTTTACGTCCAATGGGGAAAAAAGACGCAACCGTGGCGAAAGATAAGGAGGTAGAGGAAATCGCCAGAGGAGGGGCTGGAGTGGAGTTGGTTGCTGAGCTGTCACACGTCAGCACCAGGAGCATGACGAAGGCGGCCCCGCCAAAAGAGGGGTCCTTCCACTCCACACTGGACCCGGAGAACCGACGGACGGAAGAAACGACAGAGGAAAAGGACTTAGCCGAGGAGATGCGAACAGCTCGCACGGCGGACATAGGAGCGGAACTGATCCAACGAGACGCAGAGGTGACCAAGGCTGCCGAGACATCTAGTAACTACATGGGCACGCAGAGGAAAGCACTAACAGAAGCGGCGAGGATTATCGCTGCGGGCACAACAGAGTTGGTGAAAAGAATAGACCCCGCCGCCAGCGCCCTCGCTATGGCGCAAGGACGCATAGCGACACTAGAGGCGGAGGTTGAGACGCTCCGAAAGGAGTTGGCCTCGCGCCCCATCGCAGAGAAGAGCAGTGACACGACGCGTCTCGCCGCAGTCGAACACGAGATAGAGGAGATAAGACCCTCGCTGCACCGGCTGGAAGAACGCCTTCAAAAGATAGAAAGGAGGGAAGAAAAGGAGGTCGTTCCTGACGAGAGCACACAAAGGATAGAGCCTGGAGCTCCAAACGTTCCAGTGACCAATGAAGGTCAAGCGGCTGCTACGGAATGGCAGACCGTCGAAAAGAAAAAAAGTAGAAGGAAGAAGGAGACAGAGAAGAAACAACCGGCGGAACTAACCCCCGGAACAGGGGCGAAGAGCCTGAGGAAAACCCCAGAGAGTAGATCGGAGAACGCGCGACGAGGGGGAAGCAAGATGCCCCTCCCACATACACCACGAACGTCGGCGATAACGATTACCCTGAAAGATAATTCGGGCCAATTCTACGCGGAGGTGTTGGCTGCAGCCAGGGACAGCGTCTCCCTAGCTGAGGTCGGCATCAACACGATAAGGATGCGGGAGACCATCACAGGAGGCGTCATCCTGGAGGTCCCCGAGGATCAGGAGAGGAAGAAGGCCGCAGCGCTCGCAGCACGCCTGACACAGGCTTTGGATCCGAGCAAGGTCCGCGTAGCGACACCCTTCCGAGCCGCGGAAGCAAGGGTGTCCATGATAAACATATCGGCCACCAAAGAGGGAATCCAGAACACCCTGGCGAAGGAGAGCGGTTGCAAGCCGGAGGACGTCCGACTGGGAGAAATCCGCCCGCCCGAAACGGCCTTGGATCTGTGTGGATACGAGGCCCGGCCGGTGCAATGAGGAAACTGGCCCAGGCTGGCAAGGTCGCCATAGGTTGGTCCACAGCGAAGGTCGAAGCCATCGAGCGAAGACCTTTACAGTGTTACAGGTGCCTGGAGACGGGACACATAAGAAAGTCTTGCACCGCCAAGGAGGACAAGCGGTACTCATGCTTCAGATGCGGCAAACCAGTGCACCAATCGAAAGCATGCACTGCCGCAAGCCCGAAATGCCTGCTCTGCGAGGCGCTTGGAGCACCATCTGTGCACAGGATAGGTGGACCTGCCTGCGGCCCCCCCGAAGAAAGGAACAAAGGGAGCCACCCGTAGATCCACAGTTGCAGGCGGCAACGAGAAAGGCTCCCCGTCGCAAGGCGACCCTAAGCCTCCGAACAAAGAAGCTGGCGCGGAGGAAGCCAGAGAAGTGACGACACTAGGGGACTGAAAATGCGCATCCTCCAGACTAACCTGGGAAAGTCAAGGCGAGCGCAAGACCTGCTCTACCTCGAATGGTTATTCGGGAGAGCACGGTCGCCCTAGCAGTGGGGGCAGAACCATACAGAGTTCTGGATGCTCCGGAAGGGGCTGGAGATACGGTCGAAATGGTTGCTGTCACCTGGACATCAACGCCGGGGGCGTTCGCCCACGGAGCCTTGCTGAAACGCGGCAACGGATATGTCGCGGTCGAGTGGGCAGGGATGGTGGTGGTGGGTGTACACACGTGTCACCTGACAGCGGATGGGCAGCGTTCGAAGGATTCTTGGACGGGGTTGGCGACTGCTTCAGGCGACGACTTCCTCGGCAAGTGCTCGTCTTGGGAGACTTCAACGCGCACTGCACGGAATGGGGGAACGCCAGGACCAACGCGCGCGGCCACGCGCTGTCAAACTGGGCCGCGGGACTTGGACTCCTGCTGGTGAACAGGGGCTCGACCAGTATCTGCGTGGCGTGGAGCGGGAGCTCCATCGTCGACATCACATGGGCCTCCCCCGATGCATTCAGGCGGAACGCAGGCTGGAGAGTAGGCGAAGGGGTCGAGACACTTTCGGACCACCTCTACGTACTCATGGAGGTGGACACACCTGGACTTGGAACGGTGACTGCAGGCGATGGTCGCGACCCGCCGAGGAAAGGACGCGCGCGCCAACCGCCAAGATGGAAGCTGAAGGAGATGAACAGAGATCTACTCCGGGCGGCTGCTATAGCAACAGCTTGGAGCTGGGAGGCCTCGACGACGACGACCGAAACAGACGTGGAAGAGGAGGCCGAGAACCTTCGCCGGGCCATGACAGCAATCTGCGACGCATCCATGCCACGTGCCACACCAGGCACGGTGCGAAGCAGAGCAGTCTACTGGTGGAACCCTGACATCGCGGAGCTGAGGACGAGATGCGTCCGGACCCGAAAACAGTACCTAAGGGCCCGCCGCTGGCGACGACGCGACGGAGAAGAAGTCCCATTGCGCTACCGCGTGCTACGGCGCTCGCTGCAAAAGGAGATTAAAAACGCGAAGGACCGTGCCTGGTCCGAATTGGTCGAAACAGTCGAGTCTGACCCATGGGGAAGGCCATAAAGGATGGTGACGCGAAAACTTCCCGCAAAAGGACCCCTGGCAACGGGAGAGATGGAACCTGCACTGCTGCTGCGGATCATCGGGATGCTTTTCCCCCCACAAGAAGACAGTGCGGCAGAACGATCACGGGAAACGACACGGCTGGAGGGACAACTGGGAAGTCAAGAAAGAAGAGATATGGGAGGCGACCAGAAGAATGGCCTCCAGCGACGTGGCGTCGGGCCCGGACGGAATCTCGGGTCGGATCTGGGGGGGAAGTGATGGGGGTCATGGCCCGCAGACTTCGGCGCCTCTACATAAGATGTCTAAGAGAGGGAGCCTACCCCCGGGCATGGCGAACGGCGAGACTGGTCTTGCTCCGCAAAGAGAGCCGACTGACGACCTCGCCGACAGCGTACCGGCCGATATGCCTGCTAGACGAGGTCGGCAAACAACTCGAGAGGATAGTCGCCACCCGCTTGGAGCGACACATAACGGGTCAGGTGCCAGAGTGGCACGAAAGCCAGTACGGCTTCCGGAAGGGACGCTCGACGATCGACGCGGTCAGACGCGTGCGGACACTTGCAGAGGACATAGTTTCTCGGAACGGCGTGGCGCTGGCGGTTTCTTTGGACATCGTCAACGCGTTTAACTCCATGCCATGGGACAGAAGAGTGACGGCCCTGGAGCACTTCGAGGTTCCCAGCTACCTCGTCCGGCTGATCCGAGCCTACCTCGACGACAGGTGGATATGTTACGCCAGCAAGGAAGGGGAGGAAAGGCGACCCGTCGAGCGCGGTGTCCCGCAGGGTTCGGTGTTGGGACCGACCCTGTGGAACGTTGCGTATGACGAGGTATTGCGATGCCCGCTGCCCCCAAGCGCGGCCATGGTGTGCTATGCGGACGACACTCTGGTCCTGGTCGGGGGTCGTGGCTGGCATGAGACGCTGCGCATCGGCGAAATCGGGGGCCATCTGGTTCTACGATAAGAAGAGGCGAGGGACCCCGCCGCTCGGTCTATGCATAAACATGGCAGACGAAACCGTCCGGGTGGGATCGCAGATGAAATATCTGGGTCTCATCATCGACAGCCAGTGGACGTTCGAGCCACATTTCGACTCCCTGATTCCGAAATCGAATTGTCGGCGGCTGCTAATGCCTTGTGCGGCCTGTTACCGAACATCGGCGGGGCGGAAGACGCGGTGCGTCGTTCGGTCCCGAGTGATGTACGGGGCCCCGGTTTGGGCGGACGATCTGATGGCGAGACGTCGCAGCATCCTGCTCCTGAGGAGGCTGCACAGGGTAACTGCCATCAGAATCATTAGGGGATACCGGACGGTGTTCCACACGTCGGCGACCACTCTAGCCGCATCCCCCCCCCCCCCCCGTGGGAGCTCCGGGCGCTGGCGCTCAAAAGGAGATACACCCACCGGAGAGAATGACACCCGGGAGAGAATCTGACAGAGCAGGCGGCTCCAAACGACCCAGGAACCGCCGAGAAGGACACGTGGGACCTGTGGCGATTGTCACGTTCCGCGCTCCGCACGTGCGTAATGAAGATACAAAACTACTATATGCACATCGCGCGAGTAAGGATTCGAATACACAAATGAACACGCGCTACTACCAATAGCCGACTCGCGATTTGAAAACCTATGGTTCAATATCATATAAATCAACCAATAAACAAAATATATATATATATAACATTAAATAAACCTACCAATAACCGACTCGCGATTTGAAACCTATGGCTCAATATCATATAATGTAATACTACAATTAAGGAAGAATAACCTATGATTCGACAACTCGACGAAGAATAAACTATGATTCAAAAATCTAACCAATAACAATCAGTATAAAATAAAATAAATAAAATCGATTAATAAACTGATGGAAATGTCGCAATACGATTTGAAAATCTAACCAATAACAATCAGTATAAAATAAAATAAATAAAATCGATTAATAAACTGATGGAAATGTCGCAGTACGATTTGAAAATCTAACCAATAACAATCAGTATAAAATAAAATAAATAAAATCGATTAATAAACTGATGGAAATGTCGCAGTACGATTTGAAAATCGAACCAATAACAATCAGTATAAAATAAAATAAATAAAATCGATTAATAAACTGATGGAAATGTCGCAGTACGATTTGAAAATCTAACCAATAACAATCAGTATAAAATAAAGTAAATAAAATCAATTAATAAACTGGACTAGATACGAACCGATCAAATAAATCAAGAATAGGAAGGATTATATACGACAAATTAGCAAAATAAAGGAAAAGGAACAACAGGAAGATATACTACAATCAATTAACGAAGATGGAATATGTAAAATACAAAACAAAATATAAAATCATCGAATAAAACTAACTAATGAATTGAACGAGTCGCGAACCGAACAAATAAATCAAGAAATAAGAGCAATTACATACACCATAATAGTAAGGGAGAATAAATGGAACAATAGGAGGACACATTTTAATTAATCTACAAGTATAAAATATACAAAATGATTGAAGAAACTAATTAATAAACTGAACGAGCCGTAAACTGTCCTGATGAATCAAAATAAGAATGACTACATATGACATAATAGCAGAAGGAAAATAATTGAAACAACAGGAATACATATTTTTAATTAACAAATACAAGGAATAAAATGGATAAAATATTACCGACTAAGTAAACCTGTTAACGAATCAAGCGATTAAGAACAATCAACACCGCAACAAGCTTGGAGAATTACATACAGAAATTCCATCGTCAAGTATAAACATATATGTAAATCACATTAAACACATAATAACCTAGTAAAAATTAGAAACAAAACTTTCAATACTATGTAACAAACCCAAGATTATCAAATTACAAATATATATGCATATATGAAATCAAATAATTAACAGTCTAATGAATACATAACCTAAAATACACAATACTACATTATTAAAGAACTTATATAAAAATCACATTGTCAGAAATATGTATATGTGTGCGTGTTCTATACTATTAAATCAAGTTAACAATCTAGTAAACATAAAATGCATAATTAAAACTAGCCAACATTCCAGCAAAGAATTATATATGAAAACTATATTACGAAACATGCATGTATATGAAATCTATATTTCAAACCAAACTACTAATAATCTAAATAACATAAAAGAAATAGAACACCCAACATAACACTATTGAAAGTAACTAACATTCGCATAACCTTAAAGAATTTTATATGAAAACTACACTGTCAGAAATATGTATATATGTGTGCTTTATATTATTGAATCGAACACTCAATAACCTAGTAATTATAAAAATACAAATCATAAAAACACACTATTAACATTAACTAAGATTTTAAAATTAAATAAATTCTATTATGAAATACAAAAATAAATATATATATTTATATATATAAATGTATACGTATATACATAACCTAACAAACATAAAATGCACGACACCACTCTATTGAAAAAAGAGGAAAAATACAATACATGAAATTACTTGATGAAGATCGAATAAATTCCATATGAAACTACACTATGAAATACAAACATAAATATTTAACAAATATAAAAGAAATAAAATACACGACCTTATACTACCGAAACTAATCAACATTTGGATACACTTAAAATCATATATATATATATGTCGGAGTAGCGTTGGGGTCAGGATTGTGGGTGTTTGGTGAGTCTTCATTGAAATTAGCCATCGTTGCGATATAATAAAGACACAGTTTATTAGCACAGGCACGGATGATACAAGTTTAACAATCGACTGTGGTGATTAGGCACCCGCGATACTAGTAACAATGGTCTCGGGTTCGATAACGAAACCGCGGTCAGAGGGATGATGGTTGAACGTGTTCGCGAAGTCTAAGTCCGCACAATAATTCGTAAGAACGTTACTTCCTTCAGTTGACGAGATCGCGTGAAAGAATGACTTTTCCGCCCCGATGATGCCACAGAGGAAAACTATATCGGGGTGTGTCTAAGGGCACGAGATCATCGGATTCGTCGAGGATAGTCTTCGTTCCGGGAGTAAGGGAAATTGGCGTTGCTGCTAATTGGTCAATTTCCATATCGGTGGTTGGAAAAGATGCTAGCCGCCCTCGAGGGAAAGTTGCTAGTGGGAGACGCCGTTCGTTGAAAGAAATAGATCTCCCCTATCTTCCCGTAGTTGGGACAAAGACTGTTTATCTGTTCGAAGGACTTTAGGTAACTAGATATTAGTGTTTATAACGGCCCTCGGGCTAGCTGGTCACGTACTGTGGAGAGACATCGACATCTGGCAATCATCTTTCTCGAAGAATAGGAACTGCGTGTGGCCACGGGACAGAGACCGTTGGAATGTTTACTGTCGTGTGTCGCCAGAGATATTTCTTTTAAGGAGAGCTATAGAATTACTTCATACCTTTGTTAGACAAAACGTTCATCCCTTGACCGCGGGCACGTTGGCGACCGACTGTCGCCTCGAGCCCAAGCTCACTATCACAAATCTCGGACAATTACAATTAGGTTGAATAACTACAATTGTTTAATTACAGCTATAGTAGGCTCTAGGTTACAATGTTGCGGGATTATCCAGCGTTCCAGAGGCTCCGGTGTTCTTCCCTCTCCGACACGGCCATCCTGACTATCACACGTCCTCGTGTGTAGCTAAAATATTGTATTTTTTTTTACATTAGACTCGACGTAGCTGATATTATTTACCATTCAATTACATGTACCAAATAAGTCAAAGGTCCATTTCGGCAACGAGATTCTGTTCAGGGGTTTGACAAGCAAGGAAATGAAAGAGAACTAGAATTAGTGGCGTTATAATTTATATTCAAAGTGCTAGTTGCATTCCGTGAGTTATCAGTCAGACCGTAACGACACGACAGATCATTTTCGATTCCGTACACGGGTGAGTCTCAGATTGTTGGATCGTGTTACTACGTTGGGCGTATTACGAAGGCGCAGAGTGTCCCACCGGACGTATTACAAAGGCGCAGAATGTCCCACTGGACGTATTACAAAGGCGCGGAATGTCCCACTGGACGTATTACGAAGGCGCGGAATGTCCCACTGGACGTATTACAAAGGCGCAGAATGTCCCACTGGACGTATTACAAAGGCGCAGAGCACCACACTGGATGCACAGCCGCAACGTGGTATTAATGATCCTCTGAGGTCCGTGAACTTGCATCGTTATTATCACCGTCGTTGTCATCATCGTAGACGTCTAACTCAGCGGGAACGCTGCTGTCTGGCATCTTCCTCAGTCTGTCATGTCTGTCCTTATATGATCTTTTGCCGTCCAAGGTTTCTAAGGTGTACCTATCTCCTTCCAAAATCTCTGCTATCCTAAATGGACCCCTGAATTTCGGATCTAGCTTCGTTTGGTTTCTTTCCTCGTTTTTACGTAACACAAACTCACCAAGGTTAAACCTAACTACTTGAGCCTTATTTTTATCGAACCTATCCTTATCGTATTTGGCACTTGCTTCTATATTTTTTATCGCCTGTCGCCGTACGTGGGAGATATCTACTTCTCTTTCTTCGATATTGTCGGGTACGGACAAGCCGTAGGGTCTCGCTGTTTTACCGATTAACAGTTCCAATGGGCTCGACTTAGTCACGCGGTTGGGGGTACAATTTAAAGCCAGTTGTGTTTCCCCGATCGCGTCTTGCCAGGACCGTCCGGTCGTTTCTATTGTTGTGAACGTATTTTTTAGCGTACCCATGATACGCTCTACCTGTCCATTGGCCCTGCTAGCACCGGTTGCTATTAAGTGGAGTTTAATATTTTTATCTCTACAAAAGTCTTGAAATTCTTTGCCCGTAAAACATCTTCCCTGGTCCGCTATTACCCGACAGGGGCTGCCGAATAAGAATATAGCGGACTTGAGTGCTTTAATGGTATTAAGGGAGTCTATCTTACGGGTGTGGTGCAAGTATACGAACTTGGTGAAGGCGTCGACCAGCACAATGACATATTCCTTCGCGTCGTTTTTACCGCTTAGTTTGCCCGTGATATCCATGTGAACCGTGTGCCAAGGTATGCTGGTCTTAGGTATGGGGTGTAGTTCGGCTTGTATTTTGCCGGAACTGGCCTTAGAAACTCGACAAGCATGACAGTTCTCAACGAATTTGCGAACGTATTTCGCCATTCCTTCGAACCAGTAATACTCGTATAGTTTCTCGAGCGTTTTATCCCATCCTAAGTGCATGATTGACTGGTGTACATGGCTGATCACGGACCACCTAAAGCCCCTTGGGACAATGGGCAAGCAGAGAGTTCTGCCCCTTCTTTGTATTTTACGGTACAGGGTGCCGGATCGTAGTTCGTAGGTGTTCGCGATGTCTTCCGCAAGCTCGTCGTTCCGCAACTTATCAACAATTTCGGTGATTTGGGGGTCGCGACGTTGTTCCGCTAAGAGCCAATCGTCGGAGATTTCGGCCAGATTGATTTCCTTTTCGGCGATTTTGTCGATCTTACGGTGATCCGAGTCTACGGGGTTCCGCGAAAAGAAGTCGGCGTGAGCCATTCGTTTGCCTTCCCGATACATAATGTCGAAGGTGAAAGTTTGCAGGTAGGCCCACCATCTGTAAACCCTGTCACTTAAATGTACCTTATTACTGGATGCCTTTAGGGAGTTGCAATCAGTGACAACGAGGAATTCTCGTCCGTGTAGGTAATGACGGAAATGTTTGACGGCGTTTACAACCGCCAACGTCTCCAGTTCATAGGAATGGTATCTGGATTCCGCGGGGCTAGTCTTTTTACTGTAATATTCTACTACTCTATTTTGACCTTCGACCTTATGCATCAAAATGGCCCCATATCCTTCAGAACTAGCGTCGGTATGTAGTTCTATCGGGTAGTTGGGGTCGAATATCATTAACACCGGTGCTTCGGTCAGGACGGAAATTACCTTTTGCCTTATTTTTTCATGTTTATCCGTCCAAGCTATGCTTTTGTTACCGGAAGTAAGCGCGTACAAGGGTTTCATTATCTGTGAGAATTTAGGGACGAATTTTCGGAAGTAAGTGGCTAGCCCTATGAATTGTCTGAGCTGTGTGACGGTCGTTGGCGCAGGTAAAGAGCTCAAGGCGTGTATTTTACCCGGGTTAGGGCGAACTTCTCCGTCACGGATTACATACCCCAAATAAAGTACCGAGGTCGTTAGGAAAGAACATTTTGAAAAGTTGAAAGAGAATCCGGCTTTTACGAGGGTATCCAATACGGTGTTCAATCTTTCTAGGGCTTGATCTATCGAGTCGGCAATAATTAGAACGTCATCCAAGTAGACAACAACGTATGAATA
This sequence comes from Bombus flavifrons, assembly GCF_040668555.2. Classification (NCBI taxonomy): domain Eukaryota; kingdom Metazoa; phylum Arthropoda; class Insecta; order Hymenoptera; family Apidae; genus Bombus; species Bombus flavifrons. Next base: position 1,496,785 of record NC_138451.1, read on the forward strand.
CGCAAGGTCGCCTAAGGCGTTGAGAATGGCCCTCTGAAAAACGGAAGGTGCATTTTTCAATCCGAACGGCATGGTTAGGTACTCGTACTGTCCGTCGGGTGTAACGAACGCCGTATACTCCGTCGAATTAGGATGAATAGGAATCTGATGAAACCCGCTGGCCATGTCTAAGCTAATGAAGTATCTCGCCTTTTGCAATCTCGCGATCTGATCCGCGATGAGGGGTAGGGGATACCGATCCGCGACCGTGTTTTTGTTTAGCGCTCGAAAATCTACACACAGTCTATCTGAGCCGTCCTTTTTCTTCACGAGTATCATGGGGCTCGCGAACGGCGAACTACTGGGCCTTATGATTTTTGCCTCGATTAACTCGCTGATTCTCTCTCGCACTGTTCTTCGTTCTTCCTCGCTGAGTCTGTAGGGACTTCTTTGTACGGTGATGTTGGGATCAATTAATCGAATCTCTAACTGGCCCGTATTTACGCGAGTACGCGGGAAGCCCGTAATAAATGACTCTTTAAAATTTTGGAGAATAGAAATCAATCGGCTCTTATCATTACCACATACTTCGGTGTCTACTTTATTAAAGTCAATCCCATTTTCGACGATTTTATGGCAAGCATTGACTGTCTTCGTTTTGCGGATATCGAGGCCGTTGGGCGTAATGATTACATCGAATCCTTGGCTTACTATCTCGCGACCAATCATAATATCGTACTTTAAATGACTATCGTCAAGGACGTGGAAAGCTATCTCCAATGTAAAATCGCTAATACGTACGACGGACAAAATCTGGGACGTACTTTTAACGCAGGTATTTCCGATTCCTTGCATTTCTATTACATCTGTCGTTCTCTTACCGGAAAATTTCGAGGCTACAGATTCTTTAACTAATGAGCACTCGGCTCCGGAATCGAAGTAAAACGGAAACGACTCACCCAGATGACTCAAACTACCAACTGGCGGCTTCATCACACAGACGTCGACTCGGAGTTTGTTCTTGGGGCTGGATTTTCCGTCTTGTTGTTGCGGACAGTTTGGTGCGATATGGCCCTCCGCCTTACACTTGAAGCAAACCACCTGGGGCGATGTTGCCGGTTGTCTTCCTTCCGGGCGTTGCGTATTTCCTCGCTGTTCTCTCTGCATCCTACGGCGGCACTCAGCTATTCTGTGTCCTTGTTTACCACAGTAGAGGCACTTCACGTGGTGGGCCGACAGCTTGCGTCTTTTGGCTTCGGGTTCCGCCGGTGGATTTCTTGACGAAAATGTCGGCTGATCGTTGTAAGGGAGAATCCTCATTTCATCATGAAATTGGTCCTCCGTCCTGATATTATTCGCGAGCGTTAGTCGTTGAAAGCGTTGATCTTGTGAGCTCAGTATATAAAGGGCGAGGGCGTTGATCACTTCGGGCATCGTTAGATCTTGCAACTTCATCTGCAGCATGGAGCGGAGGCGACTACCGTACGCTCCCGGAGATTCAGTCTCCGACGGTCGTTCTCTGGATATCCTTATTAACGCCGAAGCGGCTGTCTCTCTGCCACCAAAACGCGAGAGAAATTGTTCCTTAAGCGTTGGCCAGGTAAGCTTTCCACCGCGCACCACTTGCGAAAGCCAATGCGCAGCAGAACCCTTTAGGGCGCGATTTAGAGCGGAGAGTAACGCACTATCTTGCATCGGGTGGTCTTTCAAAATCAGATCAGCATGCGCGCACCACGCAGATGGATCGGCGCCTGTGCCTTCGGGGTCAAAACGTGGTAACGTTGCATTCTTAGATTCCGCACTCGGTCTTTGCTCCCCCGGTTTGTGCGCTAGCGTCTGAATTAACTCGCGCATAAGGGCCATTTGCTCTTGTAGCGCTTTAAACGGTTCTGATCCCACTTCTGATGTCGGAGTAGCGTTGGGGTCAGGATTGTGGGTGTTTGGTGAGTCTTCATTGAAATTAGCCATCGTTGCGATATAATAAAGACACAGTTTATTAGCACAGGCACGGATGATACAAGTTTAACAATCGACTGTGGTGATTAGGCACCCGCGATACTAGTAACAATGGTCTCGGGTTCGATAACGAAACCGCGGTCAGAGGGATGATGGTTGAACGTGTTCGCGAAGTCTAAGTCCGCACAATAATTCGTAAGAACGTTACTTCCTTCAGTTGACGAGATCGCGTGAAAGAATGACTTTTCCGCCCCGATGATGCCACAGAGGAAAACTATATCGGGGTGTGTCTAAGGGCACGAGATCATCGGATTCGTCGAGGATAGTCTTCGTTCCGGGAGTAAGGGAAATTGGCGTTGCTGCTAATTGGTCAATTTCCATATCGGTGGTTGGAAAAGATGCTAGCCGCCCTCGAGGGAAAGTTGCTAGTGGGAGACGCCGTTCGTTGAAAGAAATAGATCTCCCCTATCTTCCCGTAGTTGGGACAAAGACTGTTTATCTGTTCGAAGGACTTTAGGTAACTAGATATTAGTGTTTATAACGGCCCTCGGGCTAGCTGGTCACGTACTGTGGAGAGACATCGACATCTGGCAATCATCTTTCTCGAAGAATAGGAACTGCGTGTGGCCACGGGACAGAGACCGTTGGAATGTTTACTGTCGTGTGTCGCCAGAGATATTTCTTTTAAGGAGAGCTATAGAATTACTTCATACCTTTGTTAGACAAAACGTTCATCCCTTGACCGCGGGCACGTTGGCGACCGACTGTCGCCTCGAGCCCAAGCTCACTATCACAAATCTCGGACAATTACAATTAGGTTGAATAACTACAATTGTTTAATTACAGCTATAGTAGGCTCTAGGTTACAATGTTGCGGGATTATCCAGCGTTCCAGAGGCTCCGGTGTTCTTCCCTCTCCAACATATATATATATATATATATATAATCATATATATATATATATATATATGTCGGAGATGAAAGGACATCGGAGTCCTCCCTTTGGAACCCCGGGAAAATCCCTTAACACCGTAGTCTAGATTCTATCATAGGCGTAATTAAACAATTGTCGTCTTTCGATCCGATTGTATTTGTTCAAGATTTGTGATAATGAGCTTGGGCTCGAGGCGATAGCCAGTCGCCGAACGTAGCCGCGGTCAAGGGATGAACGTTTTGCCTAACAAAGGTATGAAGTAATTCTATAGCTCTCCTTAAAAGAAATATCTCTGGCGACACATGACAGTAAACATTCCAACGGTCTCTGTCCCGTGGCCACACGCAGTTCCTATTCTTCGAGAAAGATGATTGCCAGATGTCGATGTCTCTCCACAGTACGTGACCAGCTAGCCCGAGGGCCGTTATAAACACTAATATCTAGTTACCTAAAGTCCTTCGAACAGATAAACAGTCTTTGTCCCAACTACGGGAAGATAGGGGAGATCTATTTCTTTCAACGAACGGCGTCTCCCACTAGCAACTTTCCCTCGAGGGCGGCTAGCATCTTTTCTAACCACCGATATGGAAATTGACCAATTAGCAGCAACGCCAATTTCCCTTACTCCCTGAACGAAGACTATCCTCGACGAATCCGATGATCTCGTGCCCTTAGACACACCCCGATATAGTTTTCCTCTGTGGCATCATCGGGACGGAAAAGGCATTCTTTCACGCGATCTCATCGACTAAAGGAGTAACGTCTTTACGAATTATTATTGTTCAGACTTAGACCTCGCGAGCACGTTCGTTCATCATCCCGTTGACCGCGGATTCGTTATCGAACCCGAGACCATTGTTACTAGTATCGCGGGTGCCTAATCACCATAGTCGATTGTTAAACTTGTATCATCCGTGCCTGTGCTAATAAACTGTGTCTTTATTATATCGCAACGATGGCTAATTTCAATGAAGACTCACCAAACACCCACAATCCTAACCGCAACGCCACTCCGACATATATATATATATATATATATATATATATATATATATATATATATATATATATATATATATACATATATATATATATATACATATATATACATATATATGTTATCAAAACCTAAACATTTTAAAATTAAATAAATTCTATATGAAGTTACATTATGAAATACGAATATAAATGTATATATAAAAAAATAAAAATGTATACACATATACATAACTTAACAAACATAAATAAAATAAAAATACGTATACGAAACTATACTTTAACAGACAAGTTATATTTTTATTATAATTGTACGTTACGTTTCGGCTTATTATTTTGTCATTATTTTATACGTTACGTTTCTGCTCATTATTTTGTACGTTACGTTTCTGCTCATTATTTTGTACGTTACGTTTCGGCTCATTATTTTGTCGCTAATTGTACGTTACGTTTCGGCCCATTATTTTGTCGCTAATTGTACGTTACGTTTCGGCTCATTTTTTTGTACGTTACGTTTCGGCTCATTATATTGTACGTTACGTTTCGGCTCATTATTTTGTCATTAATTGTACGTTACGTTTCGGCTGATTATTTTGTCGTCAATTCTACGTTACGCTATTATTTTGTCGTCTATCGTGCATTGCGTTTCGACCGTCTCTCATTACTTGTTCAGTCTAAGTCACAATTAAATTAGAAATCTTCTAAGTGTTGATTTCGTTGGCGAGATCAAAATATCTTTATAAATAAATATATTTGTATCCGCGACATTAGTCCGAATAATAAACTGCAAGCTTTATTCAGTGTGTATTTTTAATCAAAATAAATAAATAAAACTAAAGGTTTTAATAATAATTATACTCGAGTTGAATAATAAAATCCAATAATAAACACACCGACGATCATTACCGCAGACGAGGTGATGGCCCCCGACGGTACTTACTCCTTAAGGTAAGAAACTTGATTTTATAAAAATTTCTTCTTCTCGAACAATTCATACATATACATATATATATATACATATAACAATTTAAATAATTCCATACTCAAGTTTAAATAAATTCCGTGCGACGAAATCGAATATTTATTTTACTCAACTTTAATCCTCTCCCGTGCCAGTATCCCTGCATATAGCAGGTTAGCCGAAAACGTGGAAATTATCTATCAGTAGCCTAACGCTAGTCAACGCTACCCATAGTAATTAACTTATCAATAAATTATTTCGGAAAGAAGTATAAAGAAATTTCTCTATTCGAAACAGTCCTCAGACTGCTTCTGGTGGCAGCAACTACCATGTAAGCAATATTTCATATACAATCAAATCATTTAAATCTTTCCCTTCAGATTAAATTTCAACCAAACAGAAAATAAATCAAATTAAAATCAAAAGTTTGAATTTGACTTTAAACGAGTACGTAACAGCGATCCCAGCTGATCAACGAGGGATGCGAACATCCAGGCGCGGAGGCGGTCCTCCCAAACTGGGAGGCATGGTGAAGCCGCCACGACCTCCCGCTCACATTCAGGATGACCCAGGTGCTCACCGGACACGGCGTGTTCGGCGAGTTCCTAAGAAAAATCGGAGAGACGACAGACATCTGCCACCACTGCGGAGAGGGCAGGGACACAGCGCAGCACACCCTGGAGCTCTGCCCGGCGTGGGAACTGCCCCGCTGCATTCTTCGGCACGCCATAGGAGAATCGCTGACTTCCTCAGCGATTGTAGAAGCGATATTGAGAGGGTCACAGGAATACGAGGCCGTCCGCCTCTTCTGCGAGCGAGTTATGCTTGCGAAGGAGCGAGCGGAAAGGGAGAGAAAGAAAAACTCTCACCCTTGCAGGATAAGACGATAGAGAAGAATGTCAGTCAGACGACCTAGAGACGCCCCATCGCCGACCCAACGGACCACAACTAGAAGGAGCGACAGCGCTGGGGGCAATGACCCCCCCCCCTTAACGCCAATTCAATAGCCGGGAGGTATTAGGACTGGCTCGAACAAGAGGATGCGAGAAGGGGATGCAACGGAAGTTAATTCATAAGAGGTTCCTGGAGCACCCCTGTCACACGCGTAGGATGGTCATCGTGGAGTTTTAGTCGGTAGGAGTCCGACACTACTCTGCTGTTACGCGAATACTGCAGCAGCGGAGTGTCCATGAGGATTTGTCCACGTAAAAAAAAAGAAAAAAAAAGATATTCATCGAGTATTCCACTAATTGCATAAACCTCTTCTGGAATTTTTAGAGACTCGGTGCGATAGTAATACACGTAACCGGCAATTTAAAGCAGTTTACTATGCATTATGCGATTGGATTTACGATTTCCGATTTCAAAACGCATATGCTTAATGAAACAGTGGAGCAGAAAGCATTCATTTACAGTTTCCTACCAAGTACTCGCGTTTGCTTGAAAAGATGGAATCCTATTATAGTCAATGATTAAAGTAAAAATACGATTCAAAGGGAAACCAGCAATGCGCCATTAGCACTGATAACATTACAGAATGCATTATCCATTAAAGCTTTATGTTACGTCGCCTAAAACATCGGCGCTGCAGCTCTCTCGACCGGGCAGCCGATGGTCTGCGTAACGTCATTTCGACCCTCAATAAACCTAAGGACCAACCATAACTTTTCTCTTTCATTGTGTACACATGTGTCTTCATTCAATCCGTTGTCCTGAAAGATTTCTTAAGGCTAAAAATATTTTCGACGCACATCTGGTTTTTAGAGAGGTCCTTGGGTTTATTAGACGCAATTAAAAGCACGGAGAAAGCGGGTACGCACCCATTAGGAAAAACCGAATAGCTATCTAATAGGACAGGCTGGGTTTTCCCATGCACAAGGTCACTCACGAACCACGTTGGTAAGAGGCTTCCTACTCATCACTTCTCCTACGGCTCTAGGAGGGTCAAGTCATCACTTCTCCTGCTACATCAGGAGGGTCAAGTCAACTTATTTCGTCAACACCGCTAGGTCAAGTCAACTTACTTCTTCTACATACTACAACGTCGAAGTCTAGCATCAAAATCTAACGTCTATCAAGTATCCTCTAGTGCTACGTCCACTAACATACGAAATTCGACTGTAAGAGCCTTGCTCTACTATTCATATCTATCTCATCTTCGTGCGACAAGTTGTCATCGACGATTTATATCTACTCAACAGTGTAGTTTAAGTGTTGGAAATATATATATTTTACAACTCTGTGAACCACAGTGTTATACTAACTGAATCACCCCTATTATCTTAACGGAAATCAGGGGATCGATCAACTCGTGGTGTTGATTATTATAATCGTAACGGGAATTTACGACTCCCGTTGACGTCTCCTCTCGCGATTGCGTCTCCCCGCGATTGGTCGAAAATACAATAGTCATCGTGCCCAATCTCTTTTTCCCATTCAAGTAGCACCTGGGCACGTGAACGAGATCCTGACAATGGGCACGGAAATTGTCAAATCTGGAAATCCTAATCTAAAAACATGATTAGTTTGTCTCATTTGTATTTAACGGACTAATATTCTTTGATTTTACATTTTATTACTTCGTTTCGGATTATAATAACTCTGTTTTATTAATTTAATAAATTACTGAAATTTTAATATTATCAAAAAAGTAGCATTAATAAAAAGACTAAGACTCGATGAAATGGAATAATTGTCTCTAAATGTATTACCAAGATAGAAATAATTTCCGACAACCTCTTCGTCATAGCACATTTCCGAAAATGCAGAAACAGTGTCCAAAATCATTGCTTTGTTTCAAAAATCTGCCTGTCGTGAAGTTTCTTCTTACACATAAAATTTCACACATTCTTGTACGGAAAAAAAATGAATTTTAATTCATATTTTAAATTCTACCTACGTTTATAATATCTGAAGTCAAATAAAAGAATGTGACTTAATATTGCCACAAAATGTATGTATCGTGTATTGCATGTATCGGCATTATCATTGAGTGAAAATTGCATCTTTCATTCCAACGCTTCGGTATCTCTTATTTATACTAAAATTCATTGCTTAAGATTAAGTGTATTTATATCATAGAGGTATATTCGTCTAGATATTTGCCTTTTGCAAATATTTATACCGAATACTATTATACATATTTGTCAGTTCCACGAATATATTCTCAAATTTATATGTTTAAACTAATTATTAAAAAATTGATTACAATCGCGATGTGCAAGAAGACCAATCCTGAACTAATAAATAATGATATGAAAATAATGCTACTACTCACGGGTATAAAAAGTACCCGCGGTCACTATGCTCGCAAAAAATTATACATAATACAACCAGTCACCCGTGCCGATTCGGACCTTTCATCCTACGACATGATTGAGTGACCGGAGGAACAAAGATGCATGCGACTAACCATTAGAAGCGGAGAAACGGAAAACGTTGCCATCGATATTGCACTATCTCAACAAATATCATTTCAAAGACTAACATCAGGCAGGAACTGTCGAAAATTCAATGGCGAAAATGAAGGTTGTGAAAAATCTGGTACAAATCAAAATAGGATAAATGATCACTGATTATTTGGAAAATTGGAGATGAAAAATGAAATTTATTACATTTGTAACTTTAGTAATAATAAAGATTGAAATTCTAATAAAAATCCATAAATGTAAAAACTGAAACTCTAATAAAAAAATTTTTAATCCAGAAATCAAGAAACTAATGATTTTTAAATATATGTAGTATCGGGAAAAGGGCCTAATAAACATCGAGTTAACCATGAACAATGTCGCGAGAGCCGAGGCGCCGTCGGGTCCATAAATGTGTCATCGGTCTTTTCAAGTGTTGTTTCGTAGAAAAGGCCTACGTGACCCTGACCACGAGCGTCTGCGGAACACGCGTATGGTGGGCCTAGAAAAAGACAAAGGGATGCTAGAACGGACAGAATGCGAGTGGAGAAGTGTAGTCTGAGTTGAGAGGTCACGGAGTGTGAATCAGGAAGTCAAGGCGTGTGTGATAATGATACGTACGACGATGTTGTAATCGGTTTTTGTTACTGAGTATTGCTTATTAAACTACACTAAACTCTAATTAAATCATCATTACTTATCCTTACTCTAAGATCCATAAGTTACTACATATATTAGTCATTTGTTTTATAATTTGGTTTTAAAACTTTTTTTATTTTAATAGAAGAATAGTCTTAGAAACCCCCAATCTTTTTTTTTATACGTGGAGAAATCCTCATGGACACCACCCAGCTTGGAAGCGGCGGGGTAGTGTCGGACTTTACCGACTAAAACTCCACGATGGACCACCCCCCGCTTGGCTGGAATGCCAGGAAACCAGAAAATTTTCGAATTACTGCCGGAGCACTCCTGCGTCTTCTCCTGTCTGAGGGAGTCGTTACTTGATTAGTTCTGGCATTGGGACCCTACGCTATCCCATGGGCCGTCGTGCAAGTCTGAGAAGGTTCAGATTCTCCACGTCGTGTCGGCCTCTATGACCACCTAGGACGGCGTAGGGCCGTCCTTCGGCGCAGAACCCTGCAAGGGTGGTACGTTCTCACCCTCTTCCGCTCTGTTCGTTCCTTTACGAGTATTACGCTTTCGCAATATGAGCGTACTGCGAGGAGCTCTTGTCGCCCCCTCAGCATCGCTTTTACAACTAACGAGGGGTCTATCTTTCGCCAATCATCAGCCGTAAAGTAAGACGTGGGGCCTCCCAAGTCGGACAAAATTCTAACGTGGGCTGGACCATGTCCTCGCCCTCGCCGCAGTGATGACAGGTACTCGTCATCTCTCTTCCGATTTTCTTCAGGTATTCCCCGAATACTCCATGTCCCGTGAGCACCTGCGTCATCCGGAAGGACAGTGGAAGCCCTCTGCGGTCTCTCCAAGCCTCCCAGTTTCGCAGTACCAATCTACCGGCTCGGTGGTCCCAGATCTGGTCTTCGATAACTAGGTGGGAGCGCCACCGCTTCCACGCCTCTCCTCTAACTTCCCCCCGAACGTCTCGGGCCGCCTGCTCGGCGGGAGGAGAGTCCCCGCCTGAGCTTCGGCTCCTCTGATCTTCGTACACTCGTCGGGGCGCTAAAGCCTGGTGCTCGAACGGAGGAGACGCTGCCAGGACAGTCGTCGACGCATATGACATCGTCCGGCATCCGCTTACGATCCTCCTCGATGAAGCCTCCTGAGCAAAAGTAGACTGTGTCAATTTGTCATCAGATCCTCTGCCCACACCAGGGTCCTGTACAAGGCCCAAGAATGGACGACTCCCACATACAGTCGGCGCACTCCGACTTCTGCCCCACCGATATTCGGCAGCAGACCACATAGAGCGTTGGCTGTCTTCGTCATTTTGTGAACCAGGAAATTGAAGTGCGGCCCGAACGTCCAATCTCTATCGATGATGAGGTCCAAGCATTTCATCTGAGCTCCTACCTCAACCTCCTCTCCTCTTATGTCCAAACACAGGCCGGCAAACTCGATCGCGGCATACCCCTTGCCCTGCTAGAACAGGATGCTTGCGGCGAGTATGCCCGGTGCTGACGTCCACGTTATAGCGACTAAACCATCCAGGTCTACGACCTAGTTAAGGGTGTCTAGAATACGATAGAGCTAGTATACGATCGCCCCAAGTTAGTCTGGGGGAGCCGCATAAATCTAGTTTACCAAGTCCATATCCATGTCCTCCCCTGAGCTATCTGCCACACTCGTCATCCCTTCCTCTTCTTGCGGTATATCTCTCGCGTTGTCACCCTACCTTCCGTCCGTAGCAGGCTCCCGAATTCGGCTCGTCTCTTTAGTTCTTGGCGGAACGCATGCCGCCCCTCCCATTCTGTGGGTGGTGGGCACACCAAGCGACTCACAGAGCGGGCACCTGGGCGCGCAAGCAGGGCAGCTCTTGGCCTGATGACCGATGCCTCCGCACCTGTGGCGTAACTGCTCCCGGTCTACACCCCAGTCTAAGTGCGACGCTGCCGGTGAGCGTCCTTACCTGTCTTCCTTACTGCTTCGTCGACAAGGCTGAATTTTTTTTCTCGCTTCCCTGTCCCATCCAGTCCTTTCCTCGCCAATTTTCTTGCGCACTTTGCACACACGCACTGGTACAACACTCCGGTCCACTTTTTTGTCACCTTTCCTTATTTTCAGTATAATTTAGTCTACAAAGTACGGAGCGACCTAAACAAGTTCTCTCTGCATGCCGCCATCTTTTCCACTCAGAAAACCCTAACCTATGAAATTTTCAATCAAATTGTATTTCTTAATCAATAGTATTCAAAGCAAAATATACAGAATACACGTAATTCAAGTAAGATATGTAAAGTTACTTACATTCTTGGCTTTTGAGCCATCGTTGGAGCATTCCCAAAGAAGACAAAGAAGTTCAAGCTGTGATATGTCTATAACAAAACAGAAAATATCATTAATATCGTTAATATACAATAATAAACATGGAAATTTAACAATAATAAAGACTAAACTCTAATAAGTATATAAATTGAAACTCTAACATAAAAGTTTGGGAACATAACATTGAGAATGCAGTAATTTTTGTGCGTATCAGACAGTTTTATTGTACTTAAATGTTGAGACTTTAAGTCTTTATTTCAATTAAAAAAGACATTTACAGCTTCCTAAATTATCAATCATTTTTATTGTATAATTAACAATATTTCAAACAAAATATAATAAATAGAACAAATTGAAATACAATATGTAAAACTACTTACATTCTTGAGCTCCTGCAAAGGCTTTGTCCTCTTGATACACTGACTCTAGTACTGAAAAAGAATGTTCAAAATAATATAAAATAAGACCACATTACCAAGACCGCTAAAATTATAACGGGCGAACAAGAGCTCTGATGTCGCATACAAAATTGTTTGATAAAATTGTATTACTTTCGCTTGTGATTATTTAATTGGATTTAATCAAAACGACCATGATTTAAAAATATTGAAAAATACTTTTGCGGACCAAACACTGACTCTAAAAACCGCATTGCACGCGGTCACAAATATTCCCTAAAAATAGAGTTGTTTATGGGTGGGGTGGGATGGGGAGTAGAAAAGAAGCGAAATATTGTTTTGATGTTTTTCTTCTTTTCTCTATCAAACGTTTATTTAGAAAATATTGCTACTTTTATTTTACATATGAAAAATATTAATTTAAAATTATAAGATATTTCTCGATATCGAACAAATGTTTACGAATACCGTGAATGCAATGCGGGCATTTGCAAGAATTATACTATGAATGTTCGTTACTAGAATGTGAGATATACACTCCACTAATACACTATAGTCGCGTGTTATAAATAGTGAAAAATAATTGCAAGAATTCGAAAGTTCACAACTAAATATACTTAAATAATGCTACAGAAACGCATGCGAAATCTTGCTTTGAAGTACTTGAGTTTACTTGCGCGTCACCTTTATCAAAAAAAAATATAAGTTACAAAGTTAAACGATGGTAAAAAATATAGTAATGAATAATGCGAAAAATACACTAATGGAAGTAATAAAGAACCGACGCCAAAAATAGGTTATAATACGTTACAAACCTGACGCAACGCTATCCACGTTATCGGTACGAAATGAGACGACTAAACGACTCCTTGTACCCTAGTTTCGCATAGCAACTTTCAAAGTGGTGAGAGAAGGGGGGACACATGAGCCGGTGGCACAAGCAGCTACGCAGTTAACAATTACACGTTACTAGACAAAGAAATGTATACATCAACAAAAACATTCATCTTCTACGAAGCACTTCCTTTCGAATTACGCAGCAGGAATCTTTCGAATTGCGCAGCACGAATCTTTCTCTACATCGATATTTACAAACATCGTACAGTAATTCGTAGCCCTACTGGCAACATTACAGATATATTTGTCTAACTTATTACCTTACTTGCCTTACTTTATAACCTTAATTTCGTTAAACAATGCAAGATTTAAACAACAGCATGGAGAAAATGAAAAATTGCTTAAAACTACTGGTCGGCAATGACCCAGTATGCAGATGAAGGGTTAAGTGCTTTTTAAGTGCGTATTGACTTTTAATACTAATATAAAAAAAATGAAAGAGAAACGTCATTTATTACTAAGCGAATAATGTAGTAAGAGAATAATTTTCGCATGGTTGAGAATTTGAAGTCCATTGATATTTTCTCTATAACATTTTTATTATCACGACGTAGTATCTGAAATTTTAACCAATCCAATGATTTTTATTCTTAGAAATATCTTGAATACGGAGAATTAAGAAATGTATAGTGAAGGATGTAAATAATGAAAATTAATTGTGGCGGAGGAATCAACGAAGGAAAGTTACTTTGCTAATTATTATACGAATGAATATTCAAAATGTCGCGCAACGACTACTAAACTATTTAATAAAAACTAACCTTACCAGGGCTAGCCAAATGACTGGTTTAAAGATCTAATTTAAAGTTGTACATTTATCGTTATTTCATTTGTTCATCTAGCTTTATGTGAATTCTTATATTCTCCTATTAATTGATTTCTCAACTTTTAAACAGTTATTTAACCGGGCCTGGTGAGATTAGTGTCAAAAGCCAGCCTGAAATTTTCTTCAATTCCTGATCTTCGGCTGATTTTCAGTATTTTGCCTTCCACTTTTCACCAGAAATTAGATGTGAAAAACGAAATGCAATGTAAGACCTGCTAACATTTAGGCCATGTTGCTTCTAATTGCAACAGACTGCCGCAGCCTTAAATTCAACGATGAATTACGATCTAGATGCAAGTATTGATCCAGAGTCCTGTACCGAAGAAAGCGAGGATAACACAAATCAACCTTGTTGCGTGTCACGTAAAAATTTTGGTCATTCTGTTCACATCAAGATTGCACTCAACACTTATTGTTAATGTTAAAAAGGCGATGGCAAAAGAGAATTTGGAATATTAACGAAGAGCGAAACAAATGAATACGATTCGTTCGTGAAACAAGTGACTCAAAAATTACTTGCAGTCAAATTCCATCGAATAATAAACTAGATAATTGTCCTAACCTCTGTATTCTCTTATTTCATCGCGATATATCTGATGGCTAAATATGAACCACAACCCTAACGCTGTCCTTGGAGAGACGGCTAAATACTACAATACAAAGCTCAAACTCTAAACTTATAGTGGAAATCTTCACGTTTATACCGCAGCAACATAGCTCAACAGTGAACCGGCTCCTCTCACTTCACTAAATAATAGGGCGACGATCCCCTAGACGAGTCCAGTAACTCGACAGTAAGAACAGAGCATCGCTCGCAGCATTCAAGATTTCTAAACATATCCTACAGCCATGTATACGCAATAGGAAGCTACATCTGTATATCCATTATTAAGCTATGTCTTGTTCCTTGACAATGTTTTAAATCAACCAAAAAATTTAAGAGAAAACAATACTTGCCTCTCCTTATAAATGAAATATCATAATGGAACTTTCGGGCAGCCGACTATATCAGGCCAACTGACTCAGAGTTCAAAGTAATTACCCGTGCTTCCAGGTTTTTCCTAGAACACGACTTGGCAAGTAGATAGCTGCCACTATAAGGCATTATCTAAAATAGATTTGAACCGCGAGAAAAATTCGGAAATCCCCAAAAAACATCTCCAAAGTAACAGCCCAACAATGGAACTTACTTAGAGCAGCTCCTATTTCTGTCAACAAACAAGTGATCCGTAATGTGACGACCTCTACTCGAGGTTGCGAGTGGAACTCGAGCATCGCGCCTGAAGACATAGCGACATGGCGTCTCGAGAACCAAACTTGGCAAACAGCCATTTTGTCGGGAACTTTCGCTTAGTAAATTCCTCCTATTCCAATTTATTCCATGCTATTAACCCTTGTGATTGGAATGGACTCACTCTCCCAATCTGAAAATAACAGGGTGATAGGCCAATAACAAAAAGTGAAGAGAATAATACTCTTAACAATGCAGCTTGTTATATGGCTCTCGATAGACCGTAATACGCTCTCAGCTCCATAGGTGTCACTCGGTACTCGAATACCTAACTGTCGTGATTAGCAATAATCCGCAGATGGCACGGCACGTTCCGTATACTCGTCTAAGACTACATATCGTAACTTGTACGTACAGCGTATTCGTGGCACCACCAATTCGTATATCGGCACCAGGCTGATGATTCTATAGCCCTGCCCTGAGTAACCGGGCACCCATACCAAGATGGCGATTGCCTGACAGACCCGTGCGCGTTTCTTTACGTTGATACTGTCACGACCGGCATAAAGATGTAGCGGCACTCGGCGACAATGTATATCGCTGAAGTGCCTAATGAACCATCAACATCCCAACAGTCCTTCCACCGTAGGTTCTAGAAGAAAGAGCACGTGGCAATGGTCGCGGACGCCTAGCAAATGCATGGATGGTGGGGATGACAAAAGAAAGTAATCGGATCCGATCGAAAGTCAAATTGTAAGAGTTTCAGTCTTGGAAAGTCATACCTAGAGTTCGGAAGTGGATTGTAAAGTGGATTGTTGTTAGAAAAAAATAAAGTTTCTTTTTTTTATTTTTTACCTCAAATTTCTTGTTTTATTTTGTTATTTTACGTGACAATACCGTTGGCTTTCACGATAAGGAGACCTACCGTGCCAAGTGAGTGCTAACCTCCACCTACGTGATCCAAAAACTCAACACACCACCGAGCTTCCAACGCCCTTTATGCATCGTTCGACCGTGCCGAAACCGGACGAGACTAATGCTGTTTCACATTTTTTTTAACCATCGTACGCATCAGCAATCTGCCCCGTTCAGTACACAGTAAATTACATAACGTTAGTCAGTACAGTGACCAAAGTAACGCTAAACAACTAGCATGAGCATAAATAAAAACTCTCAGTTTTGTCAGTTGCAGCCCATACCAGCACCGGCATCTCGAACATTATTTAACACGTTCGTCGCCCAGCGTGATTCGGCTGTTTCCTGCGGGGCCCAAATCCGACCGCCGGTACGCAGAACGTAAAAAGAGCGACAAGCGGTAATTCATTGTTTATCGCCTTCGATTCATTGTTTATTGCCTTCGATTCATTGTAAGGAACTGATTATTTAATTCTGAAATGGAGAAAGCAATAAGCTAAAGTATTTCGAGGGGTCTCATGGCAGATACCTGAGATCTCTCATTTAGTCGAGAAGCATAATTGTGAGACGTACATCAGTGATTTTTTCATCCTCAAAATGTTCAGTTAACAGTATGAAAATATACAGGGTGGTTGGTAACTGCTGGTACAGGCGGAAAGGGGGTGATTCTACGTGAAAATAGAAGTCGAAAATATAGTATAAAAATTTTTCGTTTGAGGCTTTGTTTTCGAGAAAATCGACTTTGAATTTTCGTTCGTACGCGTGCTGTACGTTATAACGGATCTCACTGTAGATCGTTGTCTTGATGTAAAAATTAAAAAAAAAATTAAAAAAAAATTTTTTATTCTTTATTTTCGACTTCTTCTTTCGCGTAGAATCACCCCCTTTCCGCTTGTGCCACCAGTTACCAACCACCCTATTTGATAGTGAGGAAAGTAGTGATGACGGAGTCTACAACTATTGGTCGAAGTGCCCAAAATCACCCCAAATGTGTTTGGAATGTTTTAACAAATATCATGCGATATAGAATAATATAATATAATATCCAGAATATAAATTAATAAAAAGTATGGTATAATGTGTTTTTAATATTTTTATGTTGTATATCCTATATATAATATCGTATATTTAATTAACTCGAACAAGAAGAGCGTCACCATAAGTTGGTGACGGGGCCCCCACGGAAGTATACCCGTCGCACCTGTAATTTCGACCAATCGCGGGGAGACGCAATCGCGAGGAGAGACATCAACGGGAGTCGTAAATTCCCGTTACGATTATACTAATCGACACCACGAGTTGATCGATCCCCTGATTTCCGTTAGGATAATAGGGGTGATTAAGTTTATATAACACTGTGATTCACAGAATTATAAAATATATATATTTCCAACACTTAAACTACACTGTTGAGTAGATATAAATCGTCGATGACAACTTGTCGCACGAAGATGAGATATGAATAGTAGAGCAAGGTTCTTACAGTCGAATTCCGTATGTTAATGGACGTAGCACTAGAGAATACTTGATAGACGTTAGATTTTGATGCTAGACTTCGACGTTGTAGTATGTAGAAGATGTAAGTTGACTTGACCTAGCGGTGTTGACGAAATAAGTTGACTTGACCCTCCTGATGTAGCAGGAGAAGTGATGACTTGACCCTCCTAGAGCCGTAGGAGAAGTGATGAGTAGGAAGCCTCTTACCAACGTGGTTCGTGAGTGACCTTGTGCATGGGAAAACCCAGCCTGTCCTATTAGATAGATGTTCGGTTTTTCCTAATGGGTGCGTACCCGCTTTCTCCGTGTCTTTAATTGCGCCTAATAAACCCAAGGACCTCTCTAAAAACCAGATGTGCGTCGAAAATATTTTTAGCCTTATGAAATCTTTCAGGACAACGGATTGAATGAAGACATATGTATACACAATGAAAGAGAAAAGTTGTGGTTGGTCCTTAGGTTTATTGAGGGTCGAAATGACGTTACGCAGGCCATCGGCTGCCCGGTCGCGAGAGCTGCAGCGCCGATGTTTTAGGCGACGTAACAGCACCGATATGTGCGACGTGGCGACGAACGTGTTAAAAGGTTTCATCCTATCTTGGCAATATCAGATTCAAAAAGTTTAACGGCGGAACTTACTGCAAGGTGACTATATCTCAGCAGGTCGCTATGTGATAATGGAGGAATTCATCACCCCAATATGGCGCCAACTGCCTGACATTGTAAACGGTCCCGCAGGGAGGACTTGCTTATGTAAGTCTATGGGGGCTGGCAAACCCACGTTCCCGCAGCCAGGGAGGACCGTTGGGCAAGCGTCCCGCTTACGTGAGTTCTCTATGTACACCGCAGGGAAGGTCGCCAGAAGTGTAAGGCCTTTAAGTAGGGTTACACTCTCTCTACGTGGCCTTAGATAGTATCGCACTCACGATCTTGATGCCAAGGATGGGACCGTCGGGATAAGTTCCTGGGTACTTTGTACCTTGAGGCCCCCGCTTATGTGAGTCCTATCTGGAACTGCCGAGCACTGTTAGTAGATCGCTAGCTGGCAGTGACGTGATCGTACATCCACACGATAGTCCCACCAATGACTTAGGATGGTACCACGGGGGTCGAGTGTAAGCCCGGAGGGGGTAGTGACCCCTCTGCTCGACCAATTATGGGTTTGGACTCGTGGTGGCAGTGGTTGATGGCCAAGATGCTGGCAAGAGGGCCGATTTAAGGGGTACTTGTCTCCCTCGAATGGCCTTCGGCGGGTGAGCAGCGTCCCACCTGCTCCGGAACCGTTCTGGAGAGACGGTAGGGCTTAGAAAACGCCCCGTTCGACCCTGAGACGAGCGACAGCCCCTGCCAGGCTTTGCTAATCCAGGTAGCAAGGTATTAGGTGCGTTGTGCGATGGTTGGGCGTAACCCCAACTCCTATGGCCCTAGGGGTGCCCGGGTACTGTATGGCGATAAATTTGCGCTAAGGAAAGTACCCGTTACCAAAGATAACAATACTTGATCCTTTGCAACTACTCAGCCCTCGCAACTAGATACAGGGGTGTTTATCAAAACGTATCCGATGAAATCCTGTTTTACATTGTACACAAATGAAGTGAGATTTTTTAAGCTATTTTTAGTCCTACAGATTATACATTGTCGCATGTTACGTTGTGGCAACTTTACTAAACCAGTTGTTTTTTCTCTTACATCACCACGTTGAAAAACTTGTGCTTTCTTTTCCTTCATCACACTCAATTTCAAAAATAATATTCGAAATAAAATCTAACCGATTCATTGCTTGACCGTTGACTCTTTCCTCGTAAGTTATATATGCATTTAAAGTCATGCGGTTGATTATGCTAAAACTCACCTATTTCCAATATTTAACTGTTCTTGGTTCATCGAGATAGGTACACAGGATTTTATCTAATTCATCGACACCATCCATGTAGGTATTGTAAGATTGAATAATAGCGGCTTTTGTCAAATGCATTTTTCTACCGTGTTGTCTTTTTGTTATCATCACATTTTGATTCGCTATCTTCGTTGAAATTAGTAATACAGGATTTTTTACACTCCTCCTTTCGCGATACGCACAGAACAACACTTCATTGTTTCGAAATTATTTTACTTCATTTATATTAGCTTTTTTCAAGTAATCGGGAATACATCTTTTACTTCTTCTAATAGTTCCAGTTAAATAGCTTTCCGTAGAATATAAATATCTAACAAAATCAACGCTACTAAAAAAGTTATCGAAAAAAATGTGATATCCCTTATTCAAACAATTACTGTCTTTTAATAAATTTACCACGACATCATATCCATTATTTCTATATTCTTCTATCGCTATCAGTTTTTAATTTTGCGCCTTTGTAGCAATAAAACGTCAAACAATACTTTGAAACTGCATCGCGCAGCATCCACAATTTTATGCCTCAGCGATGATGCTTCTTATTTTGCAAGTATCGGATTACGCTAGATTGACACAGCGTTCCAACTATCGATTCATCAATTGATGATTCTTTATGTGGTGTATAATGTAATTTGAAGACTCTGTTAGCGTGTCTAACAATTGACTCAAATTTTGTACAGGGATCGTTTTTCTCGTGAGCCGGTAGGAAACGTAAAGAATTCTCAATCAGGCAAAAATATTTCAAAATTTGTTGAAATCTGTTTCTTGGAAACATTTTTCGGAACCACGGTATGTTCCGTGAATTTTTGGTTCAATACGAACATATATTGGATTTTTTGTAATTCCCATTTCTAGTAGCATTGCTGTTGTCACGAAGGAGACACAAGAAATCACGAAAATGAGAGATCACCGGTGATCTCCTCGCGTCGCAGTTCGAACGTTTCACGAATAAGGTGAATATATTGAACTTTAAATATAGTAATAGAATTTATCATGCGAATCCGACAGAGTAACGGTTCAGAGTGTTGCAACAAAAAGGTGTCAAACGCTAATTTGGGAGGGTTTTTATACTGAGGTTTTAGTCCGTCTGGAGGGGTTATCGTCGGGTATATATCAAAGGCAGCTAATCCGTTACTATCTGGTTATTGTTTCGGTAGCTGTGGCGTGCAGGATGTTTCTTCTGCTCTATTATTGCTTCTGAGCGTGTGACGTTATTGAACGTGGGACAGTGTAAATGCCTTCATCTCTAACACAGTAACTCGTGTCCAATTCTCTATTTTGTATATATATAATTCGTATATATATATTCTACTTTTTCCTATACATATAGTCAGTGCGGTGGTTTGCCTTAGTTTCCGAGATCTTCGTAAAAAATTGTCGGAACCACTGCAGCGTATAGATCAGTATTGGTTGGCAAGATCCAACTTAAATTTTTATTATCCCTTATCTTCTGTTTATAGTATATTGTAATATCGGAATATATTAAAGGTATAGTTTTGTCCGATTTATTATAATTTATTAATAATGGATTGAAATTACAGATATTAGTTAGACAGAAAACGATGTTTGATTAACAGGAAAACTAAATACAACGCTCGTATTTGCATCAAATAACTCGACAGCTATTTGGTAATACTCTCTCTCTCTCTCTCTCTCACTAGCAACTCTAACAACTCTGCAACACTAACAGCTCAACTCTCACGACTCTATGCTTCGACGTCTCGATCAACTCACGACTCTACTCTTCGACGTCTCGATCAACTCTGACTCTACTCTTCGACGTCTCGATCAACTCCGACTCTACTCTTCGACGTCTCGATCAACTCTGCCCTTCGCAACACACTCGCTTTTCGACTCGCACACTCTGACCTCTCGGTCATCGCTCCTTGAACCCGAAACCGTCCTTTTTGTTCTAACGCTGTTTATCGTTTTTCTGCATACCTCTGCAAGAACTAGGTCACTTTAGTCAGATAGGCGCTCTTAGATATAAACAAACCAAAAGGACGACGTACACGGTGTTTTTCTAGTTTCAGCCGATTTCCAATCGAAGCTATTTTACGATATTACAATATAGCGATCGAAATTACAAAATTGATTACTAATGAACGTATGTGTCGTTAGATTTACAGAGTCGGACCGGCGAAAAATCACGTCCTTCATAGTCAGTCATAGAAGAGCGTCCGTGGGGTAAAAGTAGCTGAACTTGCGGCTACTCGTAGGTGAGAGAAGGATAAAATGATTCAGAAGCATTAACCGTATTCACACACAATTGAAGATTTTTAGTCGATCAGCAAAAGCAGATGGGCTCTTGTATGAGTAAGTCTGTGTTCTAAAGCCTAGACCAAGGTAATGCAAAAACTGCCTAGGTCGAGTTTGCCGGCAAGACACAAAAACGCGTGTGCTCGGCAAAAACAGAATAAGCCGATGAGTCACTAGTCAACAAAATAAACTCCATCATTACAAGCGACAATATAAAGGAAATTTATATCGATTTTTCCCTAACAATAAATAATGTCAATGTTTTATATACATTTATTATACAATTACATTATTTATATAAATGTCTCTTATGGTGTACAAGTACATATATTTGAATACTGTAGGAAATATTGCTCTTTTTATTTTTACATTCCAACTGTAAGAACAGTTTTGTTTTTCATTATACATACATACATGTATCTTAAATGTTATACATACTTTGCATGTATCATATTTGATGTATGATGTGTTCATAAAGATCTTGTTAAGACGGCTTGTTAAAATTGTACTTGTTATTTGATGTGGGTTTAGGGTTGATAATTAATCGATTCACACAGATTCGATTTTCTCCAATATATTTCTCCACCTCGTACAACACGTCTTAACTCACAGAATACGCTTGGTCAATTAACACGTGGTCGACTTCTAAGACAAAAGAGCGTCATTAGAAGTCGTACCAACTTAGCTTGTAGTAACTAGCAATCATGCCGACCTAACTTTTCTCAACAGTAATTACATATCTATTTAATCACTCTTAAAGTACAAATATTATACATTTGTATTCTTATATAATCGCGCAAGGATGTGCGCAGGTACCATGTTGCACTGCTGAATTGTAGCCAATCAACGAGCAGTACTGTAAGCAATTCTAAATAATAGCGGTTGACCGACACGAGTCCTACAAGGTTGCCTACAATGTGGATATATATCAGTTAGTAATGAATGCTAAACAAAGAATTACAAAGTTAATCTGCTAAATTTTGATAGAAGAGAATGTAGAAATACAAAAGATGTAACACTTGATCGACCATTGATTTATTTAAGGTAAATATTTTATATATGTTTATACAATAAAAGATTTTACTTAAGTTATTCTTATATAAAACAGATACGTTTTATATAATTTAACATATATTATTGCGGTACACCAAACATATCAAACCATATATACAGGGTGGTTGGTAACTGGTAGTAGAAAAAATTTTTCGTTTGAGGCTTTGTTTTCGAGAAAATCGACTTTGAATTTTCGCTCGGTATGCGTACACTTTATCACGTCTCGTTATAACGGATCTCACTGTAGATCGGTGTCTCGATGGAAAAATTAAAAAAAAAATAAAAAAAAAAAATTTTTTTATTCTATATTTTCGACTTCTTCTTTCGCGTAGAATCACCCCCTTTCCGCTTGTACCACCAGTTACCAACCACCCTGTATTAAAGATAAATAGAAGAAATCGTAGATCTAGACGATCTAGACATAGATCTAGATCGTAGATAAGAGAAATAAACGTGGAATATGTATTAAAAGTTCTTAATTCAATTATATTTTTATTAACTGTGTAGATAGGTTCGTACTTTTTTATCTAATACTAATACACGACTACCTAGGAATATGTACAGAACTGATGAAAATTAAGCAATAAAATACCTATTTGGGATTATTGGTATGGGCCTACGTGACGATCGATAACGCTTAACTTTGCAATTTTCATAGTTCAGTTTGCGATGCGATATACGAAATTTGTTTAATTTCTATCCTTATTGCACAAGGTAATAGGTTTCAAAGTTTCATTTTTAAATGTAAAATATTTTCTTTTTCCTCCTTTTTTAATTAAAAGTTACAAATTTGCCATATTATCGTAGTACCTTTTTACCACGTTTCGTCATACTATGTAACAGCAACAAAATTTCTTGTCTATAAAAAATGAAAAGACATCGCAATGTAAATATTATATTAACAGGAAATACGTTCAAACAGTGCTTAAAGTCAGAAAGCGGTATGAGCTAGATTTCAGGTGTATATGAAAATTGTATATATTTGCAAACATGTATATACAAGTTTATATGCTCTTCTTATATCATGGTCTTGTAAAGTTTCACAGTAAAATTACAGTATCAATTTGTTTATGTTGCAGAAGTAATAAAGGTAGCACCCATATATAGACGTATGTATAGATCCTTATGGAATCAGAAAATTGAACTGCCAAGACTGTTTCAAATGTATTTCAGCAGTAGTTAATGACATCCATATTGATCATATATCACTGTTACTTTTCATAAGTTAAATTGTGAGTATAGATATAAAATTGTATTAGATATGAAATAACAGGCAGGAAACCATTAATATTGGTACATAGATTTTAAACCATACTTATGCTATACAAACAACAATTTTTCAATGCGTTAATATATGTTAAAACCTATCTTTATTTGTATTAACATTAATACATGATAAGCAAGCATTGAATTATTGAACATTTATTTACTTTTCTACTCTTTGTCATAACTTATATGTACGATTATTATTATCATCAAATGTACAATAATGTACACCTTCATGAATTGTAAAAACTTTTAACACGCCAAATGTATCAAGTGAAATTATATTTTAATAATCCAAAATATGTGAAGCGCTGATGGATTAGTTTGCTTAAATATGTCAACATTTCTTTTATAAGTGTAAAAATATTACAACATTGCAATGTTAAACTTGAGAATGTTCTCTTTTTATGTAGATCAGATCGCTTTAAAATTATTTATCAAGTATCAAGTGAAATTATATTTTAATAATCCAAAATATGTGAAGCGCTGATGGATTAGTTTGCTTAAATATGTCAACATTTCTTTTATAAGTGTAAAAATATTACAACATTGCAATGTTAAACTTGAGAATGTTCTCTTTTTATGTAGATCAGATCGCTTTAAAATTATTTTTTTCTATATATTGTGAAACATTGATTATGGAATTCGTTAAGATTTTAAGATCAAGACCAATTTCATTGATCAATGATTAACTGAGGAGTGTGCTTTAATCATGTATGTTAGATAACAATTCATTAAAAAGTTTTAGCAAGTGAAAATACCTGAGAATACTTTGCGAAATTCTGAATGTTATAGCTATAAATTTATTTATAATTTATAAATAAATTACGCTATAAAGATAATACAATTTTATATTTTAACACTATGTTATTAATTTTTATCAAAATTTTCTTATTTAAAAGCATTTGATGGAATTCAAACAAATAATGACAAAATATTGTAACCTAATTGTATGCATCAAATATGTAATTCAATATGATACTCTTATAAAATAATCATGTCTCAATTTTAATTTCTGCATTTATCTAACTTGCTTTAATTTCTCAGGGTGCTCAAAGTCTTTGGATCTCCAGAAACCAATGTACGGATTTCGTGTTATTCAACTGAACCTATTCTCCTGTAAGGTAAATCATTATAAATCTTCTCTTAGGTTGGTATGGCGAGTCTTTTTTTATTATCTTTATTACGAAATGCATGTAATCATGCGTTCTCCATTTTATTATGACGGACTTAAATGATGTATTGCGTGTCTTTACCAATGAATGTTTACAAATGGCCATGATGCTGCTCGATGCGATAAGCGGTGTATTAAAAATATAATTAAAAACATCGGACCAGCGGAGTGAGATTTCTATTGATAACGTGCCGCCTGCTTATAGAAAAGAGTAAAAATCACCGTGGCCTTGTCACGATTAGCGGTTGAACTCCAATTTTAAATTGTTTGTGTCGTGCGACCCAACTGTTAACGCCACCATCGCAACCTTGCTTGCGGAGGTTGATCGCGCCATTTCGTTTAGCGAATGTTTTTCTTTTTCTCTTCTAATTAGTTAACTATGCTATGGTATGGTATGGTATTAGGTAACTAATTAGTTACTCGATTTTATTTATTTATTTATTTATTTTTTAATTCTTTGGTATATAGTTTACATAAACATGACGTATTCCTAAAAAAACGTTCTCCTTGTCCAACGAACTCTCGTTTCCTATACAACCTCTCCTGGTTGTCTTGCGCACACGTAACATTCACGTACCGTTACATGCGTTGTCCTTCCACACTTTTCGTATTCTTCTTTTTATATAATTACTTGAATATAGAATTATAGAAAACGTTAAAAAATACAAAAGTACAAAAAAATATAGAAAATATAAAAATGAAAAGATACAAAACTATCAAAATTACAGAAACTCTGATTAAACATTAATACTTATCTTCTACACTCGTTTTGTATTACATATACATTTTTTATATTATATATATGAACCAAAATAGAATAAATAAAGTATATTTTATATAACATGTTTCATATCCCACTCTTTTCTTAATCATCACATTTTATTTCAGACAATTTCCTCAGACTTTTCTTCTGAACCTCTACTAAGCTGCATATCATTTTTTACTTTACAGTTCTGCCCGAGCAGTCGAGCTACACGGTCGTGTGAATCAATGCTTCCGTAAGTGCGACAAGTGAGAAAACAAAGTGATATATAATAGAACCAATCGCTAAATGATGGAAAGCATGCAAAAAATACCACCAATAAAAATTCTAAATAAAGGCGAAACATATTCTATAAACAGAGCTGTAGATAAAACAAACCCAAATAAACAAACAAGCGAAGTTCAGGATTGCTCAGTTATTAATGAAATAGAAATGGAAATTATTCAAAATAATGACGAAAAGAATAATATCAACAATGATCTACCACATCAGAACATAAGCTGGAAGAATGTAACTCCCAGCAAAAAAACGGAAAATAACTTCAAACACAAATGCTAGGAGGGCTATAGAAACAGAAAGGCAACAATGGCTACAGGAAATTCCTCTACAAAACTCCTTCAGCTCACTGCCAGAAGAGATGGATTTAGGCCCAGCTGAAAAACCAATAACACACATTCCCAAACCACCACCTATCTACATGGATGCTAAAATAATAGACCCTCTCATTGATCTGCTAAACATCACGGCAGGAAAAGAAAATTACACCATTAAACAACTTAAATTGGATCAGGTAAAAGTACAAACTAATACCCCAAAAATTTATTGGAAAGTGACAGAAGCACTAAAAAAAAAGAACGCTGGGTATCATACTTACCAACCCAAAACTGATAAAAGCTACAAAGTAGTAATCAGAGGTTTACACCCTAAGGCAAATACAAATAACATATGCGAGGAATTAGTCAAAATCGGACATCAGGTAAGAACAATCAATAATATAACCAAATATGATACTAAACAACCATTACCGCTATTTTTAATAGAGCTTGAAGCTAAAAATAACAACAAAGAAATTTTCGAAATTAAAAAAATTTTAAACACAATAATTACAGTCAAGCGACCCAGACACAAAAAAGACATACCACAATGTATGCGGTGTCAACAATATGGACACACAAAAAATTACTGCAACAGAAACCCGGCGTGTGTCAAATGCGCAGGAAAGCACCTAACAATGAACTGCCCACACACGGCAAATATAAATGATGTAAAATGCTACAATTACGGTGGAAACCACCCAGCTAGCTACAAAGGCTGTTTAATCAGAAACAGGACATACAATAACTCTCACACACAAGAGGACAGCACAGTAACTGAGCATCAACAAACGTACAGCATGTAATGAACATCAATCATAATAATACCAACACCTTTGGTAGCCGCTACGCGCAAGTAACGAAACAATCAACATCCTTAGATAACCAAAACCAGAACAATAACATCAACGACGCTACAGAAATCAAAGAATTGTTAAAGCAATCCATCAAAAACACGAAAATGCTAACAAAAATAATAATCGAACAAAACGCAACCCTCAGACAGCAAACGGAACAAATAACACTTATGCTACAACTACTCACAAACATGCTGAGCAAAAAATAAGAAATAAAAATGGACACGCTTAAAATAACAGCCTGGAACCCTAACGGCCTACAACAAAGGGCCCTAGAAACCAAAACATACCTGTACAGTAACAACATAGATATACTACTCGTATCAGAAACGCACTTCACTACAAAAAGCTATTTAAAAATTCCGTACTACACCATTTATGACACCAAGCATCCCTCAGGAAACGGAGGGACCGCAGTAATAATAAGAAACGACATTAAACACCTTTACACAGCCAAGTTAGTAAGGAATATATCCAAGCAACCACTGTTACAGTACAAACTAGCAGCAACCATTTACAGTTGTCAGCAGTATATGTACCACCGCGACATAAAATTACATCACAAATGTGAGAAGAGTACTTTCAACATTTAGGTGACAAGTATATCGCAGCGGGAGACTACAATTCAAAGCACACGATATGGGGATCAAGAATCACTACACCTCGAGGTAGAACCTTGGAAAAATACATTAGAAACAATAACCTCAATATATTATCCACAGGAAGACCGACATACTGGCCGACAGACCTGAGCAAAACACCTGACCTACTTGATTTTGCAGTTACAAAGGGACTAATCGCAAATAAACTTAATATAGCACCCAGCAGACCTTAGCTCCGACCATACTCCCATAATAATTACATATAGAAAAAAACCAAAACTACAAAACAATCCAGAGACACTAAGCGACAAAACAACCAATTGGCAAACATTTAAAGAAATAATTGAGAGTAAAATCAACTGCAACCTCCCATTGAAAACACCTGAACACATGGAACAAGCAGTAACAACACTTATAGAAACTATTCAGGAAGCAGCATGGGCAACCACCATACCCGAATCAACAAATAGACAAACAAAAATAATTCCGCCAGACATCCTCGAAAAAATTAGAGAAAAAAGAAAAGCGAAAGCAAAATGGCAAAAACATAGAACAAAAGAAAACAAAAGACACCTAAACAAACTTGCAAAAGAAATAAAAAACAAAATAAAAGAACACAACAACAACGAGTTCACAAAATTCATAGAGTCACTATCCGCACACGAGAACACCAACTACTCCCTATGGAAAGCAATAAAAAAAAATAAAGAAGCCAATAAAACTAGTGCCAGCAATCAGAAAAGCAAATAACACATGGGCAAGAAGCAATGAAGAACAAGCTGAAGAATTTTCCAACCATCTAAGCAACACATTTACACCACATAATATCAATAACAGTAACCTCAATTGTCATACCGACGAGGATGCGTTAACCACTAATACCTCAACTGACAAACACTACATCATACCTAAAACAACAGCACAAGAAATTAGAAACATAATCGAGAAAACAAAAAACAATAAAGCACCACGAATCGACCTAATCAATGGTAAAATCTTGGAAAACCTTCCTCCAAAAGCGATACAACTAATTATTGTTGAGGTTATTCGATGTGTAATCAGAGAAAACTAGTGGATAAATTGTAAGGCAGATAATATATATAAATATAAGTGTAATTATAAATAAGAATACAATTTGAGCTGGTCCAGATCCGCACGCTAGCTGTGTTACCCAATAACTGAAAACCCCGAAACCAACGTCGCCTGTCTACTATTTATGGTCTGACTTCGTCGCAGTCTTTTGTCTACGCGCTGTCGATGGTTTCAGTGCTTGAGAAACTAAAAAGACCAGATGTAGAGTTTTCTTATAAGTGGTGACCACTTCAACATCCTCCCTAAAACTCTACATCTCCACAAACAATTATCTCAAATTTACAAATTATCTCTTAATATTTTTCTAACTCTTGTCGTAAATATCTGAAAATTAATTTGTCAATGCCTTCACAAGTACATTTGCCAGACGCCTTTCTCTTTTTCATTCAAATTAATTTATTACAAAAAAATACTAGAAGACTAAACAGATCATGTAGAGTTTTTCTTTTTTTTTTAGAAGTGACAACCACTTCGACACCCTCCCTAAAAACTCTACATGTCTACAAACAATTATCTCTTAATATCTTTTTTATTTTTCAAACCTAACTTTTGTCTTAAATATTCAAATCTTGGTTTTGTCAACGCCTTTGTACATATATTTGCCAGTTGCTCTTCGCTTGCTACATACGTCACATCAATTTCGCCTCTATTGTATAAATCTCGCAAGAAATGTTATCTTACGTCAATATGCTTACTTCTTTGATGGAATTCTGGATTCTTAATTAATTTCACGGCAATAGTATTGTCTACACATAGCATATACTTAAGGATCTCTATTTTACATTCAAGAAATATTTTCTTTAGCCACATAATTTCTTTCGCTCCTGAGGCTGCACTGACATACTCAGCTTCGGTCGTAGATAGAGCTATACATTGTTGTATATGTCGGAGATGTAGGGATGGCGGGCCTTTCTTTTGGAATTTTGGGAAGATTCCCAATACTTTCGGTTAAACTGTTTGTTTAAGCTGTTCAATATAGTATTATAACAGTGGACTTGAGGTTGAGGTGACACTGCCGGTCACCGAACGTAGCCACGGTCTCGGGATGAACGTAGAAGTACTAATGTTGAGGGACACACGTTGTATTAACAAACAAGTCCCGAGGCGGGAGCAATAACGGCTCTACGCGAGCCTAGTAACGGTGCCTGGAATTTTGTTGATAACCCTGATCAATATGCAATTGACAAGTGTGATCGTGTCAGTCTTTTATTTGTATGATCACCTTGGAGAGTTGATACACAACGTCAAACGATTAGTCTAAAAGATACCGAACGTCATAGCAAACGTCATTTCAAGAATAGCTTATAACTAAATGTTCAAAAAGTTGTCCCGTTGACCGTGGAATTGGTATAAATAATTTCGCGAGGTTTAGTCGCACGATTGATTTTCTCATGAAAACTCGATCTATGCTGTTTCCCGTACGCGCAACCTTCACAGATAAAGCTACTATCCTCCACGACTTTCATATTCGAATTCTTTAAAAACTCTTTAACATGTCTGATGTTTTGATGACATAGCCGTTCGTGCCATAACTGCAATGTGTCCGCGTTTGACTCTGCTCTATTGCTAAAATTACAAACTGACGGTATGATAACTCGCATATCTATTTTATACAAATTTCCGATAACAGAACCTTTTGCTATTATTTTCTGGTTTTGTAAAAACATACAATTGGTCCCTTCCTTTAAAACACAGAACATCGTTCATTGTACATGTTACCCATTTGCCGTCCACAAAAGTCTCTACTTTGATTTTTCCTTTGCCGCACGCATCCATGAACGTACCATCGCCGATCTCTATCTTCACCGTGTTATCGAATTCTTCAAAGACGCTGAACCATTCCCGTCGTCGTCGCTCCTGAGTCGATTATCCAAATATCAGGGTTTGCCGGTTGTATCGCTAAGGTGCTTCCTAATAGACCAATTCCGATGTGATCACGATTTTGATTTCTAGGTTCCTGGTTGTTTCTATTGTTGCTTCTTTTATTATTTTTAAAACAATTTTTACTGGTGTGGCCTTTCCTTTTGCATATAAAGCATCTAAAGCAACCCTTCTTTAGATGGCCAACTTTTCCACAACTGAAGCAGCTTGGTCCTTGTTTCTCGTATTCACATTTGCTTGACTGTTTCTGCTGTTCCCTTTTATAATTGTTACTCTTTGTTACCAGCGCCACCGATGTTTCCTGGTCGTCTTTCTTCCATCTGGTTTCTTCTGTCATCAGCCTGGTACTAAGCCTGTCTACGGTCTTCTTTCCTTCTTCCACCGAATCCCACGCACTGTCAAAATGGTCAAATTTGTTTGGTAACACCGATAAAAAGCGTGTTATCAGCATTTTCTCGCCAATTTCACTCCCAAGGGCTTTCATCTTCGCCGCTATCAATTCCAACTTTGATAGGTTGTAGGCGACATTTTCAGATTCTTCCCATTTAAAATCGAAGAACTGCTTCTGGACCATATTTAGATTCTCATCTGACTTCATGTCATATACTGTATTCAACTTTTTCCACATTTCATTTGCTGTTGTTCAACATAAAAGAAGATCCAACGGTTTCTTTCCTACTGAAGTCACGATTAATTTTCTCGCTAACCGATCTGCCTTCAAAAATCTTTCACGAGCGATTTCTTTCTCCGCGCTGTTACCTGGATGACACAGATTCCCTTCACACACGTTGATCAGGTCGTCATCTTCCTCCAAAAGTGTACGCATAACAAAACGCCACTGGAGCCAGTTTTCTTCGCCGCGTAACATCTCGATCTTCGCACTTGCTGATTCCATTTTAGCACTATCCCTTACTTTACTAAGCACGACACTTTAACAATTTATTCACTTTACGTTACTGCCTTGCAATTTACATCTCTGGGCCCATAACCTGTTGAGGTTATTCGATGTGTAATCAGAGAAAACTAGTGGATAAATTGCAAGGCAGAAAATATATTTAAATATAAGTGTAATTATAAATAAGAATACAATTTGAGCTGGTCCAGATCCGCACGCTAGCTGTGTTACGCAATAACTGAAAAACCCCGAAGCCAACGTCGCCTGTCTACTGTTTATGGTCTGACTTCGTCGCAGTCTTTTGTCCACGAGCTGTCGATGGCTTTAGTGCTTGAGAAACTAAAAAGACCAGATGTAGAGTTTTCTTATAAGTGGTGACCACTTCAACACTTTTCAACTTCAATCCGAAGACTACGTTTGCGATTTAAGAAACCTTTCTCACCAGAGATCCACGAATGAATAGAGTGAAATTAGGGAAGAAGGGTACGATCTTGCTTGCCGTGGTAATTGAACGCGTGTTTTGTCAGTTGCAAACGACACCGTGCTCTTGGCAAATTGCATTAAAAGAACAAGTTCGACCCACAACGACATGGTACCCTCGTTTCCAGTAATTGAACACGGACAAGAAGCGATGGTGTCATTGGTGACGTTGGTGGTGAGCTGAGACTGGATGGCGTATTGATTCCGTGACGTCACGAAAACACGTCCCACGCAATAAGCGTGCCGCCGAATTCATGAGATTCCTCCTCGTTCCTAGCTAGCTTCCGGTTATCCAACCTTATCCAGGAATTTACGTTACTCGTAATTAAGGAATGGCTTTTTCGAACATTTTCGATCAATATTTGGTGGACGGGTCAGTTATTTTTTCGTGTCTCTTGTTTTTGAGATGTGGATTTTCGAAAGTTTATATCATCTCCTAGAGTTAAGATACCAAGATGGCTATGCTAATATTCAGAATACTTTGAAGATCGTTGTGATAGAAATACAACGATACAAGTTGATAGAATAATTAAAAAATTTATAGTGTTACAAAAATTCCCCTGAGCGAAGAACATTAAATTTTTTAAATAACTTTTAATTTGGATCTGTGATCTTAAAATATTTCGTAGGTCACGAGTTTCAAGTTAGAACTTGATACTAGTGCTGACTGTTTAATAATGCATAAATAACAATAAATTAATAATAAATAAAAGAATCTTTCTTTTTCTAAGCAAGCGGGCAACATTTTTACTTAGCAACGCAAACGAACAAGCTAAAAACAAGTTTCACATAATCACATCGAGGACAGTGATAAAATGCATCTTGCGTCGATCTTTCAATCATGTGCTGTAATGATCCGAGCGGCTATCGTAGAAGTATTGTGAAGGATAGTGGCGGAGCGAAGAACGAGGGTGTTCCTGGACGTGCTCAACGGTATTAATAATGGAGGAAGAATATTAGCGGTATGGAAGGTGGCTAAGGTAGTCCTCATATCCAAGCCAAATAGAGACCCGGCAACGTCTTCGGCGTATAGGCCGATTAGCATACTGCAGCATACATTAGCATGTAGCAGAGGGAGAATGAGGAGGGATTTCTAGTGGGTATGGCGATGCCATCTGCCGAGTCCTACATAACCCGGAGAAGAGGTCTCTGGGTATGCGTAACAGCATTTCCCCCTCCTCGCGCAAAAAAAAAAAAAAAAGAAAAAAGAAAAAGGGTGCCATATGCTAGGACATACGGCGGCGAGATGCACCGTGGTATGCCCTGGTAGAGAGCTATACAGGAGGTGTGGGGGTGGAGAACACACAATGAAGGAGTGCACGAAGGGGCCGAGATGTGCGATGTGCTCCAGAAAGGAAGGTGCAAATATTAGGCACGTTATGAGCTCGCTGGCCTGCCCGATGGTCAGGGTGGAGACTAGGGACTAAGAGGATAAAGGTCCTGCAGATTAACCTGAATAGATGCAGGCTAGCGCAGGATCTTCTAGCTAAATGTGTGTGCGAAAACAGAGTGGACATAGTGATCGTATCCGAGCCGTAAAAACAATTACCGTATTGGTACAATGATACGGTCCGGCGTGCATTGCTATGGGTCACTCTTCTTAATGAACGACAGGCGTCTAGTGAGACGCTGATCAGCAAGAGAGGAGTGGTTGGTATCAGCGTCGAGGACATTATGTGTATCAGTGGATATTGTTCCCCTAATGTGAACAGGCAGGAGTTCGACGGTTACATCTTGACATCGTCATCTTGACTACGTCGGACAATTTACGACCGATATCCGGCGTATAAAAGGGATAGACAACAATGTAGCCGATATTCTATCCCGGATCGAAGCGATCGGGAAATCAGTTGATCATCAAACGCTAGCCGCAGCGCAACAGAACGATACCGAGTTGCGCGAGATAATTAAGTCTGGCTCTAGCGCGTTGCAATTAATAAAGGTGCGATTTCCCGATCAGGATGTCGGAATATATTTTTATCTCTCGACCGAAGACCATTCGTAACCGGAACCGCTACGACGCACCTGCATGGACTTTCCCATCCGAGGATGCGCACCACGCAAAAACTGGTGACGACGCGTTTTGTCTAGCCGTCCGTAAACAAAGATTGTCGAATGTGAACGCGGCAATGCATACCGTGCCAGCACAATAAAGTCACCAGGCACGTATCCTCACCAGTTGGAACGTTCAAATCGTTAGCAGGCCGGTTCGAACATACACTCTTAGACATTATCGTGATGCAATACTCGCAAGGCTATCGATATTGTCTAACGTGCATCGAACGTTTTTCGCGTTGGCCTAAAGCCATTCCCATTGCCGATATGGAAGCGCCAACCGTTGCCTCGGCCCTCCTTTCGACCTGGATTTCTCGTTTCGGCATTCCCTTGAAAATAACGACCGATCGCCAATTCGAATCGCGTCTATTTGAAGAGTTATGCCGGTTGCTCGGAGTCACTCACTTACGCACGTCGGCCTATCATCCCGCGTCTAATGGGATGGTAGAGCGCTTACATAGACAACTGTGGAGGATTGGTCTATTTCTGGTGTAGTGAAATAATGAAATCGAATTATTGCCGTCGCAATCCGTTATAATATATTTCCAAAATAAATAATTAATTATTGAAGTCCGTAGGTACAAATTGTATGTCACGAAATAAATACCCGGTAACACTCGGAGAAACTTCGTAGATCACTGCGATGCTTGTTTATGCGTCCGTATTCTTTAGCTCTGTTTGATGAACTCTGTCTGTCGTGATTGCGTCTGTTTATTTATATTGGTCGGGGGACAGCCGGAAAATTTGAACTCGACTGCGTTTGACGGTTGTATGTAGCGGCGACATTGTTTTGCTCGGAGTTCATTACTCCTTACAATACTTGTGACCTAACGGTCTTGCTACTCCGAAGCAAAACAACAACAGGATTTGAATTGTCCTGCTCGCGTGCCGTTACATTACCCCCCCTTCCAGTGATAATGTTTAAGTTAAACTTTTAAAATGTCTGCGAAGTTTCTCTTGTTGTCGCTATTTTATTGCCGATACCGATAGGACACCTAATCGAGACCTGCCTGGAACCAGTCGGGAAAACAGACTCTACGTCCATCTGCCGTTCGTTCGCTGTTTGCGCTGTTTTCACCGTGCGCATTCGCTTGCTCTACCGGAATAAGTATGTTTCGAGGTTCGGCGGTCTTCTCTTCCAGGTCGTCTGGGACTACGAACGCCGGTTTTAAACGATCTATGGAAACTGTTACGTCACGATCGTTTATTTTGATTATAAAATCCTTCTCGCCTCTTTTTACAACCTTGAACAGTCCGTCGAACTGGGGCTGTAAAGGGCCCCCTATCGCGTCATGACGCGTAGCCGGATGCGGCCTGACCTTGCCCATCTGTTCTTCAAGCCGGTTCGCATACTCCGTGTTGGCCTACTGCTTGGTTGCAATAAAAAAATTCGCCGGCAATCGTATGCCGGTGCCGTAAATCATTTCGGCCGCCGTTGCATTTAAGTCCTCTGTAATTTCGACCAATCGCGGGGAGACGCAATCGCGAGGAGAGACGTCAACGGGAGTCGTAAATTCCCGTTACGATTATACTAATCGACACCACGAGTTGATCGATCCCCTGATTTCCGTTAAGATAATAGGGGTGATTAAGTTTATATAACACTGTGATTCACAGAATTATAAAATATATATTTCCAACACTTAAACTACACTGTTGAGTAGATACAAATCGTCGATAACAGCTTGTCGCACGAAGACGAGATAGATATGAATAGTAGAGCAAGGTTCGTACAGTCGAATTTCGTATGTTAGTGGACGTAGCACTTGAGGATACTTGATAGATGTGAGATTGTGATGTTAGATTTCGACGTTGTAATATGTAGAAGAAGAAAGTTGACTTGACCTAGCGATGTTGACGAAATAAGTTGATTTGACCCTCCTGATGTAGCAGGAGAAGTCTGCGACTTGACCCTCCTAGAGTCGTAGGAGAAGTGTTCGACTTGACTCTCCTAGAGTCGTAGGAGAAGTGATGAGTAGGAAGCCTCCGACCAACGTGGTTCGTGAGTGACCTTATGCATGGGAAAACCCAGCCTGTTCTATTAGACAGATGTTCGGTTTTTCCTAATGGGCGCGTACCCGCTTTCTCCGTGTTTTTAATTGCGCCTAATAAACCCAAGGACTTCTCTAAAAACCAGATGTGCGTCGAAAATATTTTTAGCCTTAAGAAATCTTTCAAGATAACGGATCGCCTGAAGATACATGTGTACACAATGAAAGAGAAAGTTATGGTTGGTCCTCAGGTTTATTGAGGGTCGAAATGACGTTACGCAGGCCATCGGCTGCCCGGTCGCGAGAGCTGCAGCGCCGATGTTTTAGGCGACGTAACATCCTCCTTTCTCGCGGTTCGAATGCCTAATAACACTATAGGTAATATTTCGATCCAGTTGCTCGTGTCGTGGCACTTTATCGCCGCTTTTATTTGTCTGTGTAGACGCTCCACCATCCCGTTGGACGCAGGATGATAGGCGGTCGTGCGCAAATGTTTGCGCCGAGCAACCGGCATAACTCTTCGAACAACCGCGATTCAAATTGGCGTCCTTGGTCGGTCGTGATTCTTAAGGGTACGCCAAAACGTGCTATCCAAGTAGTAAGGAGGGCCGAAGCAACGGTTGTCGCTTCCATATTGACTGTGGGAATAGCTTCGGGCCAACGCGAGAAACGATCGATACACGTTAGACAATATCGATACCCTTGTGAATATGGCATAACGATAATATCTATGTGTACGTGTTCGAACCGGCCAGCTGACGTTTTAAAAGTTCCGACTTTCGAGGATACGTGCCTGGTGATTTTTACATCGTTGACATGGTAAACACTGTGGCGTCCAAGTTCGACAATCTTTATTGATGGACGGCCAGATGAAACGTGTTATCACCAGTTTTTGCGTGGCACGTATTCCTGGATGGGAAAGTCCATGCAATGACTGAAATACGGCGCGACGCAACGGCTCCGGTACGTACCGTCGCGGGGTTTCGTTTGTAAGATCGCAATATATTCCGACATCCTGATCGGGAAATCGTATTTTCTTCAATTTCAGCGCGCTAGAGTCTGATTTAATAATTTGACGTAGCTCGGCATCATCCACTTGCGCTGCGGCTAATGTTTGATGATCGACGGATTTCCCGAACGCTTCTATTCGGGATAAGGTATCGGCTACGGTATTATTTATCCCTTTAATATGTCGGATGTCGGTTGTAAATTGTCCTACGTAGTCCAAGTGTCTAAACTGTCTTGGCGAACATTTGTCAGGATTTTGCTCAAACGCATATACCAGGGGTTTATGGTCAGTGTATATCGCGAAATCTCTCCCTTCGACAGCGTGCCTGAATCGTTTTACCGCCGTGTACATTGCGAGTAGTTCTCGGTCGTACGCGCTGTACTTTGGTTGCGCGAGGGATAGCGATTTCGTCATGAAACCTAGAGGCTGCCAGGTATCGTTGACTCGTTGTTGGAGTACCGCTCCTATTGCGTAATCAGAAGCGTCGACCACGAGGCTAACGGGCGCGCCTGGAAACGGATGCGCTAACATCATCGCGTTAGCTAAGACGCGTTTCGACTCATGGAAGCTCTTTTCGGTATGCTCGGTCCACTTGATAGACGCGTTGCACTTCGTTGTGCCTTTTAATAAGTCGTTGAGCGGTTGTAGAATTTGCGCGGCCCCCGGTATGAAACGTCGATAAAAGTTGATCATACCGAGGTATCTCCGCAGTTCTTTAACTGTTGCGGGTAGCGGTACTTTGATTATCGCGTCAACGCGTTCAGCCAGAGGTTTTATCCCCTCCGCGGTAACAGTATAGCCGAGAAATTGGATTTCCTGCTGAAATTGATTCGCCTGCTTGAGTCGATCGGGGGCTAGGAGGCGTGGTTTAGCGTGGACGGGAGTTCCGGGTGTCGTGCAGATATGATACTGCATACCGTGCTTTACAGAACTTCGCCGAAAGACGGGTGGTCGCGTTAGGGCAGGGAATTCAGCTAACAATTTATGGTACGGGGATTCCTCGTCGATGGTTTTTATGGATCCTACGTCAGTCGCAGCTGCTAATCCCCTCGTGGACAGTTGCGTAGTCTTGTCCAGTAGTCGTCTATTCCGCGGGTCGACGAGTAACCCATAGTGGCTCAAGAAATCGACGCCGATGATGGGCGTTTTAACGTCGGCTATTACAAAACGCCATTTGAAATCTCGACGTAAAGCCAGATCGAGGGACAAGGTGATAGTCCCATAGGTCGCGATACGGGTTCCATTCGTCGCGAACAGCTCGTAATCGCTTTTGCTCGCGTGTCCTCGTACCTTGTTGCGCGGAAATACGCACGTGTCCGCACCGGTGTCTATTAAGTAAGCGACATTGGTTCGCTGATCCTGTATGAAAATGCGGCGGGTCCCCAAGCCGTTACCGTTCGCCGCGTTTACGCACGGCTGGACCCGTTTCCCTGCTTCCACCGACACGGGGATCTACATTTTTGCGCCCGTTCGCGGTACAGCTCGTGATAATAGCAAAAGCCGTCTCGGGATCTCGAACGACGGCGACGTCTTCCGGGAGTTCGCGAACGTGCTCTCCGTGCATAAATTTGCAATGGTATCTACAGTGTGGGACCGATTTATAGAGAATTCACAAAATTGTTATAAACCTGGTGCATATATTACTGTTTGTTTCCGTGAGCAGTTGTTTCCGTCGAAGACTAGGTGTAGATTTACCCAGTATATGCCGAACAAACCAGACAAATTCGGCATAAAATTCTGGTTGGCGTGTGATGTCAATAGCAAGTATACAATAAATGGATTTCCCTATTTGGGAAAGGATGAGAAGAGAGAAAATTCAATTCCACTTGGAGAATTCGTTGCTCTGAAGCTGATGGAACCATTCACAGGATGTGGAAGGAACCTAACAACAGATAATTTTTTTACGAGTGCATTACTGGTTAAAAATCTACTCGCAAAGAAAACTACAATCGTTGGAATAATCCGTGAAAATAAACGGGAATTGCCAAAGATAGTCAAAGATCGAAAGGACAAAATGACTCTGTTTTCAAGCAAATTTTATATTTCGAATCAAATTTCTTTTACGGTGTATAAACGCAAACCAACAAAAAAAGTGTTTGTGATAAGTTCCATGCATAAAGCGATAGAAATTGAAAAAAGCAATAAACGTATACCGGAAACGATTAGATTTTATAATGATACATAATTTGGAATAGATGTAGTGGATCAGATGTCAAGGAAATACAGCGTAAAGTCAAAATCTTGTAGGTGGCCCCTCCAGGTATTTTTCAACATTTTGGACCTAGCTGGAATAAATGCCTGGATTTTCTATAAAGAAGCAACAGATAAAAATATTTCAAGAGAGGAATTTTAGTTCCAATTAGCTACGGAGCTCGCTGTTGAGTATACAGAATCGTGGGAAGAAAATCATGCTATAAAACTATCACCAAGTTCAGATACATTATCACGAAAAACTTGCCAAGTAAGAAATTGTAAAGGTTAGAAAACTACGAAAATCTGTACAACACGCGTCTCAGCACTTTTTTCCATACCCGACTCTTAACCGACTCTTAACCGACTGACTAGTTTACAGTCATCTGTTTTTTTTGGGACGCCGCGCACACACACACCTCCACATACCGACACTCACATACAAGCATCTCTACTACGCATTTGACTCAGTCCAGCACAGAAAATTATACATATCTCAACACACCTCCTTAATTTTTTGTGCTGCATATTCATTTCCTTTTATAAGTCAATCAACCCATTCTTAAAAATAATCTACAATTTTTTATATACTCGTCGAAACACTCATACCAAGCTCTTGAACTTTCACGCAATCCATATAACGCTTTTGATAATTTACATACTTCCCCGCTTTTATCATCGTAACCTATTGGTTGTTTTACAAATGCTTCCGATTTTATAGATCCGTTTAGGAAAGCTGTTTCTACATCCATTTGCTTTTTTCCATGAAACGCTGTCATCTCCACTTAAAGCTTCTTCATAGGTTTGAGGACTGTCTACGCTAACTACATTCACATAAATGAAATATGAGCTCGTTTGGCCATATCTTTGGGGTTTCTTTCTTTCCCGTCCTGACCTTCTCACCTCTTCTAGTCCCTCCTTTCTCTTTCTTGCTCTTTTCCCTTTCTTTTCTTTCCAGTATTCCCTTGCGTTGGTCTCGTCTCCGCATCTGAATCTTGCCAGTATTCTTCTATCCTTCCACTTCATCCTCCCTTCTAAGTACTTTGGTCATTTTTCTTTGGCTATGTTTCTGCAGTGTGTATTATACTTGGATTTCCTTATCCTTTTCTCCCTCTCTTCTGTTTCTCTCTTTCTTCTTTCTTCTATAATTTGGCCTGCTGTCATCCTTTCTTGCTCCTCTCCTGTTTCTATCTGCGTCCCTCCTTTTCTCACTTTTTTAGCGTGAGATTCTTGCCTTTCAATGTAACTACTTATTTTATATAAACCATCATCTTTGAATGCGATCCCTATCAACTTCCTGTATTTGTTATATATCTTTGAAGTATTTCCTGCTGAGACTATCTTATTTTCATTCGTTACTCTCGCATAGCTAATCAAGTTATTATTCATTTCTTTCGCATAAAGTACATTAGACATTATAATTTTGATCCTCCTTTTATTTACTTCAATGTAAGTAAAAATTTTTCCGACTTTTGTTCCTTTTAGAATTCTACCGTCTCCTAACTTTACATTTATCGGGTTTCTTAATTTTCGTATTCAACAAAATAAGAGTCATCATTTACAATATGATCTGAACATTCACTATCTAATGTCCAATCTATTTTTCGCATATCGCTACTATATACCGTAATTTCATTCTTACTATTTTCGCGCTCTACTCTCGTTAGAAAAGATCCAATTTCATGGTCGTCGTAGCCCTCGTTGTGTGAATAATTAGCGTCGTGTTGACTTGCCCCGTTGTAGCGTTGTTGCCAGCCTCTGCTTCGTCCTCGTTGGCAAAATCCTTGTTGATCATATCCTCGTCCTCTTTGGCCAAAACCTCGTTCGCCGCAACCCCTGTTCTGCTGCGGCTGATACGCACCTCCTTGCCATTGCGCTCTTCGGCTGTTTCCACCATTGTTTCCGCCTCTGCACGTGTTTGTACAATTTCTTACCACGTGGCCGTACTTTCCACAGCCATAGCCACTTTATGTCCCTTTTTTCAGCTGTGAATGCATTTGACCTTGTCCTATCACTTTCTCTCTTGCTACGCATTGTAATTTTATTTTTTAAAAATTCACATGTTCGATCACTTTCTTTCACTGAGCCGATTAAGTCACCAATATAGCTCAATGATTCTGGTAGTGTTTTCAGCATGTAGTCGAGTTTTTCACGTTCACTTACTTTTGCACCAGCACTCTTTAATTCATTTATCGTTTTCTCAAATTCCGTGAAAAATGAATTTGATTCAAAGCCTTTCAGCCTCATCATGTCTAGTCTACTTCTTATACAAATTTGCAATGCTGTTGAACGACCCATAAATAACAAATAAAAGTAATATATAAAAAACAAAATTGTATTTGTAAATAACAATTAATCTCATTATATTAAACAATGTCTTTAAACTTGTCCAAATAACAAATAATTCTTTTCTGCTTTTTATTTGAACTCTCCGAAAATTTATTCTATTTGAGCGTTTCACTTGAATTGCGCGAAGCAATTCGAAGAATTTGTGACACGATAACTTGTAGAAATTGTACTACTACAACACATCAGCTTATGCGTCACTACTGACTCGGCAGTTTCTCGCAAAAAATAACATTTACAGTCGCCATATTCACCTGATCGCTCCCTTGCGATTATTTGTTATTCTCCAGAATGACAAAATAAAACAAAAATCGTTATGCGAACTATACAGTATAGAAGAAAGTGCTTTCAGAAATGTGTTAATGACTGAAAGACACGCTGGCAAAAATATATTGTATTCTGTTGAGGTTGACTGATAGAAGAACGAGTGGACGAATTTGTAATAGAATAATATACTGAAATAAATAAAGGTATAAGTATAATATATAAGTTTATGCTGATTCAGATTCTTACTCTCTTAGTGTTACAATACAATAACATCGATAAGGAGCACGTTCATTTATAGCAAAAACACATTACCGAAAAATTTAACCTTATAGCTTTAGTTGTTGATATGTTGGCCGTGTATAGTGTGTATAGAATTGGCCCTAAGACGCTTCCTTGCGGAACCCCTGCCTTGATGTCTTTAGCATCAGAGTATGTGTCTTTAATTTTTACTGCGAAGGTTCTGCTGCTTAGGTAAGATTTAATTAAATGGTATATCTGCTCCGGGAATTGTTTCCTGATTGATTGAAGTAGTCTTTCATGGTTTATTTTGTCAAATGCTTTCTCGATGTCCATAAAGAGGGCTGCGCAGTATTGTTTGTTTTCTAATGCTAGTATTATTTCATTTGTGAGTCTGTGCATTTGCTCTATCGTGGAGTGTTTATTTCTGAATCCAAATTGGTGATCTGGTATTAATTTTTCCTTCTCTATTATTGGTTTTAAGCGGGCGTAAATTATTTTTTCTAGTATTTTAGAAAACACGGAAAGTAATGATATTGGTCTGTAAGATGCTGTTTGGTGTGGGTCTCTGCCTGGTTTAGGTAACATTATGATCTGTGCTAGTTTCCATAGTTTAGGAAAGTATTGGATTCTTAATATTGCATTGTAAATTATTGTAATTGTTGAAGTGGTCACCACTTATAAGAAAACTCTACATCTGGTCTTTTTAGTTTCTCAAGCACTGAAGCCATCGACAGCTCGTGGACAAAAGACTGCGACGAAGTCAGACCATAAACAGTAGACAGGTGACGTTGGCTTCGGGGTTTTTCAGTTATTGCGTAACACAGCTAGCGTGCGGATCTGGACCAGCTCAAATTGTATTCTTATTTATAATTACACTTATATTTAAATATATTTTCTGCCTTGCAATTTATCCACTAGTTTTCTCTGATTACACATCGAATAACCTCAACAGGTTATGGGCCCAGAGATGTAAATTGCAAGGCAGCAACGTAAAGTGAATAAATTGTTAAAGTGTCGTGCTTAGTAAAGTAAGGGATAGTGCTAAAATGGAATCAGCAAGTGCGAAGATCGAGATGTTACGCGGCGAAGAAAACTGGCTCCAGTGGCGTTTTGTTATGCGTACACTTTTGGAGGAAGATGACGACCTGATCAACGTGTGTGAAGGGAATCTGTGTCATCCAGGTAACAGCGCGGAGAAAGAAATCGCTCGTGAAAGATTTTTGAAGGCAGATCGGTTAGCGAGAAAATTAATCGTGACTTCAGTAGGAAAGAAACCGTTGGATCTTCTTTTATGTTGAACAACAGCAAATGAAATGTGGAAAAAGTTGAATACAGTATATGACATGAAGTCAGATGAGAATCTAAATATGGTCCAGAAGCAGTTCTTCGATTTTAAATGGGAAGAATCTGAAAATGTCGCCTACAACCTATCAAAGTTGGAATTGATAGCGGCGAAGATGAAAGCCCTTGGGAGTGAAATTGGCGAGAAAATGCTGATAACACGCTTTTTATCGGTGTTACCAAACAAATTTGACCATTTTGACAGTGCGTGGGATTCGGTGGAAGAAGGAAAGAAGACCGTAGACAGGCTTAGTACCAGGCTGATGACAGAAGAAACCAGATGGAAGAAAGACGACCAGGAAACATCGGTGGCGCTGGTAACAAAGAGTAACAATTATAAAAGGGAACAGCAGAAACAGTCAAGCAAATGTGAATACGAGAAACAAGGACCAAGCTGCTTCAGTTGTGGAAAAGTT
Organism: Bombus flavifrons; assembly: GCF_040668555.2. Lineage (NCBI taxonomy): Eukaryota > Metazoa > Arthropoda > Insecta > Hymenoptera > Apidae > Bombus > Bombus flavifrons. The sequence continues at coordinate 1,540,395 of NC_138451.1, forward strand.
GGCCATCTAAAGAAGGATTGCTTTAGATGCTTTATATGCAAAAGGAAAGGCCACACCAGTAAAAATTGTTTTAAAAATAATAAAAGAAGCAACAATAGAAACAACCAGGAACCTAGAAATCAAAATCGTGATCACATCGGAATTGGTCTATTAGGAAGCACCTTAGCGATACAACCGGCAAACCCTGATATTTGGATAATCGACTCAGGAGCGACGACGACGGGAATGGTTCAGCGTCTTTGAAGAATTCGATAACACGGTGAAGATAGAGATCGGCGATGGTACGTTCATGGATGCGTGCGGCAAAGGAAAAATCAAAGTAGAGACTTTTGTGGACGGCAAATGGGTAACATGTACAATGAACGATGTTCTGTGTTTTAAAGGAAGGGACCAATTGTATGTTTTTACAAAACCAGAAAATAATAGCAAAAGGTTCTGTTATCGGAAATTTGTATAAAATAGATATGCGAGTTATCATACCGTCAGTTTGTAATTTTAGCAATAGAGCAGAGTCAAACGCGGACACATTGCAGTTATGGCACGAACGGCTATGTCATCAAAACATCAGACATGTTAAAGAGTTTTTAAAGAATTCGAATATGAAAGTCGTGGAGGATAGTAGCTTTATCTGTGAAGGTTGCGCATACGGGAAACAGCATAGATCGAGTTTTCATGAGAAAATCAATCGTGCGACTAAACCTCGCGAAATTATTTATACGGATGTATGTGGACCTATGGAAGTCGAGTCACTAGGCAAGAAACTGTATTTTCTTATATTTAAGGATGATTTTTCAAAATTCACAAAGATTTACTTCTTACGACATAAGTCAGAAGTAATCGAAAAATTAAAAATTTTTTGCCTAGAAGTTGAGAATCAATTCAACGATAAGATTAAAGAAATTCATAGTGATGGAGGGAAAGAATTCAAAAATAAAGAAGTTAAAGAATTTTTAAGAAGTCAGGGAATTAGGCACACAATTAACGTCCCATACACTCCTGAACAGAATGGTGTCACAGAAAGGGAAAATAGAACAATAGTAGAGGCAGGCCGATCGATGCTATATTCGAAACCAAATCTACCGCTGTTTTTATGGGCCGAAGCCATGAACACAGCAGTACATGTCATAAATAAGACCGGGCCGACGAGACAAGACAAGAAAACACCGTATGAACTGTGGTACGGGAAACCGCCAAATTTAGAAAAGTTTAGGGTTTTCGGTACTGAGTGCTTTGCACACATACCTGCGAAGAAGAGAAAACTTGACAAAAAGGCGAACAAAGGATATTTGGTAGGCTATCTAGATGACGGACGAGGGTATCGAATGTATATGCCGACACTAAGAAATGTAATATTAAGCCGTGACGTAATATTTAAGCCCGAACTAGAAAGTGTGAAATTTATTAATTTAAGTTTACCGAAAATTGTCGAGCGCGAAGATGTGTGTGCGCAGAGCGATAGAGCATGTACGTATGAAAGTGCAGAGAGTGAACATGAAAAACAACCTCCTGGAACTAGCGACAATGTGAGACAATTGAGAGATAGAGCTAAGATCAAACGAACCGACTTTTTTGGTAGCCCAGTAACGTACGTAGCGGAAAAATTACTGGTGGATTTTAACGAAGCGAAGAGATACAAAGTGCGACTTGTAATAAAAGGGTGTTCACAGAAAGAAGGCATAGATTATATCCTTATACCTATAGTCCTGTTGCTTGGTTTGATACAATTAGATTAATGCTCAGTATTGCAGCCAAAAATAATTTACACCTCGGACAGTTTGACATTAAAACCGCATTTTTATATGGAAGCCTGAAAGAAGATATTTATATGAAACAACCTAAAGGTTATGATGATGGTACGAATCGCGTTTGTAAATTGCTAAAAAGCCTATATGGCTTAAAGCAGTCTCCAAGATGTTGGATGGGACGTTTCACAAAATATATTTCATACTTAAAATTTTATCAGAGTAACGCAGATCCTTGTTTTTATATTTATACAGAAGACGGCAAATTAATGTTGATGACCATATACGTAGACGATGGACTGGTAGCAGCTTCAGACGAATCTCTAATTGATAAATTTTTCGATGATTTAAATAAAGAATTCAAAATTACGAATTCGAAAGAAGTCAAGAGTTTTCTTGGACTTGAAATTAATAGATTAAAAGATGGTTCAATATTCATTCATCAGAGTAGATATATCGAAAACATATTAGAAAAATTTAATATGAATGAGGCAAACAGTGTTTCTACACCTATCGAGACTAATTAGAGCGAAAGTAACATAGGCGATAATGATTGTAACGCACCATACAGAGAAGCCGTAGGGAACTTAATGTTTTTACAAACCGTAAGTAGGCCAGATATTAGTTTTGCAATAAATATAGCAGCGAGACATTTAGAGAATCCAAACCAGTGTCAGTGGAAATTAGTCAAACGAATTTTGCGCTACATAAAAGGGACCGCGGACATGGGACTCTTATATACAAAAGCAGGCAGTCTCGAAACCTTTAGCGATGCTGACTATGCAGGCGACAAAGAAACAAGAAAGTCGACATCAGGCGTTGTATGTAAGTATGCGAATGTATACAACAATGTATAGCTCTATCTACGACCGAAGCTGAGTATGTCAGTGCAGCCTCAGGAGCGAAAGAAATTATATGGCTAAAGAAAATATTTCTTGAATGTAAAATAGAGATCCTTAAGTATATGCTATGTGTAGACAATACTAGTGCCGTGAAATTAATTAAGAATCCAGAATTCCATCAAAGAAGTAAGCATATTGACGTAAGATAACATTTCTTGCGAGATTTATACAATAGAGGCGAAATTGATGTGACGTATGTAGCAAGCGAAGAGCAACTGGCAAATATATGTACAAAGGCGTTGACAAAACCAAGATTTGAATATTTAAGACAAAAGTTAGGTTTGAAAAATAAAAAAGATATTAAGAGATAATTGTTTGTAGACATGTAGAGTTTTTAGGGAGGGTGTCGAAGTGGTTGTCACTTCTAAAAAAAAAAAAAAGAAAAACTCTACATGATCTGTTTAGTCTTCTAGTATTTTTTTGTAATAAATTAATTTGAATGAAAAAGAGAAAGGCGTCTGGCAAATGTACTTGTGAAGGCATTGACAAATTAATTTTCAGATATTTACGACAAGAGTTAGAAAAATATTAAGAGATAATTTGTAAATTTGAGATAATTGTTTGTGGAGATGTAGAGTTTTAGGGAGGATGTTGAAGTGGTCACCACTTATAAGAGAACTCTACATCTGGTCTTTTTAGTTTCTCAAGCACTGAAGCCATCGACAGCGCGTAGACAAAAGACTGCGACAAAGTCAGACCATAAATAGTAGACAGGCGACGTTGGTTTCGGAGTTTTCAGTTATTGGGTAACACAGCTAGCGTGCGGATCTGGACCAGCTCAAATTGTATTCTTATTTATAATTACACTTATATTTATATATTTTTTTTGCCTTACAATTTATCCACTGGTTTTCTCTGATTACACATCGAATAACCTCAACAAAAAGGAAACGTGATTCTTCCAGGAAATTCTTCTTTGGAAAAATTTCCCAGTTTGGAGCATTTGTCACTAGTAGATCGTTTGATCGATCGGACTGTTTGGAAGATTGATGGTCTGGATGTTAGAAAAGAGATCGAGAGGATTTTTGATCACTCGACGCGTGAAACCGAGATATAGCATAACGAGCAACGGGTCTACGTTATTTTTACGCTCTTTAAGAAAGTAGAGTTTTTTGTATTTTACGCTGTGTATCTTTCGCCTGTATTCCTCGTATCTCTGCTTTGTTTTAATAATGCCACAATCCAAGAAATATAAACTTTAAAGAGGAAGTGTTTTGAAATTTATAAAGACATTTTCCTGAGCCATAGCCATACTATCGTATGTTATCGTATAGTTGTAAGGCCAAATTGATAACGATATATGAAATAATTTTGCCCTCTGACGTGAAGCATTATAAATATGCTGCTTTACATGATAGAACATGCTGGTAAAAAAATTCTGTAAACTTTGTATGCAATAAAAGCAAATGCGAAAGTTTTTGAGTTGCCCCGCCATAAAAGCAAAGCAACTATACGAAATCCAAAATATAGTAGATGAAGTCAAGAATATGAATTTGTATAAAAATCAGCGGTCTAATCAATCTAACACGTTCAAGGACATAAATCGGTACATACCATTATTCACATTCTATTCTTCCATCACGCACAATATACTATATGCAATATGCAATAATTACAATATATTTAATATAATTAATGATAATACAATAATACATACTATATCAAACGCTTCTTGAAACGGACAATTCATTCACGATGGTCATGGCCTCATGCAAGGAGGATCTATTCTTTACTACCTGTTAATGATTCCATCCGGCAAATGTTTCCTTCACGATCGAATAACATATGTATCTCCATCAAACGAGAACGTGACTGTTGATTCATCTAGACTCATAAGTCATATACAGTTTACAATAAATTTGAAAATTTTCGCGTCGCCTCGAGGAAGAACAGTATTCGATTGGCTACTCTGCAAATCGCCTAAACTATGACCGTCCTAATTACACGCTTAATCATCGATAGTTACAATAAAGATCATAACGTGAATAATCATTCCGAGCAACGGACGTTTAGATTCTTGATTCTCGATTTGCTTTCCAAGATCGAGTCTCCTTTAATTTGTAGATAAAGTTATTTTTATTATTGATAGATCTACAAACTTAACAAACTTAGATAGATAGATTTGAAACTTAACAAATTTCCGAACTTAAGAATTTGAAAATTTCCAATTTTGAGAAAATAAAACTTAAAAGCTTACGGTCTTGGAAATTTGAAACTTGGATGTCTTTCTGCCTTGAAGGCTAATTTGGCTGGTCTGCTATGACATCTGTCAAAAGGTCAAAAGTACATGCATAGAATATGATGGCTCACACTTATATTTAAGTTACACAATGGTGCATACATGCTGCCATCTTTCGACAGTCATTAGAATATCGTAGCATTTTGCCATACGACGCCATCAATAGCGTTGTAACAATACTTGTAGCACGTGCAGTATGGATTTAACCTCTCTCTATCGTTGTGGATAAAAGAAAGAAATATCTGTCTTGATAAATTTCGTACCTTTCAAGTATATATTATTCAAAAATTAGGTAGGAGAAGATGGGTAAATTGGGACCGCGGTTAAATAGCCGAAAAAAGGCGAAACGTTGGCCGAAGGGTCAGAGCTCCAGTTCTAATCCACAAACTAAAAAGCATCGGGAACAGGCATCCTGGATGTTCTTTAAAGATTCAACAGGTATAAACTTACAAATATCAATGATTAGAATTTTTTTATGAATTTTCTTTTGTCTTTGATATTATATTAAATTTTGTAATTCTCTTAGCCCCTGCGAAGCCTGGTATAACAGAGGAAAATTTAAAAAAACACAATGCTATTCAAGGGATTGAATCACAGGTAGAAACACCTGATAGCGAAGGTTACTCTTGGGAAACATGTACAGAAAACACTGCTGATACCTTTGCTACCAATTATAGTAATTGTTCAAATATATCATTTAGTAGGTTAGTACATAATCGTACTTAAATCAAACTTAGTTTTAAATATCAGCAATATGTATTCGAAGATATTATTAAATGTTAAATTGAGCGATTAATTGAATATTATTGAATAATGATTTTACAGGTTTTTAAATCATTTTCAATCGAAATCACTGTTGCATAAGGAAATGTTAGCTGTGTTGTCCGCTGTAACAGAGATTATAAAACAGCATGGTGGTAATGAGTCTAGCACAGAATATTTTGCTGCATTGGTATGTATTACAAAACACTTTTTAACCCTTTGCGGACGGGGCTGCTCGACGAGCGGATGTCGCTGTGGATAAGAGGTATTGGCACACACAGTTGAGAAAATATACACATTGAACGATTGCGTTGTTGAGGGTTTATATTTAGTTCATCATCGCCGTGACTATCACTAGGAATATTGAAATGTCTGAGCTATGTCCTTATTGAACAGAGTTCATTTCCAATGTCTGAAGCACTGTTGTTGTCTTCTATCTTGTCACGTTCAAAATAATATTCGTCATCACTACTGTCACTATCGAATCTTTTCTGAATCTTTTAGGCATTGTGTACATATAAGGTATTATAAAAAATATATAAAATTTATAAAAAGCTTGCCGATTCGTCTGGTAATGCCATTGAAAGACTGAAATTCGTTCTCACTCGGCCATCATCCTGCATCGCGAGTTTACGTTAAACGGAACATAAGATTTCTAAAGATCTATAATTTTCTCCCATTAAAAACATAGCACTGTTTAGTTTACTATACCCATGTGTAAGTACGCATAAGATTATCCCTCAGAAAAATAGACGTACGTCAGACATCTCAAAATAAGTACCCGGAACTGTGAACAGACTCTGGCGGCTATATACCGATACTCGTTCGCAAAGGGTTAAGAAAGGTATGGACAAACTAATTATAAATATTCATATCTTAGATGAGCACTTTGGAAGCGATTGAATCGGATACGTCAATCGCAGCCACGCTCTCGTTATTAGGCATGGGCCTAAAAACTGTCCCAAAAAATATTCTAAACATCCAATTTGGAGCTGCAAGTGAAATATTCTTACGTATCCTTGTTAGATATGCATCGTCGGAAGAGTACTTAATACTTCGACATGTAAATCGTTTTTCATTCTATTTCTTTATATGATTTTAAATATTACACCAAGGCATACTATCTGTATTTTTCATTTTTCACAGTGTATTCATTGTTTATCTGTGCTCCTTCGAGCACAAGAAGCAGCCACATGGTCTAGTTCATCTACGATGCAAGTGTTGGATGTTATTTTGTCATTTAGTATACACTATAAACCAAAATTAAGAAAATCAGCACAACATGGAATATGTGCCATATTAAACGGTAGCACAAATTTGAATGAAGAAATTATTCAAATAAATTTCAAATAAATCAATTTTTGATAAACTTTAATGTTACAATGTTAATAATTATAGGAGGTGATATCATGAAAGGTGAAAACCCACCGCAATATCATCCAGCTACTCCATACATTGCAAAATTCTGTATTGGTCAACTTGACTCCGAGTACGATGGTATTACAAATGTTCTTCATGTCCTTACACTACTAAAAGACATTTTCCATCATTTACCAAAGATTCATGTGAAGGTATTTGTCAACATTCGTTAAGGAAATACATATATTTATATTATACAACTTTTATTACGAACTTTTGTTTTCCAGACTATCAGTGAATCTTTATTGAAGCTTATGACTATGAAAAATGTGTTAGTAACTTCATGTTGTCTACAAACCTTTCATGGTTTGTTCGTTTCTCGACCATCAGAAGCTATTCTACCAGTACAAAGAAATGGGCAAATCATTACTGCCTTATATGATTATCAACCTCCGGCAACTGATACACAACCAACCTTAGCGTGGCTAACCGTAATGCAAGAAGCGTATTTAAATTTAGCGCAGTAAACAAACTTTTATATTTAAACTCCTTATATCCAATTTTATTGAAGAGATAGTAATTGCTGAATGTATTTTTCCTTTATAGCAATTCATTAAATTTATGCGCAGTTCTTTTACCAAGAATTTTGGACAGATGCATGCAATTGTGGCTTTCGGACAAATCGGAAGTTATATCTGGTTCTTCGCACACGATAAAAATTTTATTACAAGATTGCGTCGGTAAAATATGTGAAACCGAAGAATCAATGAAAACGTAAGATTAGATTTAATTATTATTCTTTGTATCTATTATTTATATTTCATCATTTATATCAAACTTTTAGATATAAGGACACTATCAATCAGATAACTTTTATGATCCATCAAGCATTAGGTTATCAATATTTGGAAGCTTGGTATCATATTCTTCATTTAATAGCCCTACTGTTTCAGGTAATATCGATTTTCTGCTTCTTACCCTTTTGTCAGTGTTGTACAATTCAACGTTCCCTTTTATTACAGGTAACTGGTAAAGCGAGAAGTCCGCAATTAATAGAGATATTAAAAAGTCTTGCTGAGTTACGTGATTCTTACAATTTTGCGTCGAAAAATGACGCTGAGTACGCTATTGGAGCTGCGATAAGAGTGCTAGGACCGGAGACTGTATTAAATTTGATTCCATTGAAAGCAAGTAATTCTATATGAACCGGATTATGCTTAGAAAGAAAAACTTTATTTTATAACTACAGTAATATAAATCTCTATTCTATAGGTATCGGACAATGCGATTAATTTAAAAAGAACTTGGCTACTACCATTATTGAAAGATTGTGTGCTAGGTGGGTCACTTACTTTCTTCATGGAAACATTGCTACCTATCGTTGCATTGTGCGAGTAAGTATTTTAATCTATCTTTATTATAAGAGTATAAATTATCTTATATTGATATTTTTAATGATAATTATACTCAATTTTAGAAAAAAAGCAACCGAACCTGTAGGCGGAAAAACTTACGAATTTCTCGTTTGCCAAGTCTGGGCTATTTTACCAAGTATATGCAACAACGCTACCGATGTGAAAGATAATTTCAAGGTATATATCAGAGATAAATATAAAAGATATAGTATCAAGTATCCATGAGATAACTTTTATCTTGTTTAGAATATAGCTAAACTGTTAGGAACAAATTTAAACGAGAGAAAGAATTTAAGGATGTCGATAATGTCTGCCTTACGAAGATTAATAACGAAAGCAGTCGAAGACGACAAAAAAGAAGATATACACGAACTAGCTAGATTTGCAAAGAATTATTTACCATTGTTTTTAAATCTATACACTACTAAGCCAGTTGGTACTGACGAAGAAGGACAACGCTTCGCTACATATGATACAATAAGAGTAATTTGTGAATAGAAGAAGTAATTTTCTTTAAAGAGATTAACTAATATTTTGTACAATTACAGGTGTATCTTACAATTACGGATAAGGAAGTGGTACACGAATTATTCGATCGTGCGTTATTTAAGTTGAAAGAACCTGATATCGACGATTTTTTCAAAGAAAGTATTCACGATATAATAAGATTATTTATTAATTATACTGACATTAATAGATTAAAGACGTTTTACGATATGTGTGTACCACTTCTTAAAGAAATTTCTAAAACCAAGGAACAGAAGAAAGCATATAGGTAACTTTTTAATATATTTGGAATTAAATATTTTAATTATTTTTTCTGCAAAAACAAAAATTATTTTTTACTTGTATGTTCTTTCAGGTTTTTAGAAGAGATATGTGGCAGTGAGAAGGAAACGTGTAAAGAGTTTGTAGTTCAATACAGACGCGAGATACAAAAATTATTAATATCCTCGGCTACTGAAGTCGCAAAACCAAGCAGAGGAGTAAGTGCTAACTTACAAACATTGCTCTATAATATCAATTTCTTATGAAAATTTTAACAAATAAGTCTTACTTATTTTTTTAATTAGGCACGATTAAGATGCTTAATTCATCTGATCAAAATTCATCCACAACTTGAGAAAACTAAGTTCTTAGAAGCCATTGTGCCCGAAGCAGTAATCTATTTAAAAGATTTAAATACGAAATGTCGAACTTCTGCATATCAACTTTTAAACACTATTGCCGAGAAATTTTTAGGAAATCCTACACATCTTAAAGATTATGTTAATATGCTCATGGTTGGTTTGAGTGGTGCGATAGAAAATGTACAAAAGTATTGTACCGCATCCTTGCTGGCACTTTCTTCTATCACTTATCATTACAACGGTACAGTTTATTTCAAACTAAAGTTAAAATAAATATTTCGTATGAAAATAAATAATAGCATATTAAAAATATTACAACAGGATGTTTAGGTATAGAGACAGTTAAAGAAATCTTGGGACAAGCTTGTATTTTTGTTACAAGTCCGACAAGAGAAATTGCAGAAGCTGCATTGGCATATATCAAAGTCTATATTACTGTGATGCCATCTCATATTGCTGCTTTGAATTTAAAATTGTTGGTTAGTAACAAAGGCGTTCAATTAATAACAATAAAAGGTTAGTAACGAAATCCCATATAGCTCAATAAAAAAACGAATTAATGAATTTGCAGATAGACGCTTTATGTGCAATGAACGATGACTGCCATAGGCATTTCAGACAAAAAGTACGAGATATTCTCGTAAAGTTAATAAGAAAATACGGAATGGAAACAATTTCTGGCATGATTCCAGTTTCTAATGCGATGTTACATAAGAGATTAAGAAATATGAATAAGGCAGAAGAGGCGAAGAAAAAGAAAAGAGAATTGAGGAACTTGAAAAAACAAGAAAATGACGAGGATACTGAATTCAATGCAAAGAGAAAACCTAAAAGGTAACTGTATTTTACTTTAATCGAAATTTTTCTTAAACCGAAACAACTCTATAATCTTTATTAAAATTCAGTATGGAAGAAATATTGGCGGATAGCGATGATGAGTTCGTTGAAGATATGGACAATGAAGAGTCAAGGAAAAGGAAGAAAAGAACATCGCGAAAGGAAGCCTGGATTCATGAGAATGAAGAGATCGTTGATCTCGTTGATCCTGCGGCTGCTCGAAATATATCAAGTAAGTCTAGATATTTTTCAAAATTCGATTAGTCGAAGTTGGAATTAAATTCACAAAATAATTTTTTAGCAACGCAACCTACAGTCGCTATAAATTCAAAAATAGCGGCTATAAAACGGAAAGATCGTGAATTTAAGACTACGTCTGATGGCCGTCTTATTATCACAGTAGATAATGAGAAAGATAATGAACCAGAACCCAAGAGAAAGAAGAAATCTGCAATTTTGTTGCACAGTGATTCAGAAGACGATTATGGTAAGAATTAGGGTTAGATTTGGGGTTAGGAATTGTAGCAAAATGTAAAGTAATTCAAAGAAACAAGTGAACGAAGCCAATGAATTTTTATGTTACATGATCAGAAGATGATGTTCAGTCTGTAGCCATGTCGCAAGCAATGGATAAAAAACGTAAATATAGCGATAGTTGTGATAACATTAGCGTAAGGAGTGGATCCACATTGAAGTATCAAGGTATAATAGTAATATATAATCTATAGTAAATTTTGGTCTGTTGTTTAATAACAATTTTGGTATCCATAGCAGGAGGGTCTGGAATACATCGACCATTGAAAAAATCAAGAACAGAATATATACCAGGAGCGGAATATAAAGCATCAAAGGCTGGAGGTGATGTTAAAAGGAAAGGAAAACCAGATCCATATGCTTATGTACCTCTGTCAAGAGCAGCATTAAACAAAAGGTAAATAATGATAACATGAATTTTGATTTAAATTGAAGATACGCATTGAATTGATTCATTTTTATCTTTAGAAAAAAGAAGAAAAATGCGAGTAAATATTTATAACTTTATAACTATGAGAAAACTCGAAGAAGCCCGGGCGCAACTGCATATACGAGACTGCGAAAAGTATCTGTTATAACTCGATTAAGAGCGAGTATCATCAATGTATTGGGTTTAGGTTTGGGTCAGATTTTTCAATGCAACCGTAGCAAGGTAACCCTGGCAACGCTTGCACGAAATAACAACTATAATTTTATTTCATAAAATAACATTACTTATTCGTTCGTCCGTAATTTTTATAATTAATTTGTTGTTATTTCACGCGGACGTTTACGGCCGCCTCGTGGCGGCAGAATTGAAAAATCTGACCCAAAACTGAACAAAGCAATAGTAATATAAGTTGTATAGTTGCAACAAATTGCATTCTCGCAGCTCAGACGCAGCCCCGCATATGCATATGCACGTTGTACACGGGGCGTTTAAGCTCGCCCAATCCTCGTTTATAAACTGAAGATAAGCAGCTGGCAACCAATACTGACGCATACGCTGCCACGGACGCACAACTATGGACAAAAATACACTGCAGTGGTACCGGCCGTTTTTCGCGAATATCTCGCCAGCTAAGCGAGTCCACCCATTACGGTACACAAAGGAGAAGAAAGTTGTAGAAAATACCCATACATTTCTACAACATATGCAAAAAATCATAGAAATCGTAGGGTAGGCGACCTTCCTACAGTCCCATCATCAAATGTCCTAAAATTATACATTTATATAATTCATTTAATATACATAAGATATTTTATAATGAAATATGAAAAAATTAGGAAATGATAGCGACGAAACCAGTATTCATTTAAAGGATGTCTGTCGATACATTCTCAAAACAGCTAGATAATAATTCGAGAGATTAAGACTGCACAAATAAGTAAGGATCTTCTGGTGCAATGAGGGAAATACGATCGATGATCGTTCAGTCCTTATACGATGCAAAGGCACGATAAGCTATTTGCAAGTTGCATAATCTTATTTCTTCAATTACTCTTTCTTACCTAACCCTCTCATGCTTACCGTTAATGAAATCGCGTGTTTACCAAAGCAGCGGTAATTGAGAACAGTGTCCAAAGCTTTCGTAGTAATTAATTATAATACATTATACTGCCATATAGTTCAGGTCTTGCGTAACTATAGTTTCATAATATTTCAAGTATTCTTTTTCCAACAAACATAAATAACGTAGTTGACACAACAAATTGTTGAATTTAGCTTGGGAGATAAACAGACCGAAAATTTCTGTAATTATGACAAAAATATGACTTTTGCAGGAATTATATATAGTGAAATATAGTTAACTTTGAACATACTATATACTTATTTATTTATTTAAGATGATTTCTATCTCTGTGTATCAGTTACTGGAGGTTGATAATCATATAAGGCAGTAATGATTTGCCCATTTCTTTGTACTGGTAGAATAGCTTCTGATGGTCGAGAAACGAACAAACCATGAAAGGTTTGTAGACAACATGAAGTTACTAACACATTTTTCATAGTCATAAGCTTCAATAAAGATTCACTAATAGTCTGGAAAATAAAAGTTCGTAATTGTATAATATAAATATATGTATTTCCTTAACAAATGTTGACAAATACCTTCACATGAATCTTTGGTAAATGATGGAAAATGTCTTTTAGTAGTGTAAGGACATGAAGAACATTTGTAATACCATCGTACTCGGAGTCAAGTTGACCAATACAGAATTTTGCAATGTATGAAGTAGCTGTATTTTGTTATATTCGATTGAGTATTGTGTGTGATATGCGTGTGTAGAATCGGAGTATCGTAATTTCGTAAGGAAAGCGATAAAAATATTCAGTTACCCAATTTTTTCTAAATTTTTCTAAATTTGAGATTTTTTCGGAAGAGATAATTCAATTCTAAATAAAAATATAAAGCTCCTAAGATTTATTAACACAAACGTTAAACACAGATTTCATGATGTTTATGCACAATAATTATTTATTTATGCGTGCTAGTATATGAAATTTTCAATTTACGTTATGTTTCCTCCATAAAATCATAAACGCCCGTAAAAATGTTCACTAGCGTATCTTGCCTCTGTGCGGCAACGACGAACACTGGTTATAACTGTTTGGACCATTCGCGGGGAGACGCGATCGCAAGGAAGCACGTCAACGGGAGTCGTAAATTCCCGTTACGATTAGATAATCGACGCTACGAAATGATCGATCCCCTATTTCGGTTAGGATAATAGAGGTGGTTTAATTGAGTAGTTACACTGAATTAACAGGTATAACTTGATGTTTATTCCAACAACTTTGTAGAGAGATGATTACACTGATGCGTACGTACAAGTTAAGTAAGTAATTGTTTTACGTATAGAAGCCCGATAGTGACATGTTGACTTTTCTCGCCGTGTAGAAGTTGATTTGACTCTCCTAATGTCGTAGGAGAAGTGAGGTAAAGTGACGATGTTGTATCGGAGGAAAGCTAGTCGTGGGTGTGTCTAACGCAAGGGATCATCGGATTTGTTGATGACAATTTTGGTTAGGAAAGTGAGGGCAGTAGACATTGCTTCTGATTGGGTATAAGAAGGTTGGTGGACTAGGAAGGGCCTTAGCCGCCCTCCATAGAAAGTTGCTGGTGGGAAGCATCATACGTGAGAAAAACTAACTTTCCTGTGTCAAACCATGGTGGACAATGAACCTTAGGAAACAATACAGCGAAAGAATATCTGTTCGGTTTGAAGGACCTCGACTAGGAAATTCCTTAGATTTATGATGGGTCCTTGAGACTATTGAAGGTACGCAGTGAGGACGAGCGGACATCTGGTTACCATCTTGCCCGCGGTGTGTGGCCTGGTCTAGGTAGAGTGTCGCTCGACGTAACAATAACTAAACACAAATTAGTAGGTATTAATTCTTGAAAAAGAATAAAAGATAAAAATTATTATTTCTGACAAGCGCAAATCAATAGAATAATAATGGCGATGCAATCATGATAATAGAATGTACCAATTATACAATAGCGCACTTGAGAATCTAAATACTCCCATATAAAACTTTCAACTTCAATTCTTATAAAATTCCTATAAAAAGATTCGGCAATTTAAAAAAAATTAAATCTATGTCTAAAAAGACGAATCTTCAAAGAAGTCTTCAAATAAGCCCAGTACTATAGGCAACGCCTCAAAACGCGCAAGTTCCGACGAAGCAATGAGAAAAACAAAAAAGGAAACGAACCCCGAGGTTGCACGTGTCCAGTTAGAACGCGAAAACTCGTCGAGGCATAAAAGATCCAGCAGCTGGATCTGTTCTAAAGACTTCAGAGACTAGACAAAGGGGTACAATCTCGCTTAAAGGGGTGCAAGATCGTCTGGAATAGAAACTCCGTTCCAGGTCAGGCCAGGTGCATTTTTTGTAGTCCTGTCACCATGTCCCTGTAACACCAATCTCATCTCAACCATAGGATATCGACCTCGAGTCTTAGGCACATCACCACCTTATCATCATAGCCTACACCAAGGCTTACACGTAGCTTAGTCCACATCACAGATAAAGGGTTCGACCCCTGACCTTCGAACACTTCTCCGACTACACAGAAGCTATGACACACCTTAGTCTAGATCATAGATCAGACATCGACCCCCGACCTTCGAACACTTCTCCACATCACAACCCACACCTAGCCCCTCAACATCCTAAAACCAAAATATATATAAACCGAGACTTCACCCATCTCGGGCAGTCCTAGTTCTAGTTTTTGTTCTTGTTCTTGTTCTAATGGCTGTACTCATACTACCTATTTTCTCCGGTTCAGTGTCATCTCTGTAAGTGTTAAGATTTATAATAAAGCTTTATAAAGGAAAACTAGTAGTTGGATTACGACTCAAACTCCTTACTACATTCCAAGTACCCATTTTACGTGACATTTTGGCGATCCTGCCAGGATAGTGAAAATTGTTTGTTCGGAAACCAAGACATTCATCATCTACGGAAGATAGAATTACTTGGGACTACGGTCATCCGCGACAACGAAGTAACTATCAACGAAACCGGAAGAAACACTGGTAAAGCATAAAACATCTACAGACGCTAAATCGCAGGATTGTGAAACATCGCTTCGTCTAGAAAACAAGGACATCCATACCTACGGGAAGGACTAACTTGGACTACGGTCATCCTCGACGACGAATTCTTAATCCACGAAATCAGAAGGCCTTTGGAATTGGAAGCATCTACGGAAGCTAACAAATCAAGGTAAAATTTTTACATATAAAGACAGACGATTTAGCTTTGAACAAGACTCAGACAAAGAATTAGAAACAATGTCGAAAGGTAAAGCATGCACTGGTAGAGACGAACAAAGTACTGAAATGCCAAGCCAAGTACAAGAAGAACTCACGCAAATACACAGACGCATAGACCTTTCAATTCAACGAACAGATGAAGAGAGCAAGCAAAGGGATAAAGAAATCGAATTTCTACGAAAAACAATTGCCGAAATCAAGTTAAGAATACAGAAGACTATTAAAGAACCCACTAGTTGGAGTTATCAGGGTAGATTAGTTTCTAATAATTTGAACAAAAGCTTGGAGAAAAAAGAAGTTACTGTAGAAAATGAAGAGATGGTTTTGAAAGAATTTTCAAAAGAATTGCAGTCTAATGTAGAAAATTCTTACGAAAAGAAAGTATCAATTGACACCGCTTCACAGGATTATATTTTCGTTAAAACAGACTTAATGTTTGATGCCAATAGCTCGACAGAATACCAGAAAGAGCCTTTGAAACGAAGGAAAGAAGATATTGCAGCATTGTATAATGATTTGTTACAATCTTCGTCACAAGATACTCAAAATTTACAAGAATGGTTTGATAAAAAAAGTGAAAGTTTAGAAGAAGCAGGGAAAGATCATAACAAGAAGGATAATATTTCAATAAGAAATATTTTGGACGACGATGGAAATAAAGAAAACAAAATTGAAATGCAGGAATTAGAGGTAGTTAGCAAATCAACCGCTGAAAATGATACAAAACCAACAGACAACGTTGAACAAAATATATCATTAGAATTCGTACAAAAGGCAAAAGATAATGCTTACAGTAATGAAAATTTGCTTATAGAAGGAGACCAAATGATAACAGCGAAAAACGCTTGTGACAGTGCAGAACCAAAAACTTCAGCAGATCTTATGTCAAGAAATTTAGATACTAATACACAGGAGAAGTCTTTAGAAAATAAAGAAGACAAAAGTCTATCTCCATCTATGTTAGATAGTAGTAAACGGAGCAGCCGTTATAATGTTGCTATAAAGTCTGCTACTTCGCTAAAATTTGGAGAAATTGTTTACAATCAAACAAGACAGTCAAACACAAATAAAATTTTGCGAAGCTCTTTAAAGACGAAATTAATCGAAGACTAGTCTGAAATAATTAATAAACAAAAAGCAACGGAAAATGTAGAAAATAAATTGACTAAAAGAAAAAAAAAGGTATTAAACAAAAATTAATTTCAGATAGTGAAAGCGAAACAACTGATGCTCGCTAACGAAGGGAAGTTCTTTTAACAAACACAGCTAGTGATAGCGATAGGTGTAAATCTGTAGAAAATGATAATGCAGTAACGAGAATAACAGCAATTGATGAAGCGAATTTAAGCCAACGTACTAGGAATAAAATATCTCGTTTACTTATGAATATGGTATTTGATAGTCCCTTATCACGTAGTCGGTAATCGAAGAGTTGTGATGATAAAAAGCAACCAGAAGAAGACAAAGGTGCTAGTATTGCAAAGAGAGAAGCGAAACATAGAGGCAGACCTAGGAGATCGGGTAAAGTTGAAGTTAAAAAAAATGAAGATACGAGAAAAATCTTACAAAATGAAAAGAGTGGATTAGAAGAACAAAGAAAAGTCGAAGAAAATACAAAAGAAGAAACTGTAGAGACAGAAGTCAATTCAAAAAGAATATTAGATAATAAGGGCGATTTACTAAATACCGAAAGAGCTATTGAAATTAATAATACTGTTCAAAATATTAAATTTACTAAAGGTAGGAGCCACACTCAAAATGATATGGAAGATGTAGTAGAAGACTCACGAGAATTATCTAATGAAAGTAAGTTATCAAAAATAAGAATTGCACTTAACAAAATTGAAGATACAAAAACTATTCTACAGAATAAAAAGAATTCATTAGAAGGAGAAAAAGAAGTAGGGGAAAAGAAGAAAATGTACAGACAGAAATTACTTCAAAAAAATATATCAGATGATAAATGTGATTTACTTTATAAAAAAAAAAGAAGAAAAAAAAAAAATTTCACAAACTGCATTAAGAATTTATCTATTTTAGTGAGGAGAAAGAGGAAGGATAGAGGCATTGATCAATAGCCTGTGGATTTTGAAGCCTTTATGAAAAACTTACAGTTTTTAATAAAATATTCGATGTAAAGTATTTGTTATAATATTCAGATAGATAGATGAGAAAAAAAGAAACTGAATTTGTATAATTACTCATAGCTTATTGATCAATCATGCGACTCATTCAGGATATTAGAGGTAACTCGATTTGTAGTAAACGCGACGATTTATTAAAAATGGTATATCTGACGTACGATACATTTGCACATGTTAAATTATTTAAATAAGTAAAAAATCACGCGAAAAAACAAATCTACTGAAAATAATGTTGAAGTAGTTAATAATAATAAATCATATAGTGAAACACAAAGCTTAAAACAAGATCAAGTTCAAAAGTGAAGTCACGTGGGCTTATTACTGCTAACGACCAAAAATTGAATTACGATCCCGAGCATCAACTCACTGATCTTCAAGTAGAATGTTCCAACAAAGACAGGACGACACGAGGACATGAAGGAGGAAGTGTAAAAATTGGAATTGCAACTCGGCGAGTTACATAAAAGAAAAGAATAGCAGCGCTTGAATCTTGAAAAGAGCGTTTGAAAAGAGTTCAATCTTTTGGAATACAAATTGAAGAACTAACAATAAAACTAGAAGAAATAACATAAGTCACAAATATGAAGTTGACTTGCTGGAACAAGAAAAGGTCAAACTTAATTCATGTGTTAGTAATTTAATAGAGGAACGTGATAAGCTAGAGCTAAAGTTGCAAAAGAGACAAAATGTAGTTCTTGAACCACAAGGACAAATAATGTGCCCTACGATGTGAACTAGACGAACTAAAGGGTGAATATGAAACAGTTGTTGAAAATGTTTCGGAAAAAGTGGATGATCTTGGATATAAATATGAAGAAGAAACTAATAAATTGAAACTGGATTTTGAAAAAGAAGAAAAATGATCCTTGTCAATGAAAATGAATTTGAAATATTGCGTAGGGTAGAAATTCAAGGTAAAGTAAAAGATATGGACGAACAAAATAATTTTCTTAGAAAAGAACTGAGAAACGTTCAAAAACTTTCCAAAGATGTTAATAATCGCTTACGCGAGGCGAACCAAGAATTAGAAGATTCACATGGAAAATACACTCTTATTTGAAAATTCAAAAAAAAAAAAAAAAAAAAAAAGGGAAAAACATCAGGAAGAATTAGATGATATAATAAAACTTCATGATGAAGAAAAATATAAACTGATACAGTATTGGCGTTCTGTAGAATGTCAAACTGCCATAAAGGCTTACATTGATGGAAAAGTGCAGTAAATATTTAAATAGACAATCCATGACTTCTTATGTAATTGTAACAATCTTGATGTTTTACTATGGAACAACTAGATGAAGTGCACAGTGACATTAATAAAGTAGAATCATCGATAAAAGTAGATGTATCTTCTTCACTAATATCAGAATCAACGACTGATATTATAAAGAATGTGAAGGATATTCCAGAAAATCAAGAAAATAAGTCACAGGAAGGTACAGATAATATAATTCAAGATGTTTTAGTAGTAAATAAATGTGATGTAACAGATTTAAATAAAAAATTTTAAAAGTAAGGAAAGTAGTAACACAGAGAGCATAAAGAACGCTGCGATTAATGAAGTAGAACAAGAAATAATAAATAAGGACCCACAAATTGATGAACAATGTAAAAAAAGATGAGAAATTTCAAGAAGAGCAAGCAGAGAATACAACCGAGATTGGAGATCATTCAAGATATGCAGGTGACACATTTTTAGATAAAGAAAGTACAAACAATGTTGAAATATTTAATACAAATGAGGGTGAACAAAACATTGAGAAACACAACGTTTGTACAGTGTTAAATATAGATACAGTTAGTGATACTAACGCTTAGTGTCAAGCATTAATTAAAACACTTGGTGAGACTTTTAATGATAAAGACCAAACATTGCATGTCACGGATACAGACACAGATTTGTCTAAACTAGTTGATAGTAGTTTAGAAATAATGGTACTGACTGTAGAAACTATTAATGATATGAATGAAAGTACAGAAGAAAATATTGTTTTAACTGTACATGAAAAGGATGCTGCTGTAAATTCCAATGAAGAATTTAATTTGATAGATCATGCATAAGAAAGTGATGAATCAATTATAGAAGTAATCTCAACAGAAATTGTGGCTCAAGAAGTTTCTGAAAATTGTAGCCAGAATGACAATTATGACGTATTAAATCATACAAAGACGAGAAACGATTCTATAACTCCTATTACCTCAGGAGTAATTAGTGATCTAGAAACTGCAGATGACATTGATATTAAATAAAAGAATAACAAGAAACAATAAATGGAAATGGCAAGATTGATCTTTTGATAGTTCACATAAAATTAATGTAGAAAAGAAAATTATTCATAATAAAATTGTCGTACTTATACATGTTGCTAATACAGAAGGAAGGAATAAATCTATAAGTGAAGCAGATAAAGTACGCATAACTAACAAAAGAATTGTAATTCAGGATATCTTTGGTGACTGGGGTGTTGAAAATGCAGAAGATGATAGTCAGTCGATATCTAAAGCTCCAGATACTGTGGAAATTGAATTGAAAAGTTTACTAAATGACACAAAACACGAACTATAGAGGAAAGCACAGTTGTACTGGTTGAAGAAAAAATTACATGTATGGAAAAAGAACCAGTTGTAGATGCTGAAAAGGCTGTAGAAGTTGCTAAACAAAACAAAGAAATACAAGTATCAAAGGAACAACTGGATAACAATCAAACTATAAAGAAACAACAAGATAGTATAAAATCATTACTCAAAGACCATTAACTCATTCTACATCACAGGCTGCTGGAAAGTCTACAAAAGATTCAACACATGATACTGCAGCATTTAGTCAAACTTCGCAAATTATCCCTATTAATCGTGGTCGAAATTTAACCAGCCAACCTTCACAGGTTGAAATAGCAAAAGCATAATATACCACGACGAAGAACAAGTACAAGTTGAGCCAGTCAGAGTCCAATTCCATCGCTCCATACTGAAGAAACACTAAGATTTTGGAGGACCAAAATCAATCTAAAGAGGGGGGTGTGTAACACCGATCTCATCCCAACCATAGGATATCGACCTCGAGTCTTAGGCACATCACCACCTTATCATCATAGCCTACACCAAGGCTTACACGTAGCTTAGTCCACATCACAGATAAAGGGTTCGACCCCCGACCTTCGAACACTTCTCCACATCACAACCCACACCTAGCCCCTCAACATCCTAAAACCAAAATATATATAAACCGAGACTTCACCCATCTCGGGCAGTCCTAGTTCTAGTTTTTATTCTTGTTCTTGTTCTAATGGCTGTACTCATACTACCTATTTTCTCCGGTTCAGTGTCATCTCTGTAAGTGTTAAGATTTATAATAAAGCTTTATAAAGGAAAACTAGTAGTTGGGTTACGACTCAAACTCCTTACTACATTCCAAGTACCCATTTTACGTGACATCTCCTTGGTAAAACCGTGAATTAACTATACCGCGTGACGCAACTTTCGTCGTGAAATATCGATCGATTAATTTTTCAAGTTTACTTCCGAATTTGGAAATTCCGCACCGCAGACGTGGGCTTAACGATGCAAAAATGTAATTGGCATTTATGGTATGTTAATTGTACGAATTGGTAGCAACATAAGGAACGGGCCTCGTTCAACAGAATCCTCTGGCATTAAGAAGGATTTGTATCTCAAGGTGTAATAAACGATAACGCAATACTTCTACGATAGCCGCTCGGATCATTACAGCACATGATTGAAAGATCGACGCAAGATGCATTTTATCACTGTCCTCGATGTGATTATGTGAAACTTGTTTTTAGCTTGTTCGTTTGCGTTGCTAAGTAAAAATGTTGCCCGCTTGCTTAGAAAAAGAAAGATTCTTTTATTTATTATTAATTTATTGTTATTTATGCATTATTAAACAGTCAGCACTAGTATCAAGTTCTAACTTGAAACTCGTGACCTACGAAATATTTTAAGATCACAGATCCAAATTAAAAGTTATTTAAAAAATTTAATGTTCTTCGCTAAGGGGAATTTTTGTAACACTATAAATTTTTTAATTATTCTATCAACTTGTATCGTTGTATTTCTATCACAACGATCTTCAAAGTATTCTGAATATTAGCATAGCCATCTTGGTATCTTAACTCTAGGAGATGATATAAACTTTCGAAAATCCACATCTCAAAAACAAGAGACACGAAAAAATAACTGACCCGTCCACCAAATATTGATCGAAAATGTTCGAAAAAGCCATTCCTTAATTACGAGTAACGTAAATTCCTGGATAAGGTTGGATAACCGGAAGCTAGCTAGGAACGAGGAGGAATCTCATGAATTCGGCGGCACGCTTATTGCGTGGGACGTGTTTTCGTGACGTCACGGAATCAATACGCCATCCAGTCTCAGCTCACCACCAACGTCACCAATGACACCATCGCTTCTTGTCCGTGTTCAATTACTGGAAACGAGGGTACCATGTCGTTGTGGGTCGAACTTGTTCTTTTAATGCAATTTGCCAAGAGCACGGTGTCGTTTGCAACTGACAAAACACGCGTTCAATTACCACGGCAAGCAAGATCGTACCCTTCTTCCTTAATTTCACTCTATTCATTCGTGGATCTCTGGTGAGAAAGGTTTCTTAAATCGCAAACGTAGTTTTCGGATCGAAGTTGAAAAGAAAACGTGATTCTTCCAGGAAATTCTTCTTTGGAAAAATTTCCCAGTTTGGAGCATTTGTCACTAGTAGATCGTTTGATCGATCGGACTGTTTGGAAGATTGATGGTCTGGATGTTAGAAAAGAGATCGAGAGGATTTTTGATCACTCGACGCGTGAAACCGAGATATAGCATAACGAGCAACGGGTCTACGTTATTTTTACGCTCTTTAAGAAAGTAGAGTTTTTTGTATTTTACGCTGTGTATCTTTCGCCTGTATTCCTCGTATCTCTGCTTTGTTTTAATAATGCCACAATCCAAGAAATATAAACTTTAAAGAGGAAGTGTTTTGAAATTTATAAAGACATTTTCCTGAGCCATAGCCATACTATCGTATGTTATCGTATAGTTGTAAGGCCAAATTGATAACGATATATGAAATAATTTTGCCCTCTGACGTGAAGCATTATAAATATGCTGCTTTACATGATAGAACATGCTGGTAAAAAAATTCTGTAAACTTTGTATGCAATAAAAGCAAATGCGAAAGTTTTTGAGTTGCCCCGCCATAAAAGCAAAGCAACTATACGAAATCCAAAATATAGTAGATGAAGTCAAGAATATGAATTTGTATAAAAATCAGCGGTCTAATCAATCTAACACGTTCAAGGACATAAATCGGTACATACCATTATTCACATTCTATTCTTCCATCACGCACAATATACTATATGCAATATGCAATAATTACAATATATTTAATATAATTAATGATAATACAATAATACATACTATATCAAACGCTTCTTGAAACGGACAATTCATTCACGATGGTCATGGCCTCATGCAAGGAGGATCTATTCTTTACTACCTGTTAATGATTCCATCCGGCAAATGTTTCCTTCACGATCGAATAACATATGTATCTCCATCAAACGAGAACGTGACTGTTGATTCATCTAGACTCATAAGTCATATACAGTTTACAATAAATTTGAAAATTTTCGCGTCGCCTCGAGGAAGAACAGTATTCGATTGGCTACTCTGCAAATCGCCTAAACTATGACCGTCCTAATTACACGCTTAATCATCGATAGTTACAATAAAGATCATAACGTGAATAATCATTCCGAGCAACGGACGTTTAGATTCTTGATTCTCGATTTGCTTTCCAAGATCGAGTCTCCTTTAATTTGTAGATAAAGTTATTTTTATTATTGATAGATCTACAAACTTAACAAACTTAGATAGATAGATTTGAAACTTAACAAATTTCCGAACTTAAGAATTTGAAAATTTCCAATTTTGAGAAAATAAAACTTAAAAGCTTACGGTCTTGGAAATTTGAAACTTGGATGTCTTTCTGCCTTGAAGGCTAATTTGGCTGGTCTGCTATGACATCTGTCAAAAGGTCAAAAGTACATGCATAGAATATGATGGCTCACACTTATATTTAAGTTACACAATGGTGCATACATGCTGCCATCTTTCGACAGTCATTAGAATATCGTAGCATTTTGCCATACGACGCCATCAATAGCGTTGTAACAATACTTGTAGCACGTGCAGTATGGATTTAACCTCTCTCTATCGTTGTGGATAAAAGAAAGAAATATCTGTCTTGATAAATTTCGTACCTTTCAAGTATATATTATTCAAAAATTAGGTAGGAGAAGATGGGTAAATTGGGACCGCGGTTAAATAGCCGAAAAAAGGCGAAACGTTGGCCGAAGGGTCAGAGCTCCAGTTCTAATCCACAAACTAAAAAGCATCGGGAACAGGCATCCTGGATGTTCTTTAAAGATTCAACAGGTATAAACTTACAAATATCAATGATTAGAATTTTTTTATGAATTTTCTTTTGTCTTTGATATTATATTAAATTTTGTAATTCTCTTAGCCCCTGCGAAGCCTGGTATAACAGAGGAAAATTTAAAAAAACACAATGCTATTCAAGGGATTGAATCACAGGTAGAAACACCTGATAGCGAAGGTTACTCTTGGGAAACATGTACAGAAAACACTGCTGATACCTTTGCTACCAATTATAGTAATTGTTCAAATATATCATTTAGTAGGTTAGTACATAATCGTACTTAAATCAAACTTAGTTTTAAATATCAGCAATATGTATTCGAAGATATTATTAAATGTTAAATTGAGCGATTAATTGAATATTATTGAATAATGATTTTACAGGTTTTTAAATCATTTTCAATCGAAATCACTGTTGCATAAGGAAATGTTAGCTGTGTTGTCCGCTGTAACAGAGATTATAAAACAGCATGGTGGTAATGAGTCTAGCACAGAATATTTTGCTGCATTGGTATGTATTACAAAACACTTTTTAACCCTTTGCGGACGGGGCTGCTCGACGAGCGGATGTCGCTGTGGATAAGAGGTATTGGCACACACAGTTGAGAAAATATACACATTGAACGATTGCGTTGTTGAGGGTTTATATTTAGTTCATCATCGCCGTGACTATCACTAGGAATATTGAAATGTCTGAGCTATGTCCTTATTGAACAGAGTTCATTTCCAATGTCTGAAGCACTGTTGTTGTCTTCTATCTTGTCACGTTCAAAATAATATTCGTCATCACTACTGTCACTATCGAATCTTTTCTGAATCTTTTAGGCATTGTGTACATATAAGGTATTATAAAAAATATATAAAATTTATAAAAAGCTTGCCGATTCGTCTGGTAATGCCATTGAAAGACTGAAATTCGTTCTCACTCGGCCATCATCCTGCATCGCGAGTTTACGTTAAACGGAACATAAGATTTCTAAAGATCTATAATTTTCTCCCATTAAAAACATAGCACTGTTTAGTTTACTATACCCATGTGTAAGTACGCATAAGATTATCCCTCAGAAAAATAGACGTACGTCAGACATCTCAAAATAAGTACCCGGAACTGTGAACAGACTCTGGCGGCTATATACCGATACTCGTTCGCAAAGGGTTAAGAAAGGTATGGACAAACTAATTATAAATATTCATATCTTAGATGAGCACTTTGGAAGCGATTGAATCGGATACGTCAATCGCAGCCACGCTCTCGTTATTAGGCATGGGCCTAAAAACTGTCCCAAAAAATATTCTAAACATCCAATTTGGAGCTGCAAGTGAAATATTCTTACGTATCCTTGTTAGATATGCATCGTCGGAAGAGTACTTAATACTTCGACATGTAAATCGTTTTTCATTCTATTTCTTTATATGATTTTAAATATTACACCAAGGCATACTATCTGTATTTTTCATTTTTCACAGTGTATTCATTGTTTATCTGTGCTCCTTCGAGCACAAGAAGCAGCCACATGGTCTAGTTCATCTACGATGCAAGTGTTGGATGTTATTTTGTCATTTAGTATACACTATAAACCAAAATTAAGAAAATCAGCACAACATGGAATATGTGCCATATTAAACGGTAGCACAAATTTGAATGAAGAAATTATTCAAATAAATTTCAAATAAATCAATTTTTGATAAACTTTAATGTTACAATGTTAATAATTATAGGAGGTGATATCATGAAAGGTGAAAACCCACCGCAATATCATCCAGCTACTCCATACATTGCAAAATTCTGTATTGGTCAACTTGACTCCGAGTACGATGGTATTACAAATGTTCTTCATGTCCTTACACTACTAAAAGACATTTTCCATCATTTACCAAAGATTCATGTGAAGGTATTTGTCAACATTCGTTAAGGAAATACATATATTTATATTATACAACTTTTATTACGAACTTTTGTTTTCCAGACTATCAGTGAATCTTTATTGAAGCTTATGACTATGAAAAATGTGTTAGTAACTTCATGTTGTCTACAAACCTTTCATGGTTTGTTCGTTTCTCGACCATCAGAAGCTATTCTACCAGTACAAAGAAATGGGCAAATCATTACTGCCTTATATGATTATCAACCTCCGGCAACTGATACACAACCAACCTTAGCGTGGCTAACCGTAATGCAAGAAGCGTATTTAAATTTAGCGCAGTAAACAAACTTTTATATTTAAACTCCTTATATCCAATTTTATTGAAGAGATAGTAATTGCTGAATGTATTTTTCCTTTATAGCAATTCATTAAATTTATGCGCAGTTCTTTTACCAAGAATTTTGGACAGATGCATGCAATTGTGGCTTTCGGACAAATCGGAAGTTATATCTGGTTCTTCGCACACGATAAAAATTTTATTACAAGATTGCGTCGGTAAAATATGTGAAACCGAAGAATCAATGAAAACGTAAGATTAGATTTAATTATTATTCTTTGTATCTATTATTTATATTTCATCATTTATATCAAACTTTTAGATATAAGGACACTATCAATCAGATAACTTTTATGATCCATCAAGCATTAGGTTATCAATATTTGGAAGCTTGGTATCATATTCTTCATTTAATAGCCCTACTGTTTCAGGTAATATCGATTTTCTGCTTCTTACCCTTTTGTCAGTGTTGTACAATTCAACGTTCCCTTTTATTACAGGTAACTGGTAAAGCGAGAAGTCCGCAATTAATAGAGATATTAAAAAGTCTTGCTGAGTTACGTGATTCTTACAATTTTGCGTCGAAAAATGACGCTGAGTACGCTATTGGAGCTGCGATAAGAGTGCTAGGACCGGAGACTGTATTAAATTTGATTCCATTGAAAGCAAGTAATTCTATATGAACCGGATTATGCTTAGAAAGAAAAACTTTATTTTATAACTACAGTAATATAAATCTCTATTCTATAGGTATCGGACAATGCGATTAATTTAAAAAGAACTTGGCTACTACCATTATTGAAAGATTGTGTGCTAGGTGGGTCACTTACTTTCTTCATGGAAACATTGCTACCTATCGTTGCATTGTGCGAGTAAGTATTTTAATCTATCTTTATTATAAGAGTATAAATTATCTTATATTGATATTTTTAATGATAATTATACTCAATTTTAGAAAAAAAGCAACCGAACCTGTAGGCGGAAAAACTTACGAATTTCTCGTTTGCCAAGTCTGGGCTATTTTACCAAGTATATGCAACAACGCTACCGATGTGAAAGATAATTTCAAGGTATATATCAGAGATAAATATAAAAGATATAGTATCAAGTATCCATGAGATAACTTTTATCTTGTTTAGAATATAGCTAAACTGTTAGGAACAAATTTAAACGAGAGAAAGAATTTAAGGATGTCGATAATGTCTGCCTTACGAAGATTAATAACGAAAGCAGTCGAAGACGACAAAAAAGAAGATATACACGAACTAGCTAGATTTGCAAAGAATTATTTACCATTGTTTTTAAATCTATACACTACTAAGCCAGTTGGTACTGACGAAGAAGGACAACGCTTCGCTACATATGATACAATAAGAGTAATTTGTGAATAGAAGAAGTAATTTTCTTTAAAGAGATTAACTAATATTTTGTACAATTACAGGTGTATCTTACAATTACGGATAAGGAAGTGGTACACGAATTATTCGATCGTGCGTTATTTAAGTTGAAAGAACCTGATATCGACGATTTTTTCAAAGAAAGTATTCACGATATAATAAGATTATTTATTAATTATACTGACATTAATAGATTAAAGACGTTTTACGATATGTGTGTACCACTTCTTAAAGAAATTTCTAAAACCAAGGAACAGAAGAAAGCATATAGGTAACTTTTTAATATATTTGGAATTAAATATTTTAATTATTTTTTCTGCAAAAACAAAAATTATTTTTTACTTGTATGTTCTTTCAGGTTTTTAGAAGAGATATGTGGCAGTGAGAAGGAAACGTGTAAAGAGTTTGTAGTTCAATACAGACGCGAGATACAAAAATTATTAATATCCTCGGCTACTGAAGTCGCAAAACCAAGCAGAGGAGTAAGTGCTAACTTACAAACATTGCTCTATAATATCAATTTCTTATGAAAATTTTAACAAATAAGTCTTACTCATTTTTTTAATTAGGCACGATTAAGATGCTTAAT
This sequence comes from Bombus flavifrons, assembly GCF_040668555.2. Lineage (NCBI taxonomy): Eukaryota > Metazoa > Arthropoda > Insecta > Hymenoptera > Apidae > Bombus > Bombus flavifrons. The sequence continues at coordinate 1,568,876 of NC_138451.1, forward strand.
TCATCTGATCAAAATTCATCCACAACTTGAGAAAACTAAGTTCTTAGAAGCCATTGTGCCCGAAGCAGTAATCTATTTAAAAGATTTAAATACGAAATGTCGAACTTCTGCATATCAACTTTTAAACACTATTGCCGAGAAATTTTTAGGAAATCCTACACATCTTAAAGATTATGTTAATATGCTCATGGTTGGTTTGAGTGGTGCGATAGAAAATGTACAAAAGTATTGTACCGCATCCTTGCTGGCACTTTCTTCTATCACTTATCATTACAACGGTACAGTTTATTTCAAACTAAAGTTAAAATAAATATTTCGTATGAAAATAAATAATAGCATATTAAAAATATTACAACAGGATGTTTAGGTATAGAGACAGTTAAAGAAATCTTGGGACAAGCTTGTATTTTTGTTACAAGTCCGACAAGAGAAATTGCAGAAGCTGCATTGGCATATATCAAAGTCTATATTACTGTGATGCCATCTCATATTGCTGCTTTGAATTTAAAATTGTTGGTTAGTAACAAAGGCGTTCAATTAATAACAATAAAAGGTTAGTAACGAAATCCCATATAGCTCAATAAAAAAACGAATTAATGAATTTGCAGATAGACGCTTTATGTGCAATGAACGATGACTGCCATAGGCATTTCAGACAAAAAGTACGAGATATTCTCGTAAAGTTAATAAGAAAATACGGAATGGAAACAATTTCTGGCATGATTCCAGTTTCTAATGCGATGTTACATAAGAGATTAAGAAATATGAATAAGGCAGAAGAGGCGAAGAAAAAGAAAAGAGAATTGAGGAACTTGAAAAAACAAGAAAATGACGAGGATACTGAATTCAATGCAAAGAGAAAACCTAAAAGGTAACTGTATTTTACTTTAATCGAAATTTTTCTTAAACCGAAACAACTCTATAATCTTTATTAAAATTCAGTATGGAAGAAATATTGGCGGATAGCGATGATGAGTTCGTTGAAGATATGGACAATGAAGAGTCAAGGAAAAGGAAGAAAAGAACATCGCGAAAGGAAGCCTGGATTCATGAGAATGAAGAGATCGTTGATCTCGTTGATCCTGCGGCTGCTCGAAATATATCAAGTAAGTCTAGATATTTTTCAAAATTCGATTAGTCGAAGTTGGAATTAAATTCACAAAATAATTTTTTAGCAACGCAACCTACAGTCGCTATAAATTCAAAAATAGCGGCTATAAAACGGAAAGATCGTGAATTTAAGACTACGTCTGATGGCCGTCTTATTATCACAGTAGATAATGAGAAAGATAATGAACCAGAACCCAAGAGAAAGAAGAAATCTGCAATTTTGTTGCACAGTGATTCAGAAGACGATTATGGTAAGAATTAGGGTTAGATTTGGGGTTAGGAATTGTAGCAAAATGTAAAGTAATTCAAAGAAACAAGTGAACGAAGCCAATGAATTTTTATGTTACATGATCAGAAGATGATGTTCAGTCTGTAGCCATGTCGCAAGCAATGGATAAAAAACGTAAATATAGCGATAGTTGTGATAACATTAGCGTAAGGAGTGGATCCACATTGAAGTATCAAGGTATAATAGTAATATATAATCTATAGTAAATTTTGGTCTGTTGTTTAATAACAATTTTGGTATCCATAGCAGGAGGGTCTGGAATACATCGACCATTGAAAAAATCAAGAACAGAATATATACCAGGAGCGGAATATAAAGCATCAAAGGCTGGAGGTGATGTTAAAAGGAAAGGAAAACCAGATCCATATGCTTATGTACCTCTGTCAAGAGCAGCATTAAACAAAAGGTAAATAATGATAACATGAATTTTGATTTAAATTGAAGATACGCATTGAATTGATTCATTTTTATCTTTAGAAAAAAGAAGAAAAATGCGAGTAAATTTCAGAACATTATTAAAGGAGCGAAGAAAGGTGCGAAAATTGGAATGAAGCAAAGGAAAAACTAATGTATAAATTACCATAAAAAAATGTTCAAAAATTATGCTTTTGTGGTATGAGTCTCTAATTGTGATTAGGTTTCACTGGCTATAAATTTGTACATACATAAAATATATAATATAAAGATGTACAAGAAATGACATTGAATTAAAAATCTGTGACGATTTATAACATATGTGGATTAATATATTAACAGGTAAACACTTGAAAATTGACATATTGTTTGAAAATAAAGTGACTTCGTTATAGAGCAAAAGAATTCCTATATTACTATTTATTTGTCTTGTGCAATCTGTTGACTACAAATTAGCGCTTACAAAAAGATCCTTTTACACAGATGGTTTAATTTATTGCATATTTCCATAGAGCAAATATTGAAATCCTTACAACTGATACAAAATAACTTACAAATAATTATATTATTATTATTAGATCCTATAATTAAGCACTTCTATTAAGCTAAAAGTATTTAAATATTTATGTAAACAGAAACTCACGTTTCTTTTGCATTAGCTCTTCTTAGGCAACATTCTTTCCAGCTGTCCAGATTCGTTCATTTCTTTTACAATATCTAATCCTCCAATGAGTTCTCCATTCACATATAATTGAGGATACGTTGGCCAATCACTAAATTTTTTAAGTCCTTCTCTAACATCATTATCTTGTAAAATATTAAACGTCTGGTAATCTGTCTTACAAGAGTCTAAAATAGAGACTATTGTTCTAGAAAATCCGCAACGTGGAGTGGTAGGAGATCCTTTCATGAAAAGCATACAGGGCGCTTGATTTATTAATTTCTTTAGTCTTTCTTCGAGTTTTTCTTTAGGTTTACATGTATCAAACGAAATAGAATCTTTATCGGTCAATAATTGGCGCTTAATTTTTTCCGTTATAACTGCAGGATTAGCTCCATCGATTCTATCGACTATGGTGTTATTTTTTGTGAGAACAACTGTTGGTACTGCACTGATACCAGCTTTCAAGGATACATCAGGTATTTTTTCAGCTTCAATCTTGGCGAACCTAACCCCCTGATACTCGGCCAGTTTGCTCATTTCTTCGATCACATCATTTATTTGCGAACACTGATCGGCCCAGGATGCGTAGAAATGAATGACAGAAAGATCTTGTGACCTGACACGACAAACGAACATGACCTTGAAAATCACCTACTTAGCTACTTCCTTAGTTTATCACAGAATTACATCGATAAAAAATTGTGAATTGTGAACTTTTTCACATCGAACGAAAATAATATAAAGTCGTAGTTATCTTTTGTTATATTGCAATATTTAATCTATTTCATAATAAAAATAAAAATAGAAAATATTTTCTTTCGCTACTTTGAACAATATTTCGAGTCAAATTGAATTGAGATTAACTGAATTTTTTATACAATAATATGTTAAACAATGAATGATATTCATCGAGTAGGTTATATTGTTTCTAGAAACTGAATTACTTATTATTTAGAATTACTCACTTGAGGTAATTCTTGTATTCTTGTTCAGAATTAAGATTAGTGGTAGACATCCTGTCACTTTACTTTGTGTAATTGATAAACACGCGATAATATTAACAAGAAATATTTTGCAAATTCGTTTATTCACTACGACAACTTTTTTTTTTTATTATTAACGTGGAGGAAATCCGCACGGACACCAGGTCGCTTCTGGGGAAAAGCGGCGTGGTAGTGCCGGACTCCAACCGACTAAAACCTCCACGATGACCGTTCCGGCTGCGATCGAGAGGGGCCCGGGAACCGGTGTAAGCGATACACCGGGCCCCACTACGACAACTTCTACGCAACTTTTAACATCGCTCTTATAAACGTTTTATATTCACAAATGCGAAACTACCGCGGCTGTGGAGTAGTTTGCCAATCCCCTACATTCTATAGTAGAATAGTTCTACTACACATGGTATTCTACAACAAACTTCATTAAATTATTTTAATAATTTGTGAACAATACTAATTTATGGCTTAATTATCGTTACTATTTCTCTGTTATTTGACGAATAAAATAAATTGAAATGTTGTTAAGGAAATTATATGTATGTACACTAATTTTTGTTTGAATCTTCAATAAAAAAAAGCACATATTTAAATTTAAACAATTTAGAAAACATTTAATCCAATGTAAAAGATATAACATTTTTTTAATGAAAATGGAACGAAAAGACAAAAGTATTACATATTGTGAACTTGAGTTCGCTATTGAGTGCCGAAGCGTGCAGACGTGTGTCTAGTGCTCTATGAAGTTCGTAAAACAACACGTGTCGCCCATCCGTCGAAAGTGAACACAGCCAAGTGTTCCTATCTTTTAGAGAAAAAATCCTACGCTCCTAACCTCTACCCGAATACTAGCCTCATAGCCTCTCGACTAGTTATTCAATTTGAATTAACTAACTCGATGATGGCCCAGGAATCACGACCAGGCTCTTGTCACGTAAAATGGGTACTTGGAATGTAGTAAGGAGTTTGAGTCGTAACCCAACTACTAGTTTTCTTTTATAAAGCTTTATTATAAATCTCAACACTTACAGAGCTGACACTGAACCGGAGAAAAGAGGTAGTATGAGTACAGCCACTAGAACAAGAACAAGAACTAGAACTGCCCGAGCTGGGTGAAGTCTCGGTTTATATATATTTTGGTTTTAGGATGTTGAGGGGCTAGGTGTGGGTTGTGATGTGGAGAAGTGTTCGAAGGTCGGGGGTCGATGTCTTATCTATGATGTAGACTAAGGTGTCTCATAGCTTCTGTGTAGTCGGAGAAGTGTTCGAAGGTCAAGGGTCGAACCCTTTATCTGTGATGTGGACTAAGCTGCGTCACAGCCTTGGTGTACGCTATGATGATAAGGTGGTGATGTGTCTAAGACTCGGGGTCGATATCTTATGGTTGGGATGAGATTGGTGTTACACTCTCCTGAGCAAATCCATAATTGCTCCGCGCTACCTCCTCCGTGGCAAAAATCCCCCGTACCAATGACGCCAAAAACTTTAAGAAGCGAAAAATAGAAGCATCAAAAACAAACACAGACGCCATCCAGAACGAACAGACAACAAACAAAGTAAACACATACAACAGATACGTCATATTGGAATACACAAACAACTCCATGGAAATTGCAGACCCACCAACAAACCAACACGCCCAAAGAAATTCCCCGCCCCACCAATATTTGTTGATGATGTCATCGACATACAAACGATGATTAAGTCCATAGAGAGAGAGATATCTCTAAAGAGGACTACAACCTAAAAACTAACAATAACAAAGTAAAAATCCTGCCGACAAACCCTGATGCATATAGAAGACTCACCAAACTACTAAAGATCATGAACGCCAACTTTCATACATACCAGCTCAAACACGAAAGACCTTTCCGAGTGGTTCTACGCAACATCCACCACTCAGCAGACATAGATGAACTCAAATTCGAACTCTTAAAACACGGCCACGCAGTTATCAACGTTAGTAACATAAGGCATAGAGTCTCGAAAGACCCGTTATCCTTATTTTTTATTGGCATAAAACAAAAGCCTAACAATAAGGAAATATACAACATCAGTCGTCTAATGAAGTCAATAGTAAAATTCGAACCACCGCTTGTTAAAAAAGAGATAGTGCAATGTAAAAGGTGCCAAAGGTACGGTCATACGCAGAAATACTGCAACCATACCTTCCGCTGCGTTAAATGTGCAGGTACACCACTGACCAGTGCACTAAATCACTGGAAACCCCAGCGAAGTGCATCCACTGTCAAGGTGACCATCCTGCTAACTACAAAGGCTGCTCAGCCTACAAAACCCTGTACATAAATAAGTACCCTAAACCCAGAGCAAAAGAGATAACCAATCAAATACCCAGTCCTCCTAAATTCACTACTACTTCAATCTCCTTAACCAATCAAATACCCAGTCCTCCTAAATTCACCACTACTTTAATCTCCTATGCCCAAGCAGTACAGGGAAACCAAAATAATCCGAATAGCCACAGGGACCATTCTCAAAATAGTGTCCCCAATTCACCAAACACAGACAACGTCTCTAGACTTGAAAAGCTAATAGAAAAACAATCTGAACAAATAAATAATTTGCTATCACTATTGGACACTCATTATGGATAAATTAATGCGCCCCGACGCAAAATAAAGCCAAGACGCATAGTTCTTTGGAATGCCAACGGTCTAGCTCAATACAAATTTGAACTAGAACTCTTCCTTAAACTGCAGCAAATCGACGTAATGTTCATATCTGAAACCCACTTCACCGACAAAAACTATCTGAAAATAAATGGTTATAACTTCTACCATACCCAACATCCCAGTGGAAAGGCCCACGGCGGCACCGGAATCATAATCAAATCCAGCCTTAAGCATTACGAACTTCCATCATTCCAGAAAGACTACCTCCAAGCAACAAACGTAGCAATAGAAGACTGCCATGGTACAATCATCGCTTCAGCAGTATACTGCCCTTCCAGACACTCCATCGCCAAAGAAGACTTTGATAACTTCCTTGACATCCTGGGCAGTAGATTCATAGCTGGAGGAGACTATAACGCCAAACATACCCAATGGGGCAGCAAACTGGTCACAGTAAGAGGCCAAAATCTCTTAAACAGCATAATAACTAATAATCTCAACTACCTCACCACATACGAACTCACACACTGGCCCACTGACACTAACAAAATACCTGACCTACTTGACTTCTTCATAACAAAAAATATCTCGTCAAGATACGTCCAAATCAACTCCTCGGCTGATCTCTCTTCTGATCACTCCCCCGTGATAGCAACAGTCAGTTCAACAATTACCGAGAATACACCTAATGGCTTTATTCATAACAAACTCACCAACTGGCAGCTCTTTAGAGAAGTATTTAATCACTCAACTTCAGCTTTAACTTCACTAAAAACTAATGAAGATATCGAAGCAGCCACGGAATACTTAAATGTGAGCATGATAAACGCTATCCGCTTCTCCACACCTATTAAGACTTCTATCAGCAAACGTGAATATCCCTATTACATATTAAAAAAAAAAAATAGCAGAAAAACGTAGACTAAGAAGAGTACGGCAGACCCATAAAACACTGGATGACAAACGCGAACTAAACAACGCAACTAGAAAGCTAACCAAAATCATCAAAAATTACAAAAATTACTGTTTTCATAAATATCTCGTCTATTTGTCCCCACAGCTGACTCCAACTACTCACTATGGAAGGCTTCCAGAAAATTCACGCGCCCCCCGCAAATAATCCCTCCAATCCGCCGTCCGCAAGGTGGATGGGCGCGTAACCCTATAGAAAAAGCCAAACTGTTTGCTAAATATTTGTTTAAAGTATTTAAACCCCATTCCTCCAAAGCTGCCGCGGACATTACTGAATACCTGCACTCCCCCTTCCAAATGTCTTCTTCTATTGAACCCTTCACTTCTGCAGAGATTATAGAATCAATCAGTCGCCTAAATCTCAAGAAAGCAGCAGGGCACGACCTAATAGACAATCAATTCGGCTTTGGGAAACAACATTCAACAGTAGAGCAAATCCATCGCATAACCCACATGATCAGCCAAACCCTTGAAAAGAAAAAATATTGCTCAGCGGTATTTCTAGACATTCAACAGGCATTCGACAAAATATGGCATGAAGGGTTACTATACAAACTTAAAAAAATCCTACCACACACCTGCTATTCCATCCTAAAGTCCTACCTAACCAATAGACAATTCATGGTTAAATGCTTAGACGCCACTTCCACAACATTCCCAATAGAATCTGGCATACCCCAAGGTAGTGTCCTCGGATCCCTGCTGTTCTCCATCTACACTGCCGATTTACCTATATCAACTGAGATAACGATAGCAACATTTGCTGACGACACAGCGCTATTAGCTTCCCACGCACACCCGGTAATTGCTTCATTCATTCTCCAGCGATGTCTCGACTCTATTTAAAAGTGGTTTCATAAATGGGGCTTCAAAATTAATGAAAAAAAATCCTCACATGTATCCTTTACGTTCCGAAAATAAACCTGCCCCCAGGTCACCATCAACAATACAACAATTCCTAGCAAGGACTCAGTCAGATGCCTGGGCATGACCCTGGACAGGAGACTAACATGGAAAAACCACATCACAGACAAAACGAAGCAACTAAAGGACAAACTAAAAAAATTCTATTGGCTCACGGGCCGATGCTCCAAACTAAACGTACAGAATAAAATTACCCTCTACAAGACCGTAATAAAACCTGTCTGGACCTACGGAATCCAACTATGGGGAACAGCAAGTAATTCTGACATTGAAATACTTCAACGCTTCCAATCAAAAACGCTAAGATCCATTATAAATACACCCTGGCATGTCACCAACGAACTAATACATCGCGACCTCAAGATACCAACAGTCAAAGAGAAAATAGCAAAATATAGCGACAGATATAGCAAAAGAGTCAACAAACACCGAAACCCCCTAATCACTGGACTACTTGATACGTCGGACCAGATCCGCAGGCTGAAGAGACACTACCCGCTAGACCTAAACGCTAGATTCAATTAGTTATTTAAATTAAGTAATATTTACTTATTTATAATGCTTACTTATAAATTATACTTATCTATAATAAGTATTAACTTATTATAAATAATTAGCCATGTCATTGCGTCACGCCAGAAAAAATTACTGAAAATTCTCAATGCGAGAATTAATTGTAAATTTTAATAAATAAAAAAAAAAAACATTGTGAACTTGACTTGAAGCCACTGATCCTCAACTGAAAGGTAACGTAAACAAGAATTTATTATATAATTTATTCCACGGTCATATAAGATCTCGACACTCATATACCGAAGCCTAGGGAAAATCTGGAAATTAAATCTCGACTAGTTATAAAAGTCAATGTGGAAAACAAGAAGAAGTTCTGTGCATGCGTGACATGCTATGAATGCCTTAAATGGAGACAAAGACGTTCTACTTATCTCTGTCAGTCTCGCAAGAACGCGGACTTTGTTGATCTTTCAATATTGATTTTTCACGGCTAGATACGACTCAGTTTTCGGGCGGATTTCCCTAATGAGTGTGCAAATCTGTTTATATAATCATGGTTTATCCATGGGACGAGTCGGAAGAGGTACATAAAATCTCAAAATCTAGGGGAAAACAAAATTCAATTTATAGTTTGTAACACATATGAAATGGAAAGCTATTTTACCAAACATTAATTCCCCAATGAATATATCTCTATAAGATGTTAACTGTAATAACCTGCAAAGAAGCTATGCAACGATATTGAAGAACGTACTATGATAAATCGTAGTATAACTTGACTTTTACTTGGTCAAGCAGTACAGTAATGTTCCGTTAATTGTTCAAGTGAATGGAACCTTATATGTGCAGTTATGGAAAGAAATACATTTCTAAGAAATCCCAGGTATTTCTCCCTTTATTTAGATAGTAAAAATTCGCTCCACAAAAGGAATTAAAAAAACTAGTAAGTATAACGATGGCCACTTAAAGGAATAAGAAGCCAGTTAATTTGTCATTAGATATTACCGATTTTCGTTCAGTAACTCTCGAAATATCGTAAGGGAGGAATTCTGCAAACTGAGAACCACTGGTACCAGATCGTATCGGCTAAAACAGGTGCACCATAAGAAAGTGACCAATCGGAATGAAGATGATTAGCTCGTCATACGGATGAATGAGATAGTCGTCAATGGACGTCAGTAGAATGGGGTGGAGCAGGGGAGGAAAATACGAAGTAGCGAGGGTTGTCAAGAGTCAAGACTCAAGACTCAAGACACCTCGCCCACAAAAACCAGATGCCAGATGCAAATGCGACTGGGCGGTGAACACGCGCGACGCTTTTTTGTCACAGTCGTGTGAACTCAAAACTGATAAAAGTTATAAAGCAGTAATCAAAGGATTATACCCAAAAACAAATACAAATAACATGTGCGAGGAATTAGCTAAAATCGGGCATCAAGTAAGAGCAATAAACAACATAACCAGGTACGATACCAAACAACCATTACCGCTATTTCTAATAGAACTCGAACCCAAAAACAACAGCAAGGAAATTTTCGATGTTAAAAAAGTACTAAACACAGTAATTACAGTCGAGCCACCCAGACACAAAAAAGACATACCGCAATGTATGCGGTGTCAACAATATGGACATACAAAGAATTACTGCAACAGAAACCCGGCGTGTGCCAAATGCGCAGAAATGCATCTAACAACGAACTGCCCATACACGGGAAAAACAAACGATGTAAAATTCTACAACTGCGGTAGAAACCACCCAGCCAGCTACAAAGGCTGTGTAGTCAGAAAGCAACTTCAAAGTAAACTTTTTCCGCCGCTTCGTAACAGGACGTACAATAACTACCACACACAACAGGATAGCACAGTAACTGAGACAGCATGTAATGAACATCAACCATAATAATACCAACTTCTTTGGTAGCCGAAGCTATGCGCAAGTAGCCAAATAGTCAACACCATTAGATAATCAAAATCAGAACAATTACAGCAACGACACTACAGAAATTAAAGAACTACTAAAACAATCCATCAAAAACACCGAAATGCTAATAAAAATGATAAGCGAACAAAACGCAGTCCTCAGACAGCAAACGGAACTTACAAACATGTTGAGCAAAAAATAAAAATGGACATGCTTAAAATAGCAGCCTGGAACTCCAACAGCCTACAACAAAGGGCCCTAGAAACCAAAACATTCTTGTACAACAATAATATCGACATACTACTCGTATCAGAAACACACTTCACTACAAAAAGTTACATAAAAATAACGTACTACACCATATATGATACCAAGCATCCCTCAGGAAAAGCACACGGAGGGACCGCAGTAATAATAAAAAACGACATTAAATATCACCTACACAGCCAAGTCAGTAAGGAACATATATAATCAACCACCGTCACTGTACAAACTAGCAGCAACCATTTACAGTTGTCAGCAGTATATGTACCGCCGCGGCACAAAATTACATTACAAATGTGGGAAGAGTACTTTCAACGCTTAGGTGACAAGTATATCGCAGCTGGAGACTACAACTCAAAGCATACACTATGGGGATCAAGAATCACTACACCTCGAGGTAGAACTTTGGAAAAATACATTAGAAACAATAACCTCAATATATTATCCACAGGAAGACCGACATACTGGCTGACAGACCTGAGCAAAATACCTGACGTACTTGATTTTGCAGTTACAAAGGGACTAAACGCAAATAAACTAAGTATAGCACCCAGCCTCGAGCTTAGCTCCGATCATACACCCATAATAATTACATACAGAAACAAACCAATACTTTATAACAATTCCGAGACACTATGCAATAAAACCACCAATTGGCAAACATTTAAAGAAATAATTGAGAGCAAAATCAACTGTAACATCCCATTGAAAACACCTGAACACATCGAACAAGCAGTAACAACACTTACAGAAACAATTCAGGAAGCAGCACGGGCAACCACCATACCCGAATCAACAAATAGACAAACAAAAGTAATTCCGCCAGACATCCTCGAAAAAATTAAAGAAAAAAGAAAAGCGAAAGCAAAATGGCAAAAACATAGATCAAAAGAAAACAAAAAACACCTAAATAAACTTGCAAAAGAAATAAAAAACAAAATAAAAGAACACAACAACAACGAGTTCACAAAATTCATAGAGTCACTATCCGCACACGAGAACACCAACTACTACCTATGGAAAGCAATAAAAAAATAAAGAAGCCAATAAAACTAGTCCCAGCAATCAGAAAAGCAAATAACACATGGGCAAGAAGCAACGAAGAACAAACTGAAGAATTTTCCAACCATCTAAGCAACACATTTACACCACATAATATCAATAACAGCAACCACAGTTGTCATACCGACGAGGATGCGTTAACCACTAGTACCTCAACTGACATACACTACATCATACCTAAAACAACAGCACAAGAAATTAGAAACATAAACGAGAAAACAAGAAACAATAAAGCACCAGGAATCGACCTAATCAATGGCAAAATACTAAAAAACCTTCCTCCAAAAGCAGTACGACTAATCACAATAATTTACAATGCAATATTAAGAATCCAATACTATTCTAAACTATGGAAACTACGACTAATCACAATAATTTACAATGCAATATTAAGAATCCAATACTATTCTAAACTATGGAAACTAGCACAGATCAAAATGCTACCTAAGCCAGGTAAAGACCCACACCAAATAGCATCTTACAGGCCAATTACACTACTTCCCGTATTATCCAAAATACTAGAAAAAATAATTTACGCCTGCTTAAAACCAATAATAGATAAGGAAAAATTAATACCAGATCACCAATTTGGATTCAGAAACAAACACTCTACGATAGAGCAAATACACAGACTCACTAATGAAATAATAACAGAATTAGAAGGCAAACAATGCTGCACAGCCCTCTTTATGGACATAGATAAGGCATTCGACAAAATAAACCACGAATGCCTACTACAAACAATCAGGAAACAATTCCCGGAACAAATATACCATTTATTAAAATCATACTTAAGCAGCAGAATCTATGTAATAAAAATTAAAGACACATACTATGAAGTTAAAGACATCAAGGCAGGGGTTCCACTAGGAAGCGTCCTAGGACCAATGCTATACACACTATACACGGCCAACATACCAACAACCATCAATAGTAAAGTACTGACATTTGCGGATGACACAGCTGTACTAGTCCGGTACACTAACCCTGTAACAGCAGTCACATTACTACAAGAACATGTCACAAAAATAGAAAAGTGGCTACAAGTTAACCAAATTAAAGCAACCCCCAGTAAATGCAACCATATTACATTCACACTGCGAAAACAGATACCACCAAGCATTATACTTAACGGCACGCAAATAACACAAACAAGGCAAGTCAAATACCTAGGACTCCTCCTAGATACACGATTTACATGGAAACAACATATTAAATCAATAATATACAAAATACAGACAGCAAGGAGACAAATGCAATGGTTAACAAGTCGAAAATCCAAACTAAGCATAGAAAACAAATTAAAAATTTGCAAAACGATCATAAAACTAATCTGGACGTACGGAATACCACTATGGGGAACAGCAGCAATGAGCCATATAACCAAAATAGAGACAATCCAAGCAAAAATTCTCAGAACAATAGTAAACGCCCCATGGTACGTTAGAAACGAGGACATACGGAAAGACCTTGGAATACCAACGGTCAAGGAAGAGATTAGCAGATGCGCAAGAAGGTACAGAGAAAGAATAGCAACGATCAACGGAAACGATCAACACAAGCATAGAAAGAAGACTAAAAAGGAAACACCCAGCAGATCTCATAAAGGATATATCTTAACAAACACGAAGATGGTACCCCATTGGGGGTAGCCACTCACGTGATAATCAATCAGCTAAAAAATTTTACCAAATGTCCAAATTGAACAAATTGTGAATGTGAAATATTAAATAAAAAAAAAAAAACTCGATTTTTCTAGAAACGTCATCTTCTAATTATTATTAGGAGTGGTGCATGGTAATGTCGCTGCGTTAACAGTCGTGTTGTTGTCAAGTGGAATTCCTTAATAAAAGAAGTTAATAAATTTTGTGGCGTCAGTGACGATATTGGATGATCGAGGGCGTCCCACTCGATAGAATTACGCACTTATGGCACCGGTTTGTATAATCGGAGCCATACTGTCTTGTTAGCATGGCCTTCGGAAGTGCTAGCCGTGCCATATGTATTACGATTTTCGTCGAGCCGTTGGACCTTCCTCTCAGTATGCATACTGTGTCCCGCGACGCTTTCTATAGCATTGTCGCTCGCCAAATTTTTCACCGACTCGAGCCTCCGCGATGCTTAGAATTGCCCGCTCGAATAGCTATTCTAATATCGATAGAATGCAAACAATTCAACTTTAGCGTATATGTAGTTAGAACCTGTTAAATACAGTATCTAATGACGATACAACTCTTTTGTTCATGCGAAATTCAACAATAGAATGGAAGTAGAACGCACGTCTTAACACCTGCATCGTTTTTTCGATTTCAAGTTTCACATTTTCTTTTTACCAGAATTAACGATTCATCAATCAACGTTGCGTCAACGCAATAACATTTCACTTTCAATTCTTTTTCTTTTTCATCGACCTTTGTCGTCAAATTCTATCGTTTTTCTCTATAAATTATTGCTTGGTACCTAATAGTCCTTATATCCATAATGCTGATTCAGAAACATGTGAATTTTTCTGCATGCTGACTCATAATATTGCTGCCCTCGTTATGCAGTTAAAATATTCGATCTACCATATCGAAACATTCGAGAAAACTAAAGTTTTATTACTTTTTTCTACGGTTTCTGTATTTCTTTCTTCAATTTAAAATATTTAGCCATTATTTCGTAACAACCTGTATAATATATCTATACTTAAAAGCAAAAAAAAAAAAAAAAAAAGAAAAAAAAAAGAAAAAGAACTGCAGAAAACGCAGAATATTTTAAGATATCTTGAGAAATAAGCAAAATGTTAGACGAAGCGTTTTAACTAATTGTAAGGTGAAGCAGAATGGTCACAGGAGCTTTTCTGTATCAAGTAAAACTGCAACTTATTACAGTTGTCGAATAAGAAATTCTAATCAAAATAATTGATGAGAGAGTACAGTTATTCGTGAATTTTATCCGCTATCGTATTTGTTTGCGTTTCACGTTACACTTATACTTTTGATAATAAAAAATAGACTCGAGTATTTCAAATTATGAAAATACAGTAGATACGTTAATTTGATTACGTTCTATCGTAAATAAATTAATATTTATGAATGTTAAATATAACATTGACTTTACTATTTTCTAAGTATTAGAAAATATAGAATGTCCAGGATGGAAGTATTTGCATTTCCAATTTCGATTACATGCAATAAGTAAGCTAAGTAAGCAGAGTGATTTTATTTTATAGATTTCACGAATCAATAAAATCACTGGTCCGGAGGATCTTCGAGTTATCCAGAATAGAGTCCTCTGAGAAATCGTGGAACACGACTGGATCGGATCACGATTGGAAGGTGTGTCTCGAGAAGATGATTTGTAGAGAAGAACCGTTAGACTGTGACACGGATCTTCGGGATTCTACTTGGTCACGGGAACAAGTTCACGCTGTTCCGCCATTTTTCATAGAGAAGTAAGATACGTCTGATATTTCGTTCTCTTACCATATCAATGGACGCGTGAGATCACTATACTTCCATAACGCCAGCTTCCCTTCCGTCAAGTGCTGGAATAATTACAATTAATTAAGAAGAGTATAAGAGAGCACGCGCCGGTTGGAAACGAAATAACGACTCGAATTATGAATGAAACCGCTCGACGCTCGTGTGACACCAATTACCTCTCAGAGAAAAGACATCGACTCCCGACTGTCGGACGCCAACGCCGCGACGCATCTTAGTCCCCACCAGAGACAAGGCCCCAGCCCCGACCTTCGGATTCCTTAGAATCCACACCAAACCCCCCAACACCCCCAAGCCAGGGTGTATATAAGCCGAGCCCGGGGAGTTCTCGTGCCAGTTGCTGTTCTTGTACAACATCCCTTTCTCTGTTCAACGTTATTGTAAGTGCCAAAGTCATAATAAAGTTCGATAAAAGAGAATTAATAGTTGGGCTACGACTCAGGTTTCTTTTCTCTCGCGACCCAAATATCCGTTTTACGTGACATTTTGGCGATCCTGCCAGGATCCATCAACTTCGAGAAAACGAAATTACGCATTTCGGCATACGTGCATCATTGAAGATTGAGGGATCAGCGGACCTCTGCAGATCAGCTCACTTTGCGTGAAAACGACTTCTACGGAAAGCGGACTACGGTCATCACCAAAACTGAAACTGGTCACGAAAAGAAGAATATTCAGGTAAAGAACTGGATTCTTTTAAATATTATCGTACTCGTCGCAACAGCTTCGCTAGTACAGACTCCAACAACAGTTCAATAACCACTATGAGCAAAAAATCAGAAGACACATCTTCTGTTAGCTCTATGGCTACTGGTATGGATCCAAATATTCGGGCCATACTAGACGCTATGCAGAAGCAGAACGAAAGAAACGAACTAGCTTTTAATAATTTGCGTAAATTAATACAAGACGAAAGTCAACAACGCGTTAAAGAAATCGAACTCTTAGGTAGGAATTACGCTGAACTACGATTAGGAGTTCAGTCAATCGCTACGTCTGAATTCAACTCTATTATAACCGAAGACGCTAGTGCCAGCACTATTCGAAAAAATCAACCACATGTTCCTAAAATGACCGAGACGAAAAACGAAACAGACCGTATAGACAGTGTTAGGACGGAAATTTATTATTAGAACGGACCACCAAGCTTTGAAATGGTTGAATAATTGCAAGGACCCATCGTCTAGATTAATGCGATGGAAACTAAGGCTAGAAGAGTACGAATACACAATCGAATATGTTAAAGGCAAAGACAACCCAGTCGCAGATAGCTTATCTAGAATTCACGCCATTCAAAAGGTAGAAACCCCTGAAGGAACAGTAGCCCTAGATTTCTTACAACATTTTACGAAATGGAAAAAGAAATCAGAAATCCCAAAACGGTTAGAAATGAAACCTAACGACCAATCTTTCTATCAATTGACTAAAGCAGAATTAGGAGAGTTTGACGAGGCAATATGGCTGCGGAAAATTAACGACATATTACGAAATAACAAGAAAATAGGCATAGGAGACAACACGTTTGCAGAATTAGAAAAGAACCAGATCAAACTTATGCTTTTATATTTCAACGATACCCGATACCCTGTCACTTTTGCATGGGACCCAATCCAAGAGTTAACCGAAAAAGAGATAGAAGAAATAATTCAGGAGAATCATAACGGTACGATAGGACATTTAGGAATCCAAAAGACATACCAAAGAATCAAAGAACGACACAAGATCCCAAATTTAATGAGTAGAATCGAAGACCTTATTAAAAATTGCGACGTTTGCCAAAAGGAAAAACTGGTTAGGATACGACCTAAAGAAGAACCGGTAATTTCAGACACCCCTTTAAACCCCAACGACAAAATAGCCATGGACATTATAGGACCAATGACAAAAACCAAGCGAGGAAACCAATTCATTCTCTCGATCCATGACGAGTTAACGAAATACTTAATACTAGTCCCGTTAAAGACACAACAAAGCGAATCCATTATTAACGCGCTACTGAATCACTATATTTATATATTCTCTGCACCCAAGACAATTCTTACTGACCAAGGACAGAATTTTATTAGCGAACTCGTAACGAAATTTGACGAAGCTTTTAAGATTAAACATATCAAGACGACTAGCTTTCATCCGCAATCCAACGGATCGTTAGAACGTACTCACGCAGTAGTTAAAGATCTAATTCGTACCAGCTTACGGGATAACGACGGTAAAGAATGGGACGAGATACTCAATTTTATATGTTTAGGGTATAATACAGCAGTTCACGAGGGAACAGGATTTACCCCTTTTGAATTAACGTTCGGAAGAAAAGCTAATTTACCGTCCGCAATTGCAAAAACCACCAACTTAACGTATAATGATATGTTCTCTCTATGGCAAAAACAGTTAAACAAATATTTGGAGTTAGCTAGACAAACACTAATAAATAGTAAGAAACGATACGCTCGAGATCAAAAAAGAAAGATCGTGCGAACCCAAACAATTTTCAAAGAAGGAGATTTCGTACTAGTTCACAACGATCACAAAAAAAGACAAATTGGATACTGAATGGTTAGGGCCATATCAAATCCATCAAGTCAAAACACCGTATTACGAAATAATAATCGATAAGGTCATTAAGAAAATTCACGGTAATAGGTTAAAAACTTATTTTTCAGGATGCTTATCTCATGCACAACCCTCGTGCTCGGCCTGAAATTAATACCAATCGAAAACAATGCAATTTTCCACGAAAAAATATCTAAAGCCTATTTGTACAATGAGGAAGTTAATGTATATATAGGAATAGCCCCCAGATCATAAATCATCACACTTTCTTAAAACAATACGCTAAGGCTTTAGGAAAGCACAACATGAATAAAGAATTTTTACCAGAGGAAGGTAACTTCCAAAACATCTTAGACATCTCTACACTCACACTGTTTGTCCAAAGCGAAAAGATCTTCTTTAAAATTTCAATCCCAACAATAACTGACTCAGACTGGGATATAGAACAGGTATACCCCATACCGACTCAAAAGAACGGAGCATTTCTCGCTCCATTAGTCGAACGTCCGATATTTTTTACCTCAGGATTAATTTATGTGAATGTAGACCAGATGTATTTGGACAAGCAATGTCGAATCAGACGCGAATTATATATTTGTAAACAAACTCAACCCATACATTATAGACATTCGAAACACGATTGCGCATCCGAAATAATTAGTGTAGACAATACCATGAGATTTTGTAAATTCACAGTCTATAAAATCGTAGAAGTAACTTTTATACCGCTCAAAAACGAAAATCACTACATAGCTATACCAGAAAAACCAATAGAACTCAATATATTCTCGGAAGAAGGTCATCAAATTGTCAAACTGGAGCAACCCTCCCTGTTGAGAACTAAAATAACCGTAGATATATTGTACGGAGACAACCATATGAGAATCAGTGGTAATCCCAAGAACGTTTCTTACGATATTAAGATTAAAACCATAAATATAACTAATAACGTAGACCTATCCTCAATGCTTGATATCCTAGAAAAAACTCCCAAAGTAATGAGCAACCTAAACGGCTATACTGATACCTTGAGTCAAATAGAAGATAGAGCCAATCAATTAACTTTTTCGCACAGAATGACACAAATTAAAACTTGGGGTCTCAGCACGTTGCAAATTATAGGATATATATCCATTGGACTCATATGCTTGTATCTGCTTAATAAGACAGGACTGTCAAAACTGTGTATTCACATATTTTGCTGTAAAATTAAGAAAAACACCGTTAATAATGCACCCAACGTTGGTACCGCAACACCTTCCGCCCCTATAAACGTTTACACGCCGATGCTACCTGTACAACCTGGAAGCGAACCAAGAGTTAGTTTCGAACTATTGACACCGCCCAGGGCCAAATTTCATCCGTCGATGCTGAAGAAACACTAAGATTTTGGAGGACCAAAATCCATCTAAAGAGGGGGGTATGTGACACCAATTACCTCTCAGATACAAGACATCGACCCCCGACTGTCGGGCGCCAACGCCGCAACGCATCTTAGTCCCCACCAGAGACAAGGCCCCAGCCCCGACCTTCGGATTCCTTAGAATCCACACCAAACCCCCCAACACCCCCAAGCCAGGGTGTATATAAGCCGAGCCCGGGGAGTTCTCGTGCCAGTTGCTGTTCTTGTACAACATCCCTTTCTCTGTTCAACGTTATTGTAAGTGCCAAAGTCATAATAAAGTTCGATGAAAGAGAATTAATAGTTGGGCTACGACTCAGGTTTCTTTTCTCTCGCGACCCAAATATCCGTTTTACGTGACACTCGCTACGTTGTACGCGCATTTTCTCTTTATTCAACGGGCTAGATATTTCTTTTTCTTTGCATTGTACGATTTAAGAAAAAGATGTAAACTAATATTCGAGTTTCTATTAATTGGAGTATTAATTGGCGAAACGCGAAACACCTACAATATTTGGTAAAAAATTAATATATAGCATGAATAACCATCTTAAGCATACGGTGACTAGTATTACAGATGATCTTTTGATATCGAGATATCGAAGCTTGTTAATATAGCGAATAATTTGAAATTTAAATACTTATATGTATCTCTATCTACATAATATGTATGTCGGATTTACATTAGAATTAGAGTTAGGGGCGTGAAACGAATCTTCACCTGGACTACACATTGTCGTTATGCAATAGAGAAGACATTAACTAGTGCAAATACGATTATTACAGAATTTGACAAGTAACCGTGGTAATTAGATACTCGAGAAGCTAATGACAATGATCCTAGGTTCAATAACGAATCTGCGGTCAACGGGATGATAGATGAACATGCTTACAAAATCTAAGTCGGACTCTTTGTTAAAACGTGGAATATCCACCGAGCGTACAGACGCTAAGTAACTCGCTAATACGATCTCGTGAGAGAATGACTTTTCGTCGCGATGATGCTGCAGAGGAAAACTATGATGGGGTGTGTCTAAGGACACGAGGTCATCGGATTCGTCGACGATAGCCTTCGTTCAGAAGGTGAGGGACATTGGCGTTGCTGCTAATTGGTTAATCTTAATATCGGTGGTTAGAAAAAGATGCTAGCCGCCCTCGTGGGAAAGTTACTGGTGGGAGACGCCGTTCGTTGAAAAATAGGTCTCCTCTATCTTCTCGTAGTTGGGACAAAGACTGTCTGTTTGAAGGACTTTAGTTAGCTAAATCTTAGTGTTTATAACGGCCCTCAGGCTAGCTGAACATGTACTGCGGAGACGCATCGACATCTGGCAATCATCTTATTCGAAGAATAGGGTCTGCGTGTGACAAGCCACGGGACAGAAACCGTTGGAATGTTTACTGTCGCGTGCCGTCACAAATATTTCTTTTAAGGAGAGCTATAGAATTACCCCATACCTTTGTTAGACAAAGCGTCCATCCCGTGACCGCGGCTACGTTCGGCGACTGGTTGTCGCCTCGAGCCCAAGCTCATTATCACAAATCTCGAACAAATACAATCGGATCGAATGATGACAATTGTTTAATTACGCCTATAATAGAATCTAGATTACGGTGTTAAGGGATTTTCCCGAAGTTCCAAAGGGAAGGCTCCGATGTCCTTTCATCTCCGACATGTATATACCTGTGTCAGATCTCTTGCAATTTCTAAATATAAACATATACATCCAGATTTATTTCAAACTTTGGTAATATGATCATGACAGACATGATGGAGTTTCAAAATGTTTAAAAAACGTACATGTACGATATATTCATAAAATATTTTTACAAGTCAACCACTACAAATGTCTTTCGCTTATTTTTTTCAACGATTGTCTCTATGAAAAAAAGTTTTGGTGATTTCTTTGCTATTTGCATTTTACTGAGACGCGATAATCTTAATCGATTAAAAGTTAATTTGATTTGAGGATTTAAAAGTTCGGGATAAACGAACTCATTATGTTTATAAACGTTTCATCATCAATCCGTATAAGTAGTTATCGATGTACCATTGCATCAACGTAGCTATAGATGGCACAGATGTTAATCAACGAGGCTTGAATGAAAAGAGAAAAAGGAAACTGTATAGGAAGACCTTCCTTACCAGCAGCTCGTCGTCATCGACCTGCCGTTTTGTGATGGCTTTACAGCACTCCTGCAAAAGTAAGGATAACTCGTTCTATCAAACAGAGCGTGCATCGCTGATAAAACGATAAGGAGCACACATGTATCTTGTGCAAATATTTACATTGCAACGATAAAGCAAAGCAGTTAAATATACAGAGTGTATTTTCGGCCTATCGCGGGGAGACGCGGTTGCGAGAGTGCGCGTCAACGGGAGTCGTAAATTCCCGCTACGATTGCAAGAATCGACACCGCGAATAGATCGATCCCCTTATTTCGGCTAGGATAATAGGGGTGATTGAATAAGTATAACACTGTGATTAACAGAACTATAAACGTTATATATTTTCAACACCTTTACACTGATATGCAGTAACGTAGACGATATCCTAAGATATGACGTAGTCAAGGAACGAGTAAGAGAGACAACCGAAGTAGCCTCGTAATCGACAGGATGAATGTTGTAGGAAAACTGTAGTTCGTTCTCGTAGGATTACAGAAGAAAGCTCGGTGTGGGTGTTTCCCTTTTTATTAAGGACGTGGATTCGTTGTTCATACCTTTCGTGAGTAGAGTGAGGGCAACGATCTACGATGTCCATTGGTTTAAGTCAATGTTAAAGAATGACTAGAGGGGATGGAGCCTCCTACCAATGTTGCTAGTTGATGTCTTGTTTAATGGAAAACCTGGATTTCCCGGTGATTAAACATCCGTTTTTTGCTAAGTCACTACCTGCTTTCCAAGGGCCTTTCTAAACTGGCTATAAGCAGAAAGCATCTCTAGGATATGGAGCTTATTCCGTAAATTGACGACATATGTCGAAACAATAGCATTAAAAGCTGTCGTTTTACGGGTTCCTTGGACTTATTGAGGGTCGAAGGACGGTGCGCAGACCGTTGGCGGTCAAGCAGCGCCGGATGGCGTGCAGATGCCTTGCGCGACGTAACAACAATATAATACATTATTATATGATAACAGGAATATTAGAAATTAATAGAAACCAGCCGTGAGAAACAAACCATGAAATAATATATTAAACTTACTATTATAAAAAAAAATAATAATAATATTTTATTGAAAGAAACAGGAAACAACGCATAGGAAGGCTTGGCAAATACTAAGTTGCCACGCGCCTAGAACGTTTCACTGGCATCAGCAAGGATACATCACAGATGCAACTTCAGCAAGGATAAGTTGGCACGCGCCTGGCACGTTCCACTGGCATCAGTAGGAAAGGCCTGGGAAACATCGCAGACGCAACATTAGCAAATACGAGCTACTACGATACCTACATTTTATCACGCACCTTGTATACCCCTAACACCAAATGACACATGAGAAATCAAGAAGACGAAACTTCAGCACAATCCGCGAAAGTAGGCAGTTATAAAATTCATAATTTGTCACGTAGCAATGCTGTGATTCCCATAGAGATAATCCATTACGTGACAATTAGGAAAATTATAAATAAGCGGGAATAACATAGAGTAAAAGAGTCGGTATTCAAAATTCAGACCGTTCACATCGTCACTTTGTCCGTCGAAATCAAGTGTTAGAAAAGTTAATTAGAGTAAAGAGTCCTTATTCAAAATTCAGACTGTACACATCATCATTCTGTCCGACAGAATTGTCTATTAGAAAAGCTAATTAAGTTTGAAAAATCCGAGCGTCAAATAACTATTCGAAAATCAAAGTTTTCGTGTTGCGACTCGGTCCACCGAATCCGAGTATCGATAGGGATTAGTTTAAAATTCCGAACGTTCATCATCGTTCGAATCAAACATTCGTATTGTCACTTCATCTGCGAAATCAAAGTTTAATTGTCAAAATTCGACTCATCATCACCAAGGCATACACACCCCAAGGTAGGAAATTTAAAATTTATAAAATTCCTTCTTCTCTGATAGTTTCGTTGTATCCGGGTACCGAACTAAATCTACTTATCAACAATTAATATATTCGGTCTTGTTTTCTATTCTGTAAACGTCTTAAAGATAAACTATTGATTTTGAACTTCGCATTCCTGCTCCCATTGTTGGCAAAATATTGCTTGTCTTTGGGCAAGCCTTGCGAAATCACACAAACCTCACACAGAGAGGATCGTTAAAGTCATTTTCCTAATTATTGAATTCGAAAGGCAAGGAAGTCGTAACGGTACAAACCACCCTAGCAGATGAACTGAGCTTCAGTTGAAACGACAGATCCATTAGCAAAATTAAAAGAGAAGAAGAAGGAAAATGTAGGGATAAATTTGTATCGAACAACGAAAGCCCAAAACCCTATCGAATCTACCAACACGAAAAACTCCATGTTCTACTGTCTCTAACACTATTATATATATATTTATAACAATTTAAATAATCTGGAATATTAGGATAGATCATCGCATATCAATATACAAACATAAATAAACTGTGTAACGAAATCGAATATTTATTTTATCCAACTTTAATCCTCTCCCGTGCCAGTATTCCTGCACATAGCAGGTTAGCCGAAAACGTGGAATTTATCTATCAGTAGCCCAAACGCTAGTTAACGCTACCCATAAGTAATTAATTTATCGATAAATTATTTCGAAAAATAAGTATAAAAGAAATTTCTCTAATTGAAACAGTCCTTAGACTGTTTCTGGTGGCAGCAACTACCGTGTAAATCGTAGTTTTCGAATGTATGTCTAAATATTCAAAATAGTATCGTTCAATAAAAGAAAAATTTTTTGAAATAGACCTTAGACTATTTCTGGTGGCAGCAATTACCGTATTAATCGGAAATCTTAAATCAGTATTTCATATACAATCATATCTGTTGAGGTTATTCGATGTGTAAACGGAGAAAACTTGTGGATAAATTGTAAGGCAGAAAATATATTTAAATAGAAGTGTTTTATAACTAAGAATACAATTTGGGCTGGTCCAGATCCGCACGCTAGCTGTGTTACCCAATAACTGAAAACCCGGAAGCCAACGTCGCCTGTCTACTGTTTATTTTTTTTTCTTCTATTTATTTGTTTGAATTTTACAATTTGTCCACTAGGACATTTGGTAAAATGTTATATCTTGGTGTTGTAATAATATAGCATGTGGGTGGTTACCTCCAGCGGGGTACCATCTTCGTGTTTGTTAGGTTGTGTCCTTTGTGAGATCTGTTGGGTGTTTCCTTTTTAGTCTTCTTTCTATGTTTTATGTGTTGATCGTTTTCGCTGCTAGCCGATTCGGGTGCGTTGCTACTCTTTCTCTATACCTTCTTGCGCATCTGCTAATCTCTTCCTTGACCGTTGGTATTCCAAGGTCTTTCCGTATATCTTCGTTTCTGACGTACCATGGTGCGTTTACTATTGTTCTGAGGATTTTAACTTGGATTATCTCTATTTTGTTTATATGGCTCATTGCTGCTGTTCCCCATAGTGGTATTCCGTACGTCCAGACTAGTTTTATAATTGTTTTGTATATTTTTAATTTGTTTTCTATGCTTAGTTTGGATTTTCGACTTGTTAACCATTGCATTTGTCTCCTTGCTGTCTGTATTTTGTATATTATTGATTTAATATGTTGCTTCCATGTAAATCGTGTATCTAGGTGGAGTCCTAGGTATTTGACTTGCCTTGTTTGTGTTATTTGCGTGCCGTTAAGTATAATGCTTGGTGGTATCTGTTTTCGCAGTGTGAATGTAATATGGTTGCATTTACTGGGGGTTGCTTTAATTTGTTTAACTTGTAGCCACTTTTCTATTTTTGTGACATGTTCTTGTAGTAATGTGACTGCTGTTACAGGGTTAGTGTACCGGACTAGTACAGCTGTGTCATCCGCAAATGTTAATATTTTGCTATTGATGGTTGTTGGTATGTTTGCCGTGTATAATGTGTATAGCATTGGTCCTAGGACGCTTCCTTGCGGAACCCCTGCCTTGATATATTTAACTTCAGAGCATGAATCTTTAATTTTTACTATAAAGGTTCTGCTGCTTAAGTACGATTTTAATAAATGGTATATTTGTTTCGGAAATTATTTCCTGAATGTTTGTAGAAGGCTTTCGTGGTTTATTTTATCGAATGCCTTCTCTATATCCATAAAGAGTGCTGTACAGTATTCTTTGCTTTCTAGTGCTGTTATTACTTCGTTAGTGAGTCTGTGCATTTGCTCTATCGTAGAGTGTTTGTTTCTGAATCCAAATTGGTGATCTGGTATCAGTTTTTCCTTATCTGTTTGTTTCCTTATTTGTTTTAAGCGGGCGTAAATTATTTTTTCTAGTATTCTGGATAGTACAGGAAGTAGTGAAATTGGTATGTATGATGCTGTTTGGTGTGGGTCTTCGCCTGGCTTAGGTAGCATTTTGATCTGTGCTAGTTTCCATAGTTTAGGATAGTACTGGATTCTTAATATTCCATTGTAAATTATTGTGATTAGTTGTACCGCTTTTGGAGGTAGGTTTTTTAGGATTTTACCATTGATTAGGTCGATTCCTGGTGCTTTATTGTTTTTTGTTTTTTCGATTATGTTTCTGATTTCTTGTTCTGTTGTTTTAGGTATGATGTACTGTTTGTCGGTTGACGTACTAGTGGTTACTGCATCCTCGTCGGTATGACAGTTGAGGTTGCTGTTATTGATATTATGGGGTGTAAATGTGTTGCTTAGGTGGTTGGCAAATTCTTCCGCTTGTTCTTAATTGCTTCTTGCCCATGTGTTATCTGCTTTTCTGATTGCTGGGACTTGTTTTATTGGCTTCTTTATTTTTTTTATTGTTTTCCATAGGGAGTAGTTTGTGTTCTCGTGTGCGGATAGTGACTCTATGAATTTTGTGAACTCGTTGTTCTTTTATTTTGTTTTTTATTTCTTTTGCAAGTTTGTTTAGGTGTTTTTTGTTTTCTTTTGTTCTATGTTTTTGCCATTTTGCTTTCGCTTTTCTTTTTTCTCTGATTTTTTCGAGGATGTCTGGCGGAATTACTTTTGTTTGTCTATTTGTTAATTCAGGTATGGTGGTTGCCCATGCTGCTTTCTGAATAGTTTCTGTAAGTGTTGTTACTGCTTGTTCGATGTGTTCAGGTGTTTTCAATGGGATGTTGCAGTTGATTTTGCTCTCAATTATTTCTTTAAATGTTTGCCAATTGGTTGTTTTGTTGCTTAGTGTCTCTGGATTGTTTTGAAGTTTTGGTTTTTTTCTATATGTAATTATTATGGGAGTATGGTCGGAGGTAAGCTCGAGGCTGGGTGCTATATTTAGTTTATTTGCGTTTAGTCCCTTTGTAACCGCAAAATCAAGTAGGTCAGGTGTTTTTCTCAGGTCTGTCGGCCAGTATGTCGGTCTTCCTGTGAATAATATATTGAGGTTATTGTTTCTAATGTATTTTTCCAAGGTTCTACCTCGAGGTGTAGTGATTATTGATCCCCATATTGTGTGCTTTGCATTGTAGTCTTCCGCTGCGATAAACTTGTCACCTAATTGTTGAAAGTACTCTTCCCACTTTTGAGGTGTAATTTTGTTTCTCGGCGGTACGTATACTGCTGACAACTGAAAATGGTTGCTGCTAGTTTGTACTGTGACGGTGGTTGCTTGTATATGTTCCTTACTGACTTGGCTGTTTAGGTGATGTTTAATGTCGCTTTTTATTATTACTGCGGTCCCTCCATGTGCTTTTCCTGAGGGATGCTTGGTGTCATAAATGGTGTAGTACGGAATTTTTAAATAGCTTTTTGTAGTGAAGTGCGTTTCTGATACGAGTAGTATATCTATGTTGTTACTGTACAGGTATGTTTTGGTTTCTAGAGCTCTTTGTTGTAGGCCGTTAGAGTTCTAGGCTGTTACTTTAAGCGTGTCCATTTTTATTTCTTATTTTTTGCTCAGCATGTTTGTGAGTAGTTGTAGCATAAGTGTTATTTGTTCCGTTTGCTGTCTAAGGGTTGCGTTTTGTTCGATTATCGTTTTTGTAAGTATATCAATATTTTTAATTGATTGTTTTAGTAGTTCTTTGATTTCTGTAGTGTCGTCGGTGTTGTTGCTTTGACTCTGATTGTTAATGGGCGTTTCTTGTCTGATATTTTGTGTTACTTGCGCGTAACTTCGGCTTTCTTGCATTTCTGTGTTTCTGATTGTAGATTTTATTTCATTTTGAGTTTTCAATGTTGCTTTGTTTTCCGTTGTATTTTGTTGTTGTTGGTAGTTATCAACTGATCTATTGCGAAGTGGTGGAAACAGTTTACGTTGTAGTTGTTTCCTGATTTCACATCCTTTATAGCTGGCTGGGTGGTTTCCGTTACAATTGTAACATCTAACTTCCTCAATTTTTCCTGTGTATGAGCAGTGTTTTGTTAAATGGTTTTTTGCACATTTAACACATACTGGGCTTCTATTGCAATAGTTTTTTGTGTGTCCGTATTGTTGGCACCGCATGCATTGAAGTATTTCTTTTTTGTAGCGTGGTGGTTCCACTGTTACTATTGTGTTTAGGATTTTTTTGACTTCGTATATTGCTTTATTGTTGGTTCCCGGTTCTAGTTCAATTAGGAATAATGGTAGTGGTTGTTTGGTGTCATACCTGGTCATATTATTGATTGTTCTTGTTTTGTGTCCTATTTTTTTTAGTTCCTCACTTAATTTTTCTATGCTGATTTTTGGATGTAGTCCTCTTATCACTACTTTGTAGCTCCTTTCTGTTTTGAGCTGGTACGTGTGGTATATAGCATTTTTCTCCTTAAGTTCGTTTATTACATTTCTATAGCTTTCTGGGGAGTTTGTTTGGATTTTTACCTGTTCCAGTTTTACTTGTTTCATTGTGTAATTTTCCTTCCCAGCTATGTTGTTTAATCTATCGATAAGCGGGTCTATTATTTGCGCCTCGACAAGTATTGGTGGTGGTTTTGTAATGTGTGTTGGTTGAGTTGTGATTTTGCTTGTTGGGTCATCGTCAATTTCTTCCGTTAGCGAGCTGAAGGAATTTGTTAATGGTAATTCTTGCAGCCATCGCTGCTTTTCTGATTCTATATTACCTATAATTTTTCTTTTTTTATTATAGGTCGCCACCTTCCAGCTTCCATCCTGTTGTGTTGTTTCTTTGTTCGTTTCCATTTCCACTTCAGTTGTATCAGAGCAATCCTGATCTTGATTTATTTGTTGACTTGGCTTTGTTGTGTCTGTTGTTTTGTTTATATAATATTGTTCGTCTTTATTAATTATCTTTATTGGTGTAACTTTCATTTTGTTTTTCTTTATAGTCTTCTTACTGGAAAACGCAGGTTTCCAACATTTAGCTATGGGCGTAGCCGTTCATGTATTTATTTTAGTCACTTTCCGCACTTTTATGACGCACTATACCACCGCTGCTTCACGTCCTCTCAGCTCGGCTGCTCGGACAGAACTGGATTTTTTTTTTACATGTGTCGCATGTTTTCACGAAGTTTTCTACTCTTTCTAAAAGTCTGGAAATTTTGGATTTATCCTTGATACGTTGATATGTTTTCTGTATCCCTAAATGTCCTACGTGTCGTTAAAATATATTAGCATGAGTTTAATCTGCGTTTTCTCTAAGTGAAAAGTTGAAATCGTTATTTCCTATGCCGATTTTTGTTGTATCTTTAAGAATTTTGTAAAGTCTTCTGATCCAAAGTGTCTCGTCGTATTCTCCTAAGTCGTTTCGAGTTAATTGGTAAAATGTTTGTGTTACGCCACGAGGCCATCCATAGGCCGTATTCTTAACCGTCGCTCGCTGTCCTACAGAGTCGCAGGCAGATCGTCTTATCTGCCCGGCGGATCATATACAATGTATCGACAAGCGCATAGTTGTCGCCAAGCAGCGAGCTCTAGAAACGTCGAATTTTGTCCGTTACGTTTCCACACAAGAAGGTGACACGCGTGATCATGGCGTGATCAGTGGCGTGACCCGAGCATAGTGGGGGTCATCTTCCAAACAAGACAAAGGAATGATCGAAAGGCGATCAGTCCCTTCTGACGAGTCGAACGATACATATCGAGAGATCTGACGAGCAAATTAAAAATCACAAACTCTGTTACGTCGCCTAAAACATCGGCGCTGCAGCTCTCGCGACCGGGCAGCCGATGGCCTGCGTAACGTCATTTCGACCCTCAATAAACCTGAGGACCAACCATAACTTTCTCTTTCATTGTGTACACATGTATCTTCATTCAATCCGTTGTCCTGAAAGATTTCTTAAGGCTAAAAATATTTTCGACGCACATCAGGTTTTTCGAGAGGTCCTTGGGTTTATTAGGCGCAATTAAAAACACGGAAAAAGCGGGTACGCGCCCATTAGGAAAAACCGAACATCTGTCTAATAGAACAGGCTGGGTTTTCCCATGCACAAGGTCACTCACGAACCACGTTGGTCGGAGGCTTCCTACTCATCACTTCTCCTACGACTCTAGGAGAGTCAAGTCGCAGACTTCTCCTGCTACATCAGGAAGGTCAAATCAACTTATTTCGTCAACACCGCTAGGTCAAGTCAACTTACTTCTTCTACATACTACAACGTCGAAGTCTAACATTACAATCTCACGTCTATCAAGTATCCTCAAGTGCTACGTCCAATAACATACGAAATTCGACTGTACGAGCCTTGCTCTACTATTCATATATATCTCATATTCGTGCGACAAGTTGTTATCGACGATTTATATCTACTCATCAGTGTAGTCTAAGTGTTGGAAATATATATTTTATAATTCTGTGAATTACCGTGTTATATAAACTTAATCACCCCTATTATCTTAACGGAAATCAGGGGATCGATCAACTCGTGGTGTCGATTAGTATAATCGTAACGGGAATTTACGACTCCCGTTGACGTCTCTCCTCGCGATTGCGTCTCCCCGCGATTGGTCGAAATTACAAACTCTAACGAATTCATTGAAAGCTATTGTACAGTCGAATCAACTTTCTATAGTATATTACCTTATTCAGTGTAAAACAATTTGTGGCTTGTTCATTATATTATTGTTAAATATATTATTTTATGTTAACCTGTTAATACAGTGTTACATTCATTGAACCACCTCTGTTATCCTAATCGAAACAGAGGAACGACTATTTCGCGGCGTCGATTAACAGAATCGTAGCGAGAATTTACGCCTCTCGCTGACGCGTTTTCCTAGCGACCGCGTCTCTCCGCGAACGGTCGTAACAGTTTGGTCATTCGGTTTAATTTCTAAGAGTTTCAGATTCTCGTTGTTATCTTTCCATGCGTTGAATGAATTAGTGTGATCAATTACTAGGTCGAGGTTAATTACTTCGTCGCGAGTTACCGCGTGAACTCGAGATAAAGCGTCTGCAGCTGTGTTATCTTTACCCTTTGTATATTCGATTTCATAGTCATATTCTTCTAGTTTAAGTCTCCAACGAATCAGTCTGCTAGGAGGGTCTTTGCAATTGTGTAGCCACTTAAGAGCTTGGTGGTCGGTTCGAATAATGAAGCGTCGTCCTAACAAGTATTGTCTTAATCTTTTCACGGCCCATACGATGGCTAAAAGTTCTTTTTCCGTCGTGGTATAGTTTCGTTCGGGTGGATTCAGTGTTCTTGAAATCTAACAACAAGGATGACCGTCCTGTGACAGTATTGCTCCTAGTCCTTCGTTACTTGCGTTGGTAGTTAAGGTAAAGGTTTTGTTAAAGTCTGGATAAGCTAATATTGGGAAATTACAGAGTTTGTCTTTTAAAGTATCAAAGCTAGTCTGGTGTTTGTCAGTCCAATGGAATAGTGTGTCCTTTTTTGTTAAGTCTGTAAGGCTTTTCGCGATTTTGGAAAAGTTTCGAATGAATTTGCGGTAATAACCTGCTAAACCTAAGAATGATTTCACGTCCGTGGCATTGCGGGGTAATCGAAACTTTTTTACAGCGTCTAATTTCTTGGGGTTTGGCTTAACTCCTTCGGATGAAACTACATGGCCTAAGTATTCTAGTTCCGGTTTTACGAATTCACATTTGTCCAGTTGCAATTTAAGTCTTCATTCTCCGAGTCTCTGAAATACTATCGCGAGGTTTTCGTTATGTTCTTGAATCGTTTTTCCGAATATCACTATGTCGTCCAAATAAACAAAGCAATATTTTCCTACAAGCCCAGTTAAGGCTCTGTCCATTAATCTTTGAAAGGTAGCGGGGGCGTTTTTAAGTCCGAATGGCATTCGATTGAACTGAAAATGCTCTTGCGGTGTCGAAAAAGCGGTATATTTTTTAGATTTCTCGTTCATTGGCATTTGGTGGAATCCTGAGGATAAATCAAGTGCCGAAAAGAATTTTGCGTTTCCTAGTTGTGTTAAAATGTCGTCTATATCAGGTAAAGGGTAAGCGTCTTGTTCTGTGAGTTCATTTAGTTTCCTGAAATCGATAACTATACTCCATTTCTGTTTTCCTGAGGTTCTAATTTTCTTCGAACTACCCATACCGGAGAGTTATAAGGGGATTCGGATTCTTCTATAATATTTTTCTTCAACATGTTTCCTATTTTGAGAATAATCTTTTCGACGGATTCACGGATTGGTTTTTCAATGTGATCTGTTCTCACTAGGCTTTTTAGTTTTGATGCGTTAGAAAAGTCATGAGAATTTTGAATATTGCTAGAAATTTCAATGTTTTGCTCATCGGTGTTGATAAAACATACTTTAGTTGGTTTGCCTTCCAAATAGATTGTTTGAACTCTGTTTTCTCCAGGAGTCAAATGTATTGGTTTCTGAAATAAAATGGTTTTGTCGTTTAATCGGATTTTGTCGTTGGATATGGAATAATTATACTTCTCTAAACATGGTAGCCCAATGATTCCGTCTTCGATAATAGGGAAATTGTTCGGTACTATGTGAAAAATATGATTTTGTCCAAAAATTCGTTTCATTACGTATTCGTTAGTTTCGTATTTGTCTCGTCCCATAGAAAATTTTTGTTTAGGCCCTATTTTTATCGCGTTGACAGTTTTGTTACGTTTCACCAGGTTTATCCCTGCTCCTGTATCGACTAGAAATACTCGCTCTTCAGTTCGGGTTCACAAAGGTATTGCGAGTAGTCTTCCTGTGGCGATATTGACTCGTATGTCTCGTACGGTTCGTCCATCTCCTGGTTCGATGTTGTTTCTTGTATTTCGTCCCTTTTCTGGACTGCCTGAATCCTTGCGGGTGGTCGATCGTGCTGGCTCGGTGGTAGAAAATTTTGACACTTGTTGACAATATGTCCCAGCTTTCCGCACTTGAAGCACTTCATCTGCGCGCGTTCAGCAGGTGGTCTATTTTCTATTTGGTTAAATGTAGCAGGTTTCTGAACTACTGGCGTGTTAGGCGATCTTGATGGTACATTAGATCGTCTTACCTGCATTGGCTGGTTGTTGGGGCGATTACTAGCGGAAGGTAAGCGATTACATGACCAATTAGGTTGTCGTTCTTCTCGCAAGTAGCGTTCTACATCGGCTGCCATTTTATCAGCTTCCGGAAGATTCAAGGGTTCACTGCTTAATAGTATTCGCCCTATGTCGTCTCTGAGTCCCTTTAGGTACACACGAATAGTCTTCTTCGTGATTTCTTCGGTCATAATTTTACGTGTCAGTGGTTGTGGGTACTCATTGGTTACTGCGTACAGCAAACGGTTGAGTATTCTTCTAAACCGAATATTAAAAGTTCACACTGATTCCTCACGCCCCTGTCTCAACTCTCGTAATTGTTCTTGGTACTCATCCGAAGTCACTTGTGCTGCTAAATTATTTCTCAGTGCGTCGTACAGATCACTGTAACGCTCAATAGGAATGTTGCGAATACTTTGGGCTGCTTTCCCCACGATCTTTTCCACTTTTATTGCTTTTAGCAATAGATCTTGCTCCATATAGCGATCCTTCATACTTCTCACTTCTTTGACGAAGTCTTCAACTCCTACATTATCATCTCCGTTGAGCGTTGGGATGTAGCGTATTGCATCCTTAACTCGTAGAGTGGGAGGAGCGGGCGGAAAATAGCCTTTTTCTTCCACCTCGGGTTGTTCGATATCGAGGTGGACAGGTGGGATGTCTGGAGCTGCTAACCCTGACAGTTTGCGTGCTTTTGCCATATTCCCGGTGCGATTGATTGCTGTCGATGCACTTTCATTGTCTTCGGTGATAATGGAAGCAAAGTCATCAGTTGTAGTGGATCCGAACCCAATCCGTAGCGCTGCGACGTTTTTCCCGAGATTCTCGATTTCTGCTGTCCTGTGTCTGTTCTCTTCGTCATTTTGCATAGACAAACGTAACATTTCATCTCGTAAAAGGGCAATGTTCTCGTTCTGTTTTTGAATACTGTCCAATATTGCTCGCAACATTGGGTCAGTTGAGGTTGAAGTTTGAGATTCGTTTGCCTTAGACATTATTGCGCTGATTTTACTATTTTCAGACGAAGACGAGTCTTGGCTACTGAAGCTAAATTTTCTGTCACGGTAACGTACAAAGGAATCCAGTTTACCTTTTATTGTCGCTTCACTTGGTTCGTGATAGTTACTTTGTTGTTACGGATAACCGTAGTCCCAAATAATTATATCTTCCATAGATGATGAATGTGTCTCGCAGCACACAGCAGCGAGATGAACGAGGTAAGTGATAACGAAATAATGTGGCTATTAGACAGCGGTTGTACCGATCACATAATGGACCTTGTACAACCGACAAATATATATTATATTTAGGCGATAATAGATCGATAAAGGCAAAAAAAGTAGGAAATGTTATAAGCTATTTTGAAGCATTTGGAAAGCGAAATAAAATAAATACGAATAAAGTTTTTATGCGAAAGAAGTGTCCGCACACTTGATTAGTTTAGGCAAGTTAACGGATAATAATAATATGGCTATTTCAAAAGGAAATGTTGCAAATATAATAGATGAGAACAATAAAGTTACAGCGGTTAAAGCTGCAGCGGCCGAAGAGAATGGAACATATAAAATGAAAAGTATATTGAAGGGAAGGAGCACTTAGCAAACAGGGCCGAACGTAGTGGTATGAGTAAAAAGGAAAAATGGTATAAGATGCTAGAACACGAAAATTTTAGATGCTTAAATATTTTGGGTAAAGAGCAGTTAGTGACAGATATACCGAATAAATTTGAAAAGGAATTTTTGAAATGTAAGGTGTGTATAGAAAGTAAAATGCATAATTTGCCTTTCAAAAATAATCGAACTAAGGCTAGGGAGATAATGGAAATTATTCATACGGACGTGTGCGGTCCCTTTAAGACTATCGGATTAAATGGAGAGAAATATTTTATTTCATTTATCGATGATTATATTAAAGTAGCTAGGGTCTATTGTATAAAATAAAAAGATGAGGTTTTCGATTCTCTCGTACAGTTTGTAAATGAAGTTGAGAACTTAACGGGCAAGAGGTTAAAAATATTGAGATGCGATAATGGAAGAGAATACTTAAACAATCGAATTTATAAATTTGCTAGGGATAAAGATATCATAATAAATACTTGTCCAACCTACGTACATGAATTAAACGGGACAGCGGAAAGGTATAATAGAACAGTGATGGATATGGCGCGTTGCTTCTTAACGGAAGCGAAAGTACATAAAGAGTACTGGCTGGAAATAGTATGTACAGCGGCATACTTGAAAAATCGAATACTGGCAAACACTGTAGAGAGAAAGACACCTTTTGAAACATTCTTAGGGAGAAAACCAAGTGTTGAAAATCTATGTATATGTCGGAGATGAAAGGACATCGGAGCCTTCCCTTTGGAACTTCGGGAAAATCCCTTAACACCGTAATCTAGATTCTAGATTAACAATTGTCAATTGTTAGATAGAATAACAATTGTCATCATTCGATCCGATTGTATTTGTTCGAGATTTGTGATAATGAGCTTGGGCTCGAGGCGACAACCAGTCGCCGAACGTAGCCGCGGTCACGGGATGGACGCTTTGTCTAACAAAGGTATGGGGTAATTCTATAGCTCTCCTTAAAAGAAATATTTGTGACGGCACGCGACAGTAAACATTCCAACGGTTTCTGTCCCGTGGCTCGTCACACGCAGACCCTATTCTTCGAGTAAGATGATTGCCAGATGTCGATGCGTCTCCGCAGTACATGTTCAGCTAGCCTGAGGGCCGTTATAAACACTAAGATTTAGCTAACTAAAGTCCTTCAAACAGACAGTCTTTGTCCCAACTACGAGAAGATAGAGGAGACCTATTTTTCAACGAACGACGTCCCCCACTAGCAACGTTCCCTGGAGGGCGGATAGCATCTTTTCTAACCACCGATATGGAGATTGACCAATTAGCAGCAACGTTAATTTCACTTACTTTCTGAACGAAGACTACCCTCGACGAATCCGATGATCTCGTGCCCTTAGACACACTCCATCATAGTTTTCCTCTGCAGCATCATCGCGACGAAAAGTCATTCTCTCACGAGATAGTATTAGCGACTTATTTAGCATCTGTACGCCCGGTGGATATTCCACGTTTTAACAAAGAGTCCGACTTAGATTTTGTGAGCACGTTCGTCCATCATCCCGTCGACCGCGGATTCGTTATTGAACCTAGGATCATTGTCATTAGTTTCTCGAGTATCTAATTACCACGGTTACTTGTCCAATTCTATAATAATCGTACCTGCACTAGTCAATGTCTTCTCTATTGCTTATCGACAATGTGTAATCCAAACGAAGATTCGTTTCACGCCCCTAAATCTAAATTCCAACCTTCTCCGACATATATATGGAAGTTAAGTTTTTGTAAGAAGGCCAGAACAAAAAAGAGTTTCTAAATGGGATAAGAAGGCAGATATGGGAATTGTGTTAGGATATAGTGAAGTAGGTTACAGAGTCGTATTAGGTGGAAAAATAACAGTAGCTAGACATGTAAAGGTCATAGAAACAGACACAAAATGTATCGGTTTTGAGGAGAATTCATTCGATGCAGATAGCGATGATAGTAAAGATAATTATCTATTGGACAGCATGGATAAGGAAAAGTTAGAAACTAGAGAAGGTAAAATGATAATAGTTCTGAAAGCTTAACGATCCCTAGGAGATCTACACGTAATAAGAGAACTCCAGTAAGGTATCCAGAAAAGGAAAACAGTAGTGAGATTCACGCAAATTATTGTAGAGTAGATATCCCTTGTACATTTGAGGAGGCGATTTGTTGTGAAAATAGTGAAGATTGGAAACAGGCTATGGATAAAGAAATAGAATGTCTCTATAAGAATAAAACTTGGTAATTGGTAGAACGGGTAAAAGGCAAAGAAGTATTAGATGTAAAATGGGTTTACACGAGAAAATCAGATGACAGGTATAAGGCTAGATTGATGGTAAGAGGATTTCAACAAAGAAACGTAGTCGATGACATATATTCTCCAGTAGCGAGTAATCAGACCCCTAAGATATTACTATCATATTGTTGCCAAAATGGATTAATCATTGAGCAAGTGGATGTAGAAACTGCCTTCTTAAATGGTGAAGTGAGCTCGGAGGTATATGTAAATCAACCAAAGGGATATGCAGACGGAACGAATAGAGTTTGTAAATTATCGAGAGCGCTGTATGGATTAAAAGAAAGTCCGAGGGATAAGTATGTGGCGAGATTAGGTTTTAAGAAGAATAACGTAGAATTATGCCTATATACTCATGGAGAGGGAGAAAATGTTTATTTACTAATATATGTAGACGATTTGTTACTCTGTAGTAAAAACAAAAAAAGGATACAAAATGTAAAGAAGTTATTAACTGATAAATTTAAAATGAAAGATTTAGGTAAAGTAAAAGAATATCTTGGAATAAATATAGAGTATGATTATATCAAAAATGAAATGAGACAAAGTCAAACTAAATACATTGAATCATTAGCAAACAAATATAAATTACAAGACAGCAAATTGTACTGTACACCTATGGAGACAAATTTAAAAATTGAAAAAGCTGAGATAAATAAAGAGGACATTGGATACAAGAATTTAATTGGTGCATTGCTGTATATTAGTACAAATACCAGACCCGATATAAGTTATAGTGTGAATTGTCTGAGTAGATTTCAAGATTGTTGTAGCGAGACACATTTTAAATATGCTTTGCGAATATTGAAATATTTGTACCGGATTAGAGATTTAAGGTTACATTATAAAAGGAATGAAAAGTGTGAAACGATAGATTGTTATGTGGACGCTGATTAGGGAAAAGATCATATAGATAGGAAATCTACTTCTGGATATGTAATTAAATTGTATGGAAATGTAATCGGTTGGAAGTCTAAAAAACAAGGGTGTGTGACAAAATCCTCGACGTATACAGAGTATGTAGCTCTATGGGAAGCGGTGAGTGAATTAATGTCTATTAAAGAAATTATGAAGGTCTTCAATGTAAAGAATCTAGACGATAACCCTGTAAAAATTTATGAGGATAACTCTAGAGTGATAAGTATAGCAAAAAATTCCAAACACATTGAAGTTCATTACCACTACGTTCACGAATGCTTAAAGGAAAACAAGATAAATATAATTAAAGTAAGTACGGACGAAAATACTGCGGATATTTTTACGAAGGCACTATGTAGGGAGAAATTCGAAAGGTGTAAGTCATGGATGAATGTAAACTAAGAGGAATGTAATTAAAGCAATAAGTGTTAAATTTTCTGTTAATTACTTCGACAAGCATGTAAATACGATTAAGTGTACAGTATAAATGTAAGGAGGCGTGTTAGATAGATGATACATTTACACTGTACATTTGAATGTGTGTGTAGGTATCAGAGGGCGTCCGGGTCTGAGTTGATACAAAAGGCGGTTGAAAGCCGTTAGAAGAATCTGGTGAAGTTGGTTGACAACAAGCGTGCGTGCAAGAAGGTTATCGAGGTCTTCAGAGTGTAATATATATGTATAGCTGTTGTGTGTGATGTTATTTAATAAGGTTTTGGGTTTATAAAATAACGATTCACTTAGATTCGTTTTCTCCAATATATTTCAGTCTAACAATTCAGTCTTATAACACGTCTTACCACACAGGAATCTCCAAGCCAACAGAACAACGTGGTCGACTTCTAAGACAAAAGAGCGTCGTTAGAAGTCGTACCAACTTAGCTTGTAGCAACCAGCGATCATACCAACTTAACATTTCTCAACAGGTTACTGACTAAAGGACCGGGGTTTTTATTTCTTTATTATGACTCATATCTTATGGGTGGGGGTCTGGCTATTGTCTTCTCTCTCAGTTATCACAATACTAGGTGACATATCCGATGTAAGTGGATGCCTGCCTCTTGGGTGGTCGTTACACTCCCCCCTTCGTGGAGTGAACTTAGTACTGTAAGTTCTTGCGTTTCTTTAAAGTCGATGGATGGGATTTGGCCTTGGGCGGTGTTGATAATTCAAAACTTACTCTTGATTTCTATTCTGCTCCAGGTTGCACAGGTGATACCGGTGCGTAAATGTTTATAGGGAAGGAAGGTGTTGCAGGACTAATGTTGGGTGTATTATTAACGATGTTTTCTTAATTTTGCAGCAAAATATGTGAATACATAATTTTGTCCTATCTTATTGAGCAGATACAAGCATATGAGTCCAATGGATATATATCCTATTACCGGCAACGTAGTGAGACCCCAAGTTTTAATTCGTGTTATTCTGTGAGAAAAAGTTAATTGATTGGCTCTATTTTCTATTTGATTCAGGCTATCAGTATAATCGTTTAGGTTGTTTATTAGTTTAAGAGTTTTTTCTAAGGTGTCAAGCATTAAGAATAAGTCTACATTATCAGTTATATTTATCATTTTGGTCTTAATATCGTAAAAAACGCTCTTGGGGTTACCACTGATTCTCATATGGTTGTCTCCATACAATATGTCTACAGTTATTTCAGTTTTCAACACAGAGGGTTGCTTCAATTTAACAATTTGATGTCCTTCTTTAGAGAATATATTGAGTTCTATTGGTTTTTCTGGTACAGCTATGTAGTGATTTTCGCTTTTGAGTGGTATAAAAGTTATTTCTACGATCTTATAGACTGTGAATTTACAAAATATCATGATATTGTCTACACTAATTATTTCAGATGCGCAATCGTGTTTTGAACGTCTATCATGTATGGGTTGAGTTTGTTTGCAAATATACAATTCGTGTTTGATTCGACATTGCTTGTCCAGATACATCTGATCTACATTCATATAAGTTAATCCTGAGGTAAAAAATATCGGATGTTCGACTAATGGGGCGAGAAATGCTCCATTCTTTTGAGTCGGTATGGCGTATACCTGTTCTATTTCCCATTCTGAGTCAATTATCGTTGGAATTGAAATTTTAAAGAAGATCTTTTCTTTTTGGACAAACAGTGTGAGTGTAGAGATGTCTAAAATGTGTTGGAAATTATTGTCTTTTGGTAAAAATCCTTTATTCACAATGCGAGTTCCTAAAGCCTTAGCGTATTGTTCTAAGAAAGTGTGATGATCCATGATCTGGAGGCTAATAATTCCTTGTTTTCATAGTAAAACTAAATTCAGTATTTCATCGAGTTGAAAGTGTAGATCTGACAAAGCGCTTTCCATGGAAATAATCTTGACTACTAGAAGTTCTTGCCTGTTTACTTGATTTACTTTTTCAAATTGTTTTAGGCTGTCGGTGTTTAGGATTTTCCTAATTAGAGCGGTTTGGTTAGCCACAATGGTTTTTAATTCGTTTTCTTCGCTAAATAGTTTGTCGATTCCAATTTATCAATTGTAAATCGTCAGAATCTAAGGTTCCGAAAAGTGTTTTGCTAATTGAACCGTTATATAGCGTTTTGTATAGTATAGTATTTTGATGTTATTAAATTTGTTGGTTAAGGATAGTATCTCTGGTTCTATTAGACATGAGGTGGTACAATGTTTTTGGGTCTCTGTTATATGTTCCTCTAATGTATCGATGTGGTTAAATATGTCGTTTACATCTATTCCTATATATACGTTAACTTTTTCATTATACAAATAGCCGCTAGATATTTTCTCGTGGAAAATTGCGTTACTTTCGATCGGTATTAATTCCAATCCTAGCACGAGGGTTGTGCATGAGATGAGCGCCCTGAAAAGTATGGTTTAATTCTGTTACCATGTATCTTTTTAATTTGGTTATTGATTAGAATTTCGTAATAAGGAGTCATAGCCTTTTCGATGTGGTAAGGACCTAACCATTCGTCGTCCAATTTATCTGCTTTGTGATCATTATGTACAAGAACTGCGTCTCCCTCTTTAAATACCGTTTGTGTCTTAATGATTTTTCTATGTTGGTCTCGCATGTAGCGTTTTCTACTTTGTTCAAGTGTCCGTCTAGCTAATGTTGTGTATTTATCTAATTGTTTTTGCCATAGTGTAAACATTTCTTCATACGTGTAGTTGGGGTTTCTGGATATTGAGGATGGGAGGTTAGCTTTTCGTCCAAAGGTTAGTTCAAAAGGTGAAAAACCGGTTGCACCGTGTATTGCTGTGTTATATCCTAAGCATACGAAGGTACCTCGTCCCATTCTTTGTCTGAGTCGTTTAGACTTGTTCGTATCATGTCTTTTACCGTTGCGTGTGTTCTTTCTAGGGATCCGTTAGATTGTGGGTGAAAGCTGGTTGTTTTTATATGTTTTATTTTAAATGCTTCTTCGAATTTCGTCATGAGTTCGCTAATAAAGTTCCGTCCTTGGTCTGTTAGTATAGTTTTAGGTGCTGAGAAAATGTAAATGTAATGATTCAATAAGGCATCTATTATGGATTCAGTTCTTTGTGTCTTGAGGGGTGTTAATATCAGGTATTTTGTCAAATCGTCATGAATAGAGAGTATATATTGGTTTCCTCGTTTAGTTTTTGGCATGGGACCAGTTATGTCCATTGCTATCTTTTCGTTCGGTTCAGTAGGGGTTTGAGGTATTACGGTAATTTCTTTCGCGAGGATTCTGACAAGTTTCTGTTTTTGACATGCTAAGCAATTTTTTATAAATTCCTCCACTTTTGAGAACAAATGTGGAATTTTAAATCGTTCTTTGATTTTTGCGTAAGTTTTCTGTATTTCTAAGTGTCCTGAAACGTCGTTATGGTTTTCTTTTACAATCGCGTCAACTTGTTCGTCTGTTAGAATTTGAATCGGGTCGTATGCAAAGATTATTTTTTCTATCTTGTCATTAACATACATCAAAAATGTTTTTATTCGTGCCTTTTCGATTTCATCGAAGCTGTTGTCTCCTATACCTAACTTTTTATGTGTGGTAGCTGATTCTATGATCTTCTTTAACCATTTCTTTTTGTCGTAGGGTCCTAGAGTTTCTTTTGTTATTTGGAAGAAGGATTTTTCGTTGGGGACTATCTTTAGTAGTTTAGGAAGTGTGTCGGTATCTTGCTCCGACTTGTCTTACTCGTCAAGGAGATGGTCTTCAGTCGTCAAATTGTTAATACTTTGTCTGCAAAGTGCATCAGCAGCCGTATTATCTTTTCCTTTGTGGTATTGTATTTCGTAATCGTATTCTTGTAGCTTTAATCTGCATCTAATTAGACGTGATGAGGGGTCTTTGCAGTTTTTAAGCCAAGTTAAGGCTTAATGGTCGGTTCTTATGAGAAAATGTCTTGCTAGCAAATATTCTCTCAAACGTTTTACTGCCCATAGGATTGCAAGGAGTCCTTTTTCAGTGGTTGAGTAATTTCTTTCAGGAGGATTTAATGTTCTGGAGATGTAGCAACAAGGATGGTCGTTTTGTGAAAGAACAGCGCCTATTCCTTCGTTATAGGCGTCGGTTGTTAATGTAAATGTTTCATTAAATTTGGGATATGTCAATACCGGGACTTTGCATACTGCGTCTTTGAGAGTTTGAAAGCTATCTTGATGTTTATCTGTCCAATGAAAGGGTGTGTTTTTCTTTGTCAGGTCGGTCAGAGGTTTAGCTATCTTTGAAAAGTTACGTATGAATTTTCTATAATATCGTGCTAGTCCTACGAATGCCTTTACGCCGGTTGAGTTTTTGGGAATTTTGAATTCTTTGACTGCTTCTATCTTTTTCGGGTTTGGTTTTATTCCTTCGTGTATGATAATGTGTCCAAGGTATTCTAATTCTGGTTTTAAGAATTCGCATTTGTCTGGTTGAATCTTTAGTCTTAATTCTCTTAATCTTTGTAATACAATTGCAAGGTTGTCGTTATGTTGTTGAATCGTGTTTCCGAACATTAGGATGTCGTCTAAATAAACGAAGCAATATCACGAAGTGCTGTGTCCATCATGCGTTGGAATGTAGCCGGGGCATTTTTTAATCCGAATGGCATTCGATTGTATTGAAAGTGTCCTTGAGGCGTACTAAAATCTGTGTATTTTTTTGATGTTACGTCCATTGGTATTTGATGAAACCCGGAGGAGAGGTCTAGTGCGGAGAAGAATTTCGC
This sequence comes from Bombus flavifrons, assembly GCF_040668555.2. Lineage (NCBI taxonomy): Eukaryota > Metazoa > Arthropoda > Insecta > Hymenoptera > Apidae > Bombus > Bombus flavifrons. The sequence goes on from NC_138451.1 coordinate 1,611,563, forward strand.
GTTTCCTAATTGCGAGAGTATATCGTCAATGTTTGGCAAAGGTACGCGTCTTGATCAGTTAATTCGTTTAATTTACGGAAATCTATCATTATGCGCCACTTTTGTTTTCCGGAGGCGTCCAGTTTCTTGGGGACTACCCATACTGGACTATTGTACGGTGAGTCTGATTCTTCGATTATGTTTTTGTTTAACATTTCTTTGATTTGTTTTTCGATTTCTAATTTGTGTACCTCGGGTGGTCTGTAAGATTTTGTATTTATGATTTTGTTTTCTTTTAACGTGATGATGTGTTTCGTTAAATTGGTGCATGGTAAAGTGTCTGTGTCCAGGTTGAATACATCAATGTAGTGTAAGAGGATTTTTTCGATAGGAATGCGGAAATTGTTTTCAATATGGCTCGTTCTAATTAAGTTTCTGAATTTTTGAATTTGTTCCAGATCAATTTCATTGGAGATGTAATTTCGACCAATCGCGGGAAGACGCAATCGCGAGGAGAGACGTCAACGGGAGTCGTAAATTCCCGTTACGTTTATACTAATCGACACCACGAGTTGATCGATCCCCTGATTTCCGTTAAGATAATAGGGGTGATTAAGTTTATATAACACTGTGATTCACAGAATTATAAAAATATATATTTCCAACACTTAAGCTACACTGTTGAGTAGATATAAATCGTCGATAACAACTTGTCGCACGAATATGAGATAGATATGAATAGTAGAGCAAGGCTCGTACAGTCGAATTTCGTATGTTATTGGACGTAGCACTTGAGGATACTTGATAGACGTGAGATTGTGATGTTAGACTTCGACGTTGTAGTATGTAGAAGAAGTAAGTTGACTTGACCTAGCGGTGTTGACGAAATAAGTTGATTTGACCTTCCTGATATAGCAGGAGAAGTCTGCGACTTGACCCTCCTAGAGTCGTAGGAGAAGTATTCGACTTGACTCTCCTAGAGTCGTAGGAGAAGTATTCGACTTGACCCTCCTAAAGTCGTAGGAGAAGTGATGAGTAGGAAGCCTCCGACCAACGTGGTTCGTGAGTTACCTTGTGCATGGAAAAACCCAGCCTGTTCTATTAGATAGATGTTCGGTTTTTCCTAATGGGTGCGTACCCGCTTACTCCGTGTTTTTAATTGCGCCTAATAAACCCAAGGACATCTAAAAACCTGATGTGCGTCGAAAATATTTTTAGCCTTAAGAAATCTTTCAAGACAACGGATCGCCTGAAGACCCATGTTGACACAATACAAAGAAACAGACAAGTTATGGTGGGTCCTTAGGTTTATTGAGGGTCGAAATGACGTTACGCAGGCCATCGGCTGCCCGGTCGCGAGAGCTGCAGCGCCGATGTTTAGGCGACGTAACAGGAGAGGTCATTAGAAATTGGTATTGGTTGTTCACCAGTATTGCAGAAGCATACTTGCGTCGGTCTCTTGTCCAGATAAATTGTTTCGACTTTGGTTTGTCCTGGAGAAATTACCTGTGGTGGCTGAAACGGGAATACACGATCGTTGAGTTGAATTTGGTCGTTTGTAATTTTGTATTGATAGTTTTCTAGCATTGGCAACCCTATGATTCCGTTTTAGATTAGTGGGAAGTTGTCAGGTACTATGTAGAATTTGTTTCTTTTGCCGCAGATTCTAAGGTAAACGTATTCGTCTGTCACGTATTTGTCATTGCCCATAAAGAATGTTTTCTTGTCGTCTTTTAATGGGGTGGACATGATTCTTGAGCGTTTGACTATGTTTATTCCGGCACCAGTGTCTATTAAATATCGCTTTAGTCCAAGTTTTGATCCAATGGTAATTGTGAGGAGTCTTCCAGTGATGGCGTTAATTCGTATCGTTGGTCCTCTTCCACTTCTTCCTCGAGATTCATATTCTTTTCGTCCGTCATTATATGGTAATTTCTTGGAGGTGGTAAGTTTCTCTGGCTGGCTGACGGAAAATTTCGCTGTTGGTTACAGCCGCTGGATAAATGTCCCATTTGATTACATTTGAAACATTTGGGCGGTGGTCGTTCTATTATCGCTTTTCTTTCCATAGGTAGATTTATTGGCTTTGATAGTGCTGCGGTGCTAAGTGTGATGTTAGATGTAATACTTACGGATACAAATTTTCTGAGGCTTTCGAACAGATCTTCATAACTCTCGATTTCCATGTGGCGGATACTGCGTTCCGCTTCTCCGATGATTCTTTGTGTCAAAATAGGCGCAATAATGCGTGTTTTTCACTCAGCTCGAGCTTCTGTTACCCGTTTAATAAACCCTTCTACTCCTATATCATCTTGTCCATTGAGTGTAGGAATGAAGTCTAGACAGGTTTTTGCATTGTACACGGATTTGTCATGACTTACTGCGTCTTCTTCACTGTCTACATTGTCTGTTTCATTAGGTTTTACTTCGGTCTTTTTAGGAACATATGGTCGCTTTTTCTGAATGGTGCTGGTACTAGCGTCTTCGGTAAGAATGGAACTGAACTCAGACGTGGTAACTGACTGAACTTTTACTTGTAGTTCTGCGATATTCTTACCTAAGAGTTCAACTTCTTTAAGGCGTTGTTGACTTTCGTTGTGTAGTTGTTTACGCAGGTCATGTATAGCGTCTAGTATGGTCCGAAGATCCACACCTATAGCCATAGAGCTAACAGGAGATGTGTCTTTCGATTTTTTGCTCATAGTGGTTGTTATATTGTCGTCGGAGTCTGTACTATTGAAACTGTCACGACGAGTACGATAGTGTTTAAAAGAATCCAGTTTTTCTTTTTACCTGGGTATTCTTCTTTTCGTGAATGTTGCTCTGACCAGTTTCAGTTTTGGTGACGACCGTAGTCCGCTTTCCGTAGAAGTCGTTTTCACGCAAAGTGAGCTGATCTATGCAGAGGTCAGCTTGATCCTTCAATCTTCAGTGTTGCGCGTACGCCGAAATCGTAATTTCGTTTACACTGAGCCGAATGGATCCTGGCAGGATCGTCAAAAATGTCACGTAATAATAAAGAAAACGAGGTTTTTTAAGTAGGAGAATGAGCAATTGCCCATTCATATGCTTTATTAGCTGCAGTTTACAAACTGAGATTACTGACTATAGGACCGGGGTTTTTATTTCTTTATTATGATTCATCTTATGGGTGGGGGTGTGGCTATTGTCTTTTCTCTTAGTTATCACAATACTAGGTGTTATCGACATATTCGGTGTCAGTGGATGCCTGCCTCTTGGGTGGTCGTTACAGTGCCATCGATATCTTCACGTTCCTTCCGCCGAATTCTCGGAAGAGCATACACGTGCCAGCCGCTGCGGTACATCTAATGAACGCACGCTAGTGGGGATATCGATGGGCAACGAAGGGAAGGATCAGTTCGATCTGGAAAAAGGACATTCTACCCCGAGCCGCGAAGCGCGAATGGCGAAGAGAAACGGGTCGGCTATTCTTCAAGAGATCGGTCAATCGTCGCTGTTGTTAATCGGCGTCAAAGCGTCCACTATTGTTAATTGTTATTCAACCGCTGTTAATCGTTACTATCGTTAATTGTTATTCATTGTTATCGAGTGATAGAGTTTAATAAACGCTATTGATTGAACATATTTGAGTGTACCTTCAGTACCTATTACACCATACCATCTCAGACATGTCGCACAATTTTTTAATGAATTAAGAAAAAAGACTGAACTTATGACTTATGAACTGAAGTATCAGCCATAATGCAACGATAGGCATTATAAGTAAGTCAATGATTCATATCATTATAATCATGATATCTGTAGAACGCATATCTTAAAAATCTAAAAGATAGCTAAATTATTTTTATCTAATTTCTTCCATTCAAAAACCTTTTATAACGAATGGCCAGAAAGTTTATTTTCTTCTCAATTTTTTACATCTATTTAAGAGTATTCGGAATAATTTATTTAAAAATGATTTTCCAACTAATGGATCCTTCGTTTCTTGGTCCGATTTAGTCCTACTGTAGAATTTAGAAAAAAATAAATGCAGCAATTTATAAATTACCAGAAAAACACATACGGTCAGATTTTTTCGATAAAATGAAATGTAAACTTGCTCTCGATGTCCTTAGTAAGGGATGGTCATATTACTTTCCCGCTTCATTGACAGGATGCATACAGACAACTATGGTTCAACACACTGCTACCTTCTTTGAAACGTTGCATAATGTGTTGGATAATTTAAATAATACAGGTACCCGTGATCCCATTTTCACGCGAGTTTGCTCCAACGAAGCAGATAATTTGAAAAGACGATTACACGACATGAAATATAGTTTCCTGTTTCACGGGAAGATTTAATTCTGTAATACTGTAAGTATTAATTAAGTGATCTATAAGTAATTGTACTCAATCGTGTACTTCTGTGATTAACGTTGGATGTCAATTGGGAATTCAATCTTAACGCAAAAAATTACAAAGTGTGGTGTGAAATATCGACTGCCTTGCGTGTGCGAATCCAAGAGATATAAGAGTTATCCAAAATTTTATTAGATTATTTTTTTGTTGAAACTTTTCGTTACAAGTAATTATATGATGCGAACAATATATGTTTCTTAACCTTTGTCGCAAAATTTCCCGATTCAGTATTAATCTTACACGAGTCTAACCGAAAAAACGTATATGATTGCGATTTCATATATTCACTGTTATCTTCTGACACTATTTTTAATTTCGTCCAATGTATCTCAGAAAATAAAAAATACACAGTACAATGTTTCCCAACTTCTGACAATAAGTGTATTTCAAATTTATTTTTATTGCTCAATTCTGGCCCATATATCAGTCTCTGAAGAGCTTGAATTATCAAACAGATTTCGGATACGGGGAAAAATAATACATTTAAGTTCCCCGGACACCAAACAGGGAAGATAAAGTTCCAGATTCCACCGTTGCTATGCCGACGAATAAGAGGAATAATGGGAGCGTAGGCCCATTAATTAATTCAAAAGCACGTGCAACACGTTGAAAACTGGAAGAGTGAAGTTCTTTACATTCATACCACAGGAGAACCATATAAATGGGATTGTAAAAAGTATGTGTGAGGACCACTTTCCGCAAAACGTCTTCGAAGAACTAGTTCTAATATGATTTAGGTCAAAGTTGTTAAAGTGAACAGATTCGAAACTAACCATTTTCAACAAAACAATAAAAAACTCGACACGTTTATCATGAAACTATCACTTGGAAGTGTGATAAGGAGTCTGTTCCAGAGGCACTATATGCTCGGCAAGATAGTGACATGAGATATATACAGGAAATCCTACAGACTACAATGCAAGAACTCGAAGTATCGATTACATTGCAGCGAACTGCAACAGTAAAAGTATAGAATACTGTGTGTGAAGTGTGATGGGTGATTACGCTCCGAACTCATGCCCGATAAACAGATATATAGTTGTGAGCCAGCAAACGAAGAACAGGAAGTCAGGTGCTATACAGAAGAGACTCGATTCATTTAGAAATCAAGAAGCGTGCTGAAGTGGCAGAGAAGCGGAAGAAGAGTAAAATAAAATCCTTCAACAACTTCGTAAGCCCGCCAAAGAGCTCCACACATTTTCACCCCTTTACAAACAATACTCCTGATCAAAGTAATCCCTTGTCTCAGTAGAGCGCACGATGAGTATGGACAACATCGTGAACCTGATGGACAGCATAGACCTCTTCAAGGAATTGTTCCATGTTCATTTGACGGAGGTGAACGCATTATCGCTAAGATGGCACGGATAAATTCTGACAGATTTACCACAAATGACTATGGACGTCGAACAAACTTCGAAATTGCGAAATTCATTACCAATCCGCTTGTTTCTAATAATCGTAGGTTGCTACTGCTGCAGCCCCTGCAAGCTCTCTCGATTGCAGTGGTGCTGCTTGCAAAGACGAAACTCACGAAGAGGCATAACGTCCTGTTCAATGGTCTTCGTTTCGAAAGGGTGTGACCACTTGAACTCGAAGTTCGGGAGCGGAACGGCTTTATCATTTAATTCATTTCGATTAGCATGGCATTTAACTTTGAAGCGATAATCACTAAACACGTACAAACAAGGGTAAAATGGATCTTTCAGTTGTCACGATAAACCTAGCAAACAACGCGGCTTTTCATATATTCTATTTTCGTTGCAGGCTCCAAAGCTTGTGTCTTGTCACGTCTTTGCCGAAGAATGAGACGCGCTTTTCGAAAAACTCTATCTGTGCGATACAATTTTTTTATCCCCGGTGGTGGTTACAACGCGAGACACGTTCCCTGGTGCAGCACGTTAAATAATAACAGATACGAGAACCTGTGACACTGATTTAACGAGTAACAGGTGGATCTGATCCTCCAGTTCAGTGACACTGATTTTGATGGCATTTGATTTGTTAAGGCGCAGTCGTTCTTGGATTTGGTACTCTCGAAAAAGCTGGATATTTTTCTGTACCAAGCTGCCAGAATTTGATATCTCTGTCCACGAGGATAAGAACACTGAGACAACGTTCAAGAAGTAGAGATCGTCCTCCAGACCATAAATAATAATATTCTTTCGGCCCTAGAAGCCTTCGTTCCAGCTCTCACATGGGATTTCAATTGCGTTGAGAGATATCTTTATTCCCGCTTCTGAGGTATGTTACATGACAAACACAGAATCTCTCGCATCTTAAATCGGCTGGAGAAGCGCTTCGGCACACTATGTTACTTTATCGCATCGTTCATGGAACACGGCAAGTGCTATAGAGCCATAAAGAGGCGTATCAGGAAGGCCCCTGACAGATTCACGAGTTCTCTGAATCCAAAGAATTAAAGATTCCAAAACCATGTTACTGCAAGTTAGACGAGTGCTAGGTGTTGAAGTGGTCACCACTTATAAGAAAACTCTACATCTGGTCATTTTAGTTTCTCAAGCATTGAAGCCATCGACAGCGCGTAGACAAAAGACTGCGACGAAGTCAGACTATAAACAGTAGACAAGCGACGTTGGCTTCGGGCTTTTTCAGTTATTGGGTAACACAGCTAGCGTGCGGATCTGGACCAGCTCAAATTGTATTCTTACTTATAATTACACTTATATTTAAATATATTTTCTGCCTTACAATTTATCCACTAGTTTTCTCTGATTACACATCGAATAACCTCGACAAGTCAGACACAACTGATCGGTTGGTACCGCGAGCCTTAAACGTTATTAGCGTCCAAGGTGGAGAATTATAATAAATGTAAAGAGCGAGGTTTAGTTCACCTTATTTATTCCACTCAATACTCAGAATACAACTGTATTTAAGTTCACTGAGTTCCACTTAATACTTTGAATACAACTGTCTTTGATTCACTGGCTATCCTGTTAAATATAATGGTCACTGACTGAATACTGTTATACGTTGACTCTTAGAATACTGGTGCAAGAGTGTCTCTTGGGGATGTTGCTGTCGTAGAGGAAGGTTCGTGGTGGGTGTGTCTCAAGTCTGTTCCTAACTGATCATTGGGTAAAGACGTATGTAGCATTGGGGAAAAGGGCCTAAGAAACATTAAGTTAACCATGAACAATGTCGCGAGACAGTTTACCTCTTCTTCTTGTAACATAGGGTGCACATCCTTCTTATAGGCTTGCCCTCCTGATTCTTACGTATCTCCAAATGGTGGGCCACCTTCGTCGTTTTCTTCGGATGGTTGTCGGGCGCAGTATTTTCTGAGGACCATTCGGAAACGAGAATTTCCCGAAATGCTAATTTCCGATACCACTTGATGCTTTTCCGTGTCGTAGTGGCATATGAGACCATCTGGTCACTTCTGTCGATACCAATATTTCCATTATTATATGCAATTACTGCCAAAGGTTTCTGTTTCGAAGGACATCCGTGATATGTAGAATTTGAACTTGAAATCATAATGGGTGCATGTTTTGTTGATAATATTCTAACATTTCGAACATCTCTCCATTTGAGGATCACAATACCGTTCTTATCTTCTCGTGCTATCATGTCATCTTTCTTCAACGGGTATGACGTTACGGAATGGGGCATATATTTTTTGTTGTGCCGTACAGTTCCAACGACATGCGTCCTAAAATTTCAAAATTTCACTGCTAACTGATAGCTCGCATAAAAGTTGTCGACGAGCAAAGTTCGTCCTTCATTTAGCAATTTATCTGCAAGTTCAATGCAGACGTTTTCAGTTATGCCAACTTGCTTATTTCCGGTGATTTCTCGTCCAGAATATACCTTTACAGACCATGTGTAACCTTCGGTGGAACACAGTTTGAATAGTTTTATACCATACTTATGTGATTTCTTCGGTATGTATTGCCGGAATATTAGTCGTCCCCTCCAAGGAACCATTGTCTCGTCGACTACAATATCTTTGCCTGGTGAAAAAATTTGTTGGTAATTGTCTGTCAATATGTTTATGAGTGGTAAAACTTTTCCAAGTCTGTTACTCTGTTCTATAGTTTCGTTATTTACAAAATGCAAGTTTGCCAATAGCAATTCGAAACGATTACGGGACATTCTGCAGCGTGGAAACGGAAAATTGTAAAGACGGTTCGTTGATAATAAGCGGTGTCTGTACTAGACCCATCCAAACCATTAGTTCGATAAATTTTATCATTTCTTTGGAAGTGGTTGGGTTTCACCTCTGTTGCGTCGGGCAACACTATCTAAACCAGGCCACATACCGCGGGCAAGATGGCAGCCAGATGTCTTCGGATCCTTACTGCGTACCCTCAATAGTCTCAAGTACCCTCCATAAGTCTCAGGAATTTCCTAGTCAAAATCCTTCAGACCGAACAGATATTCTTTCGCTGAATTGTTTCCTAAAGTTTATGGTCCACCATGGGTTGACAGGGGAAAGTTGCCTTTTCTCACGTATGAAAGCCTCCCACTAGCAACTTTATCTCGAGGGCGGTTAGCATCCTTCCTCACCCACCATCATAGCAAATAACCAATTAACAACGAAGCCTATTTCCCTCACTCTCTTAGCCAAAATCGTCATCAACAAATCCGATGGTTCCGTGCGCTAGACACACCCATCCTTAGCTTTCCTCCGCCACAGCATCGTCACCGAACTTCACTGATTTTCCATCTTTCAAACAGTCAACATACTTTTGACCGGGTTTATACCCGTAGATCAGTCACTCACTTATCTTATACATACGCACCAGCGTAACTATCTTCTTTACAAAGTTGTTGGAATAAACTGTGATTTATAACTTGTTATATCAGTGTCATATTCAATTAAACCACCTCTATTATCCTAACCGAAATAGGGGATCGATCATTTCGTGGCATCGATTATCTAATCGTAACGGGAATTTACGACTCCATCAGAAGTCTGCTTCTTCCCGTGAACGGAAATGTCTGTTGCCTGTTAGCGAATTCATTCCATTCAATATCGTTCAACGATTTATCAATAGAGTCGAATTTCTCTTCTTCGTTTATACCAAGTTCTTCCAACATGTCTTTGAGGTCTTCGCTTGCATATACTTCCTCAATATTCGAACTCGATGAAATTCTATTTATGATTTTTTTTCTAAAATTCACTACTTCGTCATCACTACTCTCCTCACTTTCAAATATATTTTCACGCTTTTTACTGAACACTTTGAGGATGAAAAATCACTAATGTACGTCTCACAAGTATGCTTCTCGACTAAATCAAAGATCTGAGATATCTGCCATGAGATCCCTCGGAATACTCTAGCTGGAAAGTTTATCGCTTTCTCCATTTCAGAACTAAATATGTTCTTTACAATGAATCGAAGACAATAAACAGTGAATCGAAGGGGATAAACAGTGAATCGAAAAAGATAAACAATGAATTCCCGCTTATCGCTCTATTTACGTTCTGCGTGCCGGCGGTCGGATTTGGGCCCCGCAGGAAACATAGCCGAATCACGCTGGGCGACGAACCTATTAAGGGAGGTCTATACCCGGTTGGGGACAGATCCGGGCCGAAGAGAGAAATTATAGGGAAGCGCTGAATAAAAAATTAGAACATTTTGTATGCACACCTCTACGTGGAGCACTAGCGAAAAACATGAGTGAGGAGGAGAGCATGAAACAGTCGAAGCCCCGAAATAGAAAAGACGGAAAAGATGGAAAGAATAGTGGAAATCGGAAGAAGAGATACTTGTTGAAAATGACAACGTGAATTCGTGCTCGCCATCCATATGCAGATGCGTTAGTTATAAGAAATAGTAACTAGAAGATAATCTTAGTTACAATCGATAGATTTAATCGATAGGCTTAAGATGCCTTTTTGTTTTTATCCCTAGTTCTTGTAAGCGCCTGCAATAAAGGTTTTTTTGGCTCACAATGGTCAGATATGTATATCCATTCAATAAAATAATAACTATTGTGATCCTACTCCTGAGTATAGAAACAACAACGATACTTTTACGCACGTTGTCAAGAGATCTCTAAGAATGTCCGAGAAAGTTGGTCGACGCTGTCGTGAACAACGACCTGGTATACCTGGTGCCGGCCAGGCAACCGCCAGAGGCAAGAGAGGTGAAGAGGCTCTATGAAGATTTATGGGGTCGAAGCAGGTCCATCCAATCCCATAGTCCCAGGAGATAGAGCCTCCAAATTCTTATCACACGATGTGTTTCTGCCGATACCGCCGAGGATATAAGCGGAAGATTGAAAAAGATGAGAAATAAAACTGCGGCACCGCCAGACGGATTACAAAAGGAGCACTTGATGATACCTGACATGCTTGCAATAATAACAAAAGTGTATAATATATTTTGCTTCAGTTTCTATTTTCCAACGACATGGAAGGAAAATAGGACAACGTTGATACGTAAAACAAATAAGGATATCAGCAAGGTCGAGAATTGGAGTCCTGTAATTATAGGCCCCATTCTCGGCCGAATCTTTTCGTCAACCCTCGACGGCAGGATAAGGAGGGGTATCGTGCAAAGTTTAAGGCAGAAGACGGATGTAAAATAAATATTGAATTATTTAACACTGTCTTAAACTATAGCAAGAGAAACAATGTGTGGAGGGAGGGGGCGGGGGTATTCACTATTGTGAATATCTCCAAAGCGTTTGACACGGTACCCCATTCGGCGATAAAACCTTGCCTGGAGAGGAAAGGTGTTCCGACCCCTATAATAGACTTAATAGAAAATATGTACTAGAATTGTAAAAGAAAGATAAAAGCTAAAGATAATATAGGGGTCGAGATCGAATTCCTTAGGGGAGTTAGGCAGGCTCACCCTCTGTCACCGCTGCTATTTAATCTGTGTTTGGAACCGCTGTTGGATGAAATAGAGGAGAAAACCAGTGGCATAAATATAAATGATAAAAATATAGTCCCAATCCTGGCTTTCGCTGACGACATCGTTTTGCTGGGTGAAGATGAGAGGGAGGCACAATGTCAGGTGGATACGCTCCACAAATACCTGAAGAGCCTGGAAATGTCAATCTCGAGAGAAAAAAAGTCAAGCGTTCTAGGTAGTCGCTAAAAAGGGCACCTGGTTCGTCAAAGACCCTAAAATAAAATTAGAAAAAGCTTTGGTATCAATCATTGACACTTAGCAAGCCTTCAGATATTTAGCTGCCAAAATGGGGCATTGGAAGGGTATCCACTGTGGCATAATAGTGCCGGAAATTCTGAGCGTAGTGGGAAGAGTCAGAAAGCTCTCTTTTAAGCCATGCCAGAAAATAAAGTTAATTGTGAATTACATCTTCACTCGCTACATTTATAATCTGTTGAATAATCCAGCAAGCGACGGTGTCTTGAGAATATTGGATAGCGAAGTCAGGCAAGAAATTAAGGTCATGCTACATCTGGTGCCTTCGACAGCCACTGGTTTCTTCTATGCTCCGAAAGCATGCGGAGGATTAGGGTTACCGAGGTTTGAACACATTGTGAATCTCGGTATCCAAAACAGCGCAAAAGAACTCACTGGATCCAGCGGCGTCTAGCTTGATAAGCGACGAGGGAGATAAAAATTAAAGAAAATAGCGAACTCCCTAAAGATTTCTCTAAAGATATTTCTGAGGACATTGAAAAAGCGAAAAAGAGGCTAAAGAGAGGACACGTAAAGCAGTGGCCCGAATTGAGAAGTCAGGGCCACGGAGTTAAAGACTTCTCAAGAGAAAAGATTGGCAACATGTGGTTGATGGAGTATAATTTGCTCAAGCCATCAAGGTTTATAGATGCACTGAGACTAAGGATGAACACCTTTGGTACAAAAACTGTATTGGCACGAACCGAAAAAAGAATGCACGTAGCTTTCAGGAGGTGTCGCGCCCAACCAGGAAACCTAGGACACCTCTTAGGTTTGTGCCAATACACCAAAGGTCTAAGAATAAGAAGACAAGATGTGGTGAAGTCTTACCTCGTGAATAAATTCAGTAAGTACAATGAAGTATTTGTCAAGCCTACGATAAAAGTAGGAGGTAATCTATATAAGCCGCATTTCGAAAACGAGGAACGGATTCTCGTGGAGATTGCTTCCTTAAAGCGGAGGAGAAGGTCGACAAATACTTCCCACACCTGAACCACCTAATTGAAAAATACAGTGTGGACGATGGAGAGATTTTACCCATGGTCTTGGGCAGTAGAGGGGCCATAACGCCAAAAACCATCGAAATTTTAAGGAAACTTGGCGTCACGAAACGTGAAATGAACGCGATTGTTATGAATGTTGTAAGTAGCTCTATAGAGATGTGCAACGTATTTTTAGATGGATGAGCAAAATATTATTATTTATTTACTTGTTTATTATTATTTATTTTAAATGTTAAATTATTATTGTTATTTATTTATTGACTATTATTTATTTATTTATATATCATTAACTACTATCATTAACTACTTCTAACTACTAATAGCTGAAGGCGCAACTATTCAGGAACTGAGCAAGAATATCTGCGAATATGCTCTGCTACTTCCAACTTTACCTTTCAAGAGATGCATTTGCCTCACCGACCATCGACTCTTAGTTTGACCAATTTCAGTCGAACGATCCACTCAAAACAAAACTCACGCAGCTACCAGAAAAAGAAATCCACTTCAGATTCAGACGAACATGAGAGAAGATTTGAAAATCTCCGTGATGGACGATCCACACAACCAATACTACGGTACCTATATACGGTATTTACCGGAAGCAGGCTCGATATTTGGATGACACTAGACGGTATCTTACGCGTCAAAAAACTTCTTTTATAGCCAATGGCCTTAAAGTTCATTTTCTTTTCGAATTCTTACATCTATTTAAGAGTATTCGGAATAGTTCACTAAAAATGATTTCTTAATTGATGGGACCTTAGTTTTGTGACACGATGGCTAATAATAGAGAAAAGACATCCGCAATTTTACTCCCTTTGAAGCCTCACGTGGATCACAGTAAAGTTTGCATTTTTTTACGAATTTTGTGTTTCTATGTCTTTATCTTTTTTTGAACTCCAGGCCATTTTTTAATAGTTCGAAATCGAAAATCTATTGGACTTGCACATAATAATGCAACTCTTGTGTAGAGAACCAATAGAAAGAATAGAACTGAGTTGCTATCAGTTGCTGTGCAAAGTGCAAAAATTGTAGAAATCAGGATCAAATAAAACGCTGTTTTATTCGCTAAATAACTTTTGCGAGAACTAATAAACATTTGAGGCTAGATTTTTGCACACTTTTCAAAATGAAGAAAAGTCATATTTCCACAAAGCTTCAAGTTCGTATACTCAATTGTATATAAATATGTAGCGGCACATGAGTACAGGACAATTCAAATCATGTTGCTGTTTTGCCTCGGAGTATTAACATCGTTAAGACACAAGTAATGTAAGAACAAATAGACTCTGGACAAAACAACGTCGCCGCTACGCATAACCGCATACCTTAAAGCCATGCCAGAAGATAGAATTATTGACCAAATATATCTTCCCTCGATATGTATATTATCTGCTGATAAATCCCCCGAGTGAAGGCGTTTTAAAGCTTATGAATAGCGAGTTCAGGCAATAAATAAAAACAATGCTGCACCTGTTACCATCTACTGCCACCGGATTCTTCTACGCTCCAATGAACTGTGGTGGATTAGGGCTACCGAGATTCGAACATGTTGTGAAGCTCGGCACCCTAAGGAGCGCTTTAAAAATCAAAAGCTCAATAGATCCAGCAGTGGCAAGTTTAATTGGAGGCAACGAGGAGAAAAAATTAAAGAAAATTGCTAACTCTCTGAGAATAAATTGGCCAGCCAGCTTGGAAGATGTGGAGAAGGCAAAGAGAAGATTAAAAGCAGAGCACATTAAGGAGTGGGCAGGATTAAAAAAAAAAAACAAAAAAAAGTCAGGGCTAGGGTGTCGCTGACTTTGCGAAAGAAAAAGTGAGCAACGTAGGGAGTACCATTTGCTAAAGTCATCCCGCGTTTGAGAACGGACACCTTTGGTGAACATGCAGAAGGTGCCATGCCCGACCGGAAACCCTGGCACATGTGCTAGGGTTATGCCAGTTTACAAAGGGCCTACGCATCAAAAGGCACGATGAAGTAAAGGACATTCCGGCCAATAAATTAAGAGAACAGAATGAGGTGTTTGCCGAACCAACAGCAATAGTGAGGGGTAATCGTTATAATCCGGACCTCGTAGTTAAAAACGAGAAATGACTTCTCGTAGTCGACGTTACCGTCCGCTACGAGAATAGAGATTACCTCCAAAAAGCAGCCAAAGAAAAGGTGGGCAAGTACTCTTCTTGTCTAAAAGAATTAAAGAAAAGATATGGCGTCGGTAAGGGAGCCGTTCTGCTGGTGATCCTTAGCAGTAGAGGAGCAATAACGCCGGAAACAGTTAATAATTTAAAAATGATGGGAATTCCTAATAAAGATATAAAAACGATAGAATGTGTTGAGAAGCTCTGTGGAGATGTGCAACTTATTTTTAAATGAATGAAAAATAATCATTATTTATTTAATTATTTATTTACTTATTATGTATTTATTTATTGTTATATGGATTGATGCAAATGGCAATTATATCGAAAAATAATTAACATATTTTATAGGTAATGAATTGAATTTTCATTTTCTTTCTGCTTCATTTCAGTCAACCGAGTTCTGCCCGAGCAGTCGAGCTATACGGACGTGTGAATCAATGCTTCCGTAAGTGCGACAAGTGGGAAAACAAAGTGACTCATAATAGAACCAATCGCTAAATGATGGAAAACATGCAAAAAATACCACCAATAAAAATATTAAGCAAAGGTGAAACATATTCTATAAACAGAGCTGTAGATAAAACAAACCCACATAAATCAACAAACGAAGATCAGGGTTGCTCAGTTATAAATGAGATAGAAATGGATACTACACAAAATAATGACAAAAAGAATAATATCAACAATGATCTACCACATCAGAACGAAAGCTGGAAGAATGTAACTCCCAGCAAAAAACGAAAAATAACTTCAAACACAAATGCTAGGAGGGCTATAGAAACAGAAAGGCAACAGTGGCTACAGGAAATTCCTCTATAAAACTCCTTCAGCTCACTGCCAGAAGAGATGAATTGAGACACAGCTGAAAAACCAATAATACACATTCCCAAACCACCACCAATCTACATAGATGCTAAAATAATAGACCCTCTCATTGATCTGCTAAACATCACGGCAGAAAAAGAAATCAAATCAAACAACTTAACATCAAACAACTTAAATTGGATCGGGTATAAGTACAAACTAATACCCCAGAATTTTACAGGAAAGTGACGAAAGCACTAAAAGAAAAAAATGGTGAGTATCATATTTACCAACCCAAAACTGATAAAAGCTACAAAGCAGTAATCAGAGGTTTACACACTAAGACAAATACGAATAACATATGCGAGGAATTAGCCAAAATCGGACACCAGATGAGAACAATAAAAAACATAACCAGATATGATACTAAACAACCATTACCGCTATTTTTAATAGAACTTGAACTTAAAAATAATAACAAGGAAATTTTCGAAATTAAAAAAATTCTAAACACAGTCGGGCCACCCAGACACAAAAAAGACATACCGCAATGTATGCGGTATCAACAATATGGACACACGAAAAATTACTGCAACAGAAACCCGGCGTGTGTCAAATGCGCAGGAAAGCACCTAACAATGAACTGCCCACACACGGGAAAAATAAATGATGTAAAATGCTACAATTACGGTGGAAACCACCCAGCTAGCTACAAAGGCTGTTTAGTCAGAAACAGGACATACGATAACTCTCACACACAAGAAGACAGCACAGTAACTGAGCATCAACAAACGTACAGCATGTAATGAACATCAATCATAATAATACCAACACCTTTGGTAGCCGAAGTTACGCGCAAGTAGCCAAACAATCAACATCCTTAGATAAATAAAACCAGAATAATAACATCAACGACGCTACAGAAATCAAAGAACTGTTAAAGCAATCCATCAAAAACACGAAAATGCTAACAAAAATGATAAGCGAACAAAACGCAGTCCTCAGACAGCAAACGCAACAAATCACAGTCATGCTATAACTACTTACAAACATGCTAAGCAAAAAATAAAAATGGACACGCTTAAAATACAAGCCTGGAACTCTAACGGCCTACAACAAAGGGACCTAGAAACTAAAACATTCCTGTATAACAATAATATCGATACACTACTTGTTTCAGAAACACACTTCACTATAAAAAGTTATATAAAAATACCGTACTACACCATATATGATACCAAGCATCCCTCAGGAAAAGCACACGGAGGGACCGCAGCAATAATAAGAAACGACATTAAACACCATTTACACAGCCAAGTTAGTAAGGAATATACCCAAGCAACCACCGTTACAGTACAAACTAGTAGCAACCATTTACAGTTGTCAGCAGTATGTGTACCACCGCGACACAAAATTACATCCCAAATGTGGGAAGAGTACTTTCAACATTTAGGTGACAAGTATATCGCAGCGGGAGACTACAATTCACACGCTATAGGGATCAAGAATCACTACACCACGAGGTAGAACCTTGGAAAAATACATTAGAAACAATAACCTCAATATATTATCCACAGGAAGACCGACATACTGGCCGACAGACCTGAGCAAAATACCTGACCTACTTGATTTTGTAGTTACAAAGGGACTAAACGCAAATAAACTAAATATAACACCCAGCCTCGAGCTTAGCTTCGATCATACACCCATAATAATTACATACAGAAACAAACCAATACTTTACAACAATTCAGAGACACTATGCAATAAAACCACCAAATGGCAAACATTGAAAGAAAGTCAACTGCAACATCCCATTGAAAACACCTGAACACATCGAACAAGCAATAGCAACATTTGCAGAAACTATTCAGGAAGCAGCATGGGCAACCACCATACTTGAATCAACTAATAGACAAACAAAAATAATTCCGCCAGACATTCTCGAAAAAATTAGAGAAAAAAGAAAAGCGAAAGCAAAATGGCAAAAACATAGATCAAAAGAAAACAAAAAACACCTAAATAAACTTGCAAAGGAAATCAAAAACAAAATAAAAGAACACAAGAACAACGAGTTCACAAAATTCATAGAGTCACTATCCGCACATGAGAACTCCAACTACTCCCTATGGAAAGCAACAAAAAAAATAAGGAAGCCAATAAAACTAGTCCCAGCAATCAGAAAAGCGGATAACACATGGGCAAGAAGCAATGAAGAACAAGCGGAAGAATTTACCAACCACCTAAGCAACACATTCACACCCCATAATATCAATAACAGCAACCTCAATTGTCATACCGACGAGGATGCAGTAACACTAGTACCTCAACTGACAAACACTACATCATACCTAAAACAACAGCTCAAGAAATTAGAAACATAATCGAGAAAACAAAAAACAATAAAGCACCAGGAATCGACCTAATCAGTGGTAAAATCTTGAAAAACCTTCCTCCAAAAGCGATACGACTAATTACAATAATTTACAATGCAATATTAAGAATCCAATACTATCCTATGGAACTATGGAACTATGGAAACTAGCACAGATCATAATGTTACCTAAACCAGGCAAAGATCCACACCAAACAGCATCTTACAGACCAATATCACTACTTCCCGTGTTTTCCAAAATACTAGAAAAAATAATTTACGCTCGCTTAAAACCAATAATAGAGAAGGAAAAATTAATACCAGATCACCAATTTGTATTCAGAAACAAACACTCCACGATAGAGCAAATGCACAGACTCACTAACGAAGTAATAACAGCACTAGAAAGCAAAGAATACTCTACAGCACTCTTTATGGACATAGAGAAGGCATTCGATAAAATAAACCACGAAAGCCTTCTACAAACAATCAGGAAACAATTTCCGAAACAAATATACCATTTATTAAAATCTTACTTAAGCAGTAGAACCTTCGTAGTAAAAATTAAGGACACATACTCTGAAGTTAAAGATATCAAGGCAGGGGTTCCGCAAGGAAGCGTCTTAGGACCAATACTATACACACTATACACGGCCAACATACCAACAACTACCAATAGTGTAATATCGTAAGATAGCTTCGATTGGAAATCGGCTGAAACTAGAAAAACACCGTGTACCTCGTCCTTTGTGGTTTGTTTATATCTAAGAGCGCCTATGTGACTAAAGTGACCTAGTTCTTACAGAGGTATGAGAAAAACGATAAACAGCGTTAGAACAAAAGACGGTTAGGGTTTTCAAGGAGAGGTGACGGAGAGGTCAGGGTATGCGAGTCGAAAAGCGAGTGTGTTGCGAAGGGCAGAGTTGATCGAGACGTCGAAGCATAGAGTCGTTAGAATTGAGCTGTTAGTGTGTTTCAGAGTTGTTAGAGTTGCTAGTGAGAGAGAGAGTTACCAAATAGTTGTCAAGTTATTTGATGTAAATACGAGCGTTGTATTTAGTTTTCCTGTTAATCAAACATCGTTTTCTGTCTAACTAATATCTGTAATTTCAATCCATTATTAATAAACTATAATTAATCGGACAAAACTATACCTTTAATATATTCCGATATTACAACTTGGGGGCTCGTCCGGGATTGAATAAGACAGAGAACGACACGATTTAACGGAGCTATTTGTGCGGGAGTAGAAAAAGAATAGAGTAAAATGGCAAACGTTGAGGATGAACGATTGTCGGGTGAAGAGGATTTGACGCTGGAGGAGCTGAGGAGTAAGCTCGCACAGATGAATCTGCCTATATCTGGTGCGAGATCGGTGCTGGTCGCCAGGTTGAACAGAGCGTGCAAGCCTGGTCGATCTACTCCTAAGGATTCGAAGCGTGGTGAAGAACCAACAAACCAGCGAGGTCTAAGAAGCAAGCAGAGAGCCGAACGCAGTCAAGAGGGAGAGGAAGACCTCGAGAAGCTGAGGACGAAAGAGTTGAGAACGCGTCTCGCTAGCTTGGGGTTGAAGGTAACGGGAAGAAAATCAGAATTACGCGCACGGTTGCAGGCGGCCCTAGAAGGAAATGATGTATCGTCGGAAGAAGAGAGCTCCGACGAAAGTGAAGGTGAGGACGATAAACGAGGCGCGCGAGAATACAGGAGAGGCACGCGCGCGGTGTATCAGGACCACGATGAGTATCACCAAAACAGAAGCATTATTAAGGAGGGATTATTGGTTCAGAGGAATGCACGAAAAAGTAGAAAATTTAGTGCAGAGTTGCATCGACTGTATCCTTGCAGAGAGAAAACAGGGAAAACAGGAAGGGTTGCTAAATACCATCGACAAGGGGGAATTGCCGCTCGACACCTACCACGTCGACCACCTTGGGCCATTACCCTCCACAAAAAAAAGCTACCGACATGTCTTTGTAGTGGTGGACGCGTTCACAAAGTTTGTATGGTTGTATCCCACTAAGTCGACGGGTTCTGCCGAGGTCATTAGTCGCCTGAGGAAGCAGTCCGTGAACTTTGGGAACCCAAGGAGAATCATCTCCGATCGCGGAACAGCGTTCACGGCCGGCGCCTTCGAAGACTACTGCAGAGAGGAAGGCATACAGCACGTTCGGACTACAACTGAGATCCCGCGGGCAAACGGACAAGTGGAAAGAGTGAACCGGACGCTTATTTCACTGTTGACGAAGCTATCTGCGCCAACGCCGGACAAGTGGTTCAAACACCTGGAGACAGCGCAGAGGTATCTAAATGCAGCTCCCAATGTAAGTACGAACGCTGCCCCGTTCCAGTTGTTGTTCGGAACACGAATGAGGCTGCGAGACGATCCACAGATCAGTCAGCTAATTGAGGACGAACAGGCCGCGGTGTTCCAAGAGGAACGAGATCAGCTGCGCGCAGACGCAAGAAGACGGATTGAGGAGATCCAAATCCGAAACAAGCGGGCGTATAACAGGAGACGCAAGAAGGCGACAGCATACAGGACGGGAGATCTAGTGGCAATCGAAAGGGTGCAGAGGGGTCCCGGGCTAAAGCTGCATCCGAAGTTTCTTGGACCGTATCGGGTGATAAAAGTCCTGCGTAATGACCGATACATAGTGCAGCGAGAGGGGGAGCACGAAGGGCCACGTACAACTTCCACGGCAGCCGATCACATGAAGTGGTGGAATGCCGACGATAGTGATGAAAATACGAGCAGCGACGATGAGCACATCTGAGGGCAGATGTGATTGTCAGGAAAGGCCGATTGTAATATCGTAGAATAGCTTCGATTGGAAATCGGCTGAAACTAGAAAAACACCGTATACGTCGTCCTTTGTGGTTTGTTTATATCTAAGAGCGCCTATGTGACTAAAGTGACCTAGTTCTTGCAGAGGTATGAGAAAAACGATAAACAGCGTTAGAACAAAAGACGGTTAGGGTTTTCAAGGAGAGGTGACGGAGAGGTCAGGGTATGCGAGTCGAAAAGCGAGTGTGTTGCGAAGGGCAGAGTTGATCGAGACGTCGAAGCATAGAGTCGTTAGAATTGAGCTGTTAGTGTGTTGTAGAGTTGTTAGAGTTGCTAGTGAGAGAGAGAGAGAGAGAGAGAGTTACCAAATAGTTGTCAAGTTATTTGATGTAAATACGAGCGTTGTATTTAGTTTTCCTGTTAATCAAACATCGTTTTCTGTCTAACTAATATCTGTAATTTCAATCCATTATTAATAAACTATAATTAATCGGACAAAACTATACCTTTAATATATTCCGATATTACAATAGCAAAATACTGACATTTACGAATGACACAGCTGTACTAGTCAGGCACACTAACCCTGTAGCAGCAGTCACATTACTACAAGAACATGTCACAAAAATAGAAAAGTGGCTACAAGTTAAACAAATTAAAGCAACCCCCAGTAAATGCAACCATATTACATTCACACTGCGAAAACAGATACCACCAAGCATTATACTTAACGGCACGCAAATAACACAAACAAGGCAAGTCAAATACCTAGGACTCCACCTAGATACACGATTTACATGGAAGCAACATATTAAATCAATAATATACAAAATACAGACAGCAAGGAGACAAATGCAATGGTTAACAAGTCGAAAATCCAAACTAAGCATAGAAAACAAATTAAAAATATACAAAACAATTATAAAACTAGTCTGGACGTACGGAATACCACTATGGGGAACAGCAGCAATGAGCCATATAAACAAAATAGAGATAATCCAAGTTAAAATCCTCAGAACAATAATAAACGCACCATGGTACGTCAGAAACGAAGATATACGGAAAGACCTTGGAATACCAACGGTCAAGGAGGAGATTAGCAGAGAAAGAATAGCAACGCACCGGAACCGGCTGGCAGTGGAAACAATCAGCACATCAAGCATAGAAAGAACACTAAACAGGAAACACCCAACAAATCTCACAAAGGACGTAACCTAACAAACACGAAGATGGTACCCCGCTGGGGGTAGCCACCCATATGATAATCAAACAGCCAAAAAATTCTACCAAATGTCCAAATCGGACAAATTGTGATTGTAAACAACTAAATAAAAAAAAAAAAAAAGAATTTCAGTCAACCGTCGTAGTTCCCATTAAGAACAGAACTGCGGCTTCGTATCTCGGAAAATAATGTGAAAAAGAATTGTTTGTGTTATTCGATGATTCCGTTAAACGAAATAATAGCATCCATATATCTTTTGTGCGTTTATGTCTACAAAATGCTAATTACATACATTAAAGGAAGGGGTTTAAAACAGGATGATTATTATACTACAATATAAATATACATAACAATAAACATAGTTAATAACTATATCAGAACAATATATATAAATAATATATACATACGTTTACCGCGGAAAGTATGCTCACATCCTACAATATGACCTGTATGATGAGAGATTCGGAGGTAAACGAAAGGTTCGTTCTTCCGAACCGGTTCTTTCTTGTTATTATTCTTTTTTTTTTTTTATCCACTAATCAATCGAAACTCGTGATTTGTAAGCAACAGTGGTGTAACCGATATCGTAACGTTTCATATCATATACAAAAGTATTAACCTATTTATGTCGAAAAACTGTTAGTTTAAATTATATCTTAAGTTTAATTTGTCGTATGAAAGATAAGCATAGGACACGAAGCGGTATTGTGTTTATGCTAAAACAAACGAAAGACAAGGACAACGTAAACACAAGAGTACCGTTTCGCGTCCTTACCTTTTTTTCATACGACGAATTTAAGTTAAGATATCTGGTGAACTAACAGTTCCTTTTAATTTTTTCATAAGAAATACGAAGATAGATCGATAAATGTATTAAAAAATATATGGTTCCATTTGCAAAAATGAAGTTGAAATGGGACCCTACCACTGGATCTACAAAAAAGTAATTTGCACCGTATGTAATGTCTTCTTTCGAACTAAATAACTTGTTACGTCGCCTAAAACATCGGCGCTGCAGCTCTCGCGACCGGGCAGCCGATGGCCTGCGTAACGTCATTTCGTCCCTCAATAAACCTAAGGACCCACCATAACTGGTCTGTTTCTTTGTATTGTGTCAACATGGGTCTTCAGGCGATCCGTTATCTTGAAAGATTTCTTAAGGCTAAAAATATTTTCGACGCACATCAGGTTTTTAGAGAGGTCCTTGGGTTTATTAGGCGCAATTAAAAACACGGAAAAAGCGGGTACGCGCCCATTAGGAAAAACCGAACATCTGTCTAATAGAACAGGCTGGGTTTTCCCATGCACAAGGTCACTCACGAACCACGTTGGTCGGAGGCTTCCTACTCATCACTTCTCCTACGACTCTAGGAGAGTCAAGTCGAATACTTCTCCTACGACTCTAGGAGGGTCAAGTCGCAGACTTCTCCTGCTACATCAGGAGGATCAAGTCAACTTTTCGTCAACATCGCTAGGTCAAGTCAACTTACTTCTTCTACATACTACAACGTCGAAGTCTAACATCACAATCTCACGTCTATCAAGTATCCTCAAGTGCTACGTCCAATAACATACGAAATTCGACGGTACGAGCCTTGCTCTACTATTCATATCTATCTCATATTCGTGCGACAAGTTGTTATCGACGATTTATATCTACTCAACAGTGTAGTCTAAGTGTTGGAAATATATATTTTATAATTCTGTGAATCACAGTGTTATATAAACTTAATCACCCCTATTATCTTAACGGAAATCAGGGGATCGATCAACTCGTGGTGTCGATTAGTATAATCGTAACGGGAATTTACGACTCCCGTTGACGTCTCTCCTCGCGATTGCGTCTCCCCGCGATTGGTCGAAATTACATAACTTTTGTTAAAACTATTTTTGATGGCATCAATATTACGTCAGATATTCTACCGCTTATTGTTTCGCCATTGGTTAAATATTGAGATTAGGTTTCCTTGTATAATAAATTTCTATGTGTAATAAAATATCTATACATAAAACACATAGAAAAATAGAAAGTTTTAGACGATTTTGTAGATATCAGACTCGGTATATTATTTAAATCATGTCCATATCTAATTGTAATGACTTGCAACAGAATCTGAAAACTGAGATATTTTTCATTCATAATTTTTGGTTAATAAATAGAAAAGATAACGAATGAATATACTGTATCGCGTTTCTTAAATGAAACAATACATTTTGCGATTAAAATGCAGACATTACAGCAAATAATACAGTAATAGTAGATAATCAAAAAGAAGTAGGGAAAAAACTTGCCTTAACAGCATGGAAAGGAATTTATGAAGAATTATATAGTGTTACTGGAATAAGCTTCTTTGTGTATCACGAAGTGCATCAGGGAAGGATTCTTAAACAAATTTCGTAAAAAATTACTATCTATCAGATAAATACAATACGAGATTCGAACAATAATTAATATTAACAAAAACATAATTATTTTATAAGAACATAATATTCAATTATAGAAACAATTATACGTTAAGTTCTGTAATTAGTAACCATTATCGATGATCGACATTATTCTTGGTTCTCAATAAGCATTACCTTTGATGAAAACATTTTTTAGCGGAAGAAAATAAGATAGGAAGAACGACCTCACTTTTATACAGAAAATATAATCAATACGTTTAATTAAAACTAAAACATAAATATGTGTATCATCGCTCTTACGTTAATATAAATGTATAAATACAAGTAGTACATTAGAGACGAAAAATATAATAAAAATAAGAAAAAAGAAAAATAAATAAGAAAACTGTATTGATTTCTACGACTTACTTCCATATGTATTATAGAATAGTCCATCTGGTTGCCGTATGACCCATCCTAGGGACAGAACAAAATTATTAGATTAAAATAATCCACGGAAAGTTTTTAATTCATAAAATTTACAGGTATAAAGTGTTTATCCTGAATAAATCCTTTTTATAGAAAATTGCAAGTCACCTTTCGAATAACGAGATTTTATATTTTATCTAACAACTAGCACTTCTTACCAATTGCACAAACACTTGCTAAACGCAAAAATTGTAACGTTTAAATAGGTAACTATTCCGTACCACGTCCACACTCCCGCGTTTCGAACATGGAAGACTGTTGAACAATACCGTCCCTATTAAAGGCAGATTCGTACTGCTTGTTCATTGTCTACGCTTCTGGACTGTAAGCGAATCCTGTACGCTGCGCAAATGTCTCTGCGCCGATTATATAAGGTTGTCCGAAAAGAGTCTTTCCTTTACAGTCACGTCTTTTACAACAACACATCTTTATACAAACATGAAACCTAATGTCTCAAAAGTTGTGATTTTTATCGTGATAAAACAAAATGGATCGTACGTAATTCGATAAAATAATATAAAACGAAAGATGTTGTGCATCCATTATTTCCTTATAAAACGAAACAAATTTTTCGGACCACCTAATATGTCAATTTTACTACAATACAGTAACGACTTTACATTTCGAAAATTGTCACTATTACGCGGCTGATTTTTATATAGATGTTATCATCAAAGTGGATAAAATATGTAAATGCAAAATATATTCAAACTATGTAATAATTGTACAATATTTTATAGAAAATAGTTAATTTAATGATTGTTCTCCCGTGAAGCGCAAGTAATGCTAGAGATATTTGGCAAAAAATGGAGGCTATATCTGCAGTCGCCACTTTTTTTTTTTATTAACGTGGAGGAAATCCGCACGGACACCAGGTCGCTTCTGGGGAAAAGCGACGTGGAAGTGTCGGACTCCAACCGATTAAAACCTCCACGATGACCGTCCCGGCTGCGATCGAGAGGGGCCCGGGAACCGGTGTAGGCGATACACCGCCCCCCCCCCCGCGCTCAATACGTCGCCTAATGGAGCGATGTGCGGCCACGTCACACCGTGCCTCGTCGTCGGGGCCGCCGTGCCAGGCAGTCCGGTTCCCCTACCGGGCTGCTTTGCGGCCCCGGGACGCTGAGCTGCCAGCGCCTAAGTTTGCGCCCCACCGGGGGACGCGGTGGACCTAGTGCGTCTCACCGAAGCGCGTCCATGACCTCTGCCGCGCCTCGCCGGTCAGTCCTCTCAGGGTGAGAGTACCGCACCCTCACCCTCTCCGCAGCCTCTTTTCGAAGCATGACTTGTTCACAGAAGGAGGTCACGGCCCTCCTCCTTCTCTCGCTTATCAACAATGCCTCGAGGATCGCTGGCGGCGAAAGATCCCAACCGATTTCCACGATGAGGTCATGGCGCGGCCGCGCCCACGCCGGACAGTATTCCAGCGTGTGCTGCGCCGAATCCACGCTCGCATCGCAGTGGTGGCAGCGCGCGGTCGCCTCCTTCCCGATTCGGTGCAGATACTCACCGAAGCAACCGTGTCCGGTGAGCACCTGCGTCACCCTGTAGGTCAGGGGAGGCCCGCCGCCGTCCAACCAAACGTCCCAGTTTGAAAGGACGGCCCCGAGGACCCTTATCCCCGGCGCACCCGCTCTCGTGTCGAGGCTGACGCGCCATCTGTCGAGCAAAGCTCGCCGAGCCCGAACCCTGACGTCGGCGCCCTCCGGGCCCGCCCCGTCCGACAGACCCCGAGTGTGGAGATAAATCTCACGGTACCTCAGGGCCTGCAATTAGAACGGGGGAAACCCGGCGAGCACCGCCGCTGCCGTCGCCGAAATGGTGCGGAAGCCCCTCACTACCCTGATGGCCACCGTCCTGTGCAGCCTTCTGACCACTAGGAGACTGCGACGGTTGGTCATCAGGTCCTCCGCCCAGACCGGAGCTCCGTAGAGGAGCCTCGATCGCACCACGCCGGCGTACAGCCGGCGCACTCCGAAGTCGGGCCCTCCCAGCCGAGGCAGCAGACGTTCTAAGGCGTTGTCCGTCGCCTCAACAGACGGCGTCAGGCGCTCGAAGTGAGCGCCGAAGGTCTAGTGGCTGTCGAGGGTCAGGCTCAGATACTTCATGCTGGTTCCGACCCCGATCTCAGTCCGTTCCAACCTCAGGCGGTAACCCGCTGGAGGCGTCCCGTGATCGGCCTTGCGGCAAAACCACATTGCCTCGGACTTCTCAGGGGACATCCTCAGTCCCAATCCCTTGATCTGCAATTGCCACTGAAAATTGTGTAACTGCTACACACATACGTAAGTATAATACATAGCATAAACCGCTACAATGCTTATAGCTATATCGAAGAAGATACTCTATACGTAACTATTCTTTAATCTCCACATGACCAAACAATGACCCTGGGGAACAGTGTATACAAAGCTGTATTATACATGTACGATGTATATATACATATTTTGCTCACTGTCAACAATATACAAGAAGAGTACTTTTACGTATACCCACAACAATTTTTTAAAAGCAATCTTTTTATGTTTATCTCAATACTTCAGATAGAGGAGGTAATACCAGAATTCTACGAGATATTTTGTTGTACTTAATAAATATAGCAGGGACAGATTTAGCAAACAAGAAAAGAAGCTTATATAAATATACATATACGTGATGTGATCTTATTTTCGAGTTATTTATGGTTTATTCTGCTACTATTCGTCTTTACCAGTTGTAGAGTGATACATTGAAATCAATTCATAAGTGAGAATTTTTTATTGCATAAAGACGAATAAAAATTTTCTCTATAACGTATCGAACATAATTATTTAGAAAAAAAACGGACAAATAAATGTTCTTTTTAAAGAAAAAATAAATGAATAATGAATAAGAATGAGAATAAAATTTTAAATAATAAATTATTTAAGAAGTTGCCGACAGCTTGAATTTCCATGATATGCTGTAGAAATCAACATTTTCAACAACTTCTTCCTTGGCATTTTACCGCCGCTCGGTCTTAGTTTCCGAGTTATTCGCAAAAACTGTCGGTAACACTACATGTATATCTCTAACAGAGTCGCAAACATAGCTAACACGTTCGCCGCTTTGTTCGTCGTATTGTTTGGCGATTTGTTTATTTACATTCATTAGACATTGATGTTTTTGTCTTTGAACTCTACTTTCCGAATCCAACAATATTTAATTATTTACAACTGCGTATTCGAGACTGTAAGAATCATTGTTGGTATTGGCTGAAATGTATTTAAGTTGAAATAAGAATAATAAAATATAAAGCTCGATATAAACTGTAATTTAAAAGACTTCGATTATTCTAAACCTAACTCATACCATTAATAATAATAATTTTTATTACGCAGTTCTGCAAGCGGCTATAATTCGAAGGATCTGTGGAATACCCAAGTTCGCCCAATCTTCTTCTATATGTCGGATGAGCACAGGGATTAAGGTTGTGGGCGTCAAATGAATCTCCACGGGAATTAGCCATTGATGCGGCACAACACAGGTGTAGTTTACAGTTTAGTTTAGTTTAGTTTTAGTTACAGTTCTGACAATTAATCACGGCGATTAGGCACTCGCGACACCAGTGACAATGGTCTCAGGTTCGATAACGAATCCGCGGTCAACGGGATGATAGATGAACGTTCTCACAAAATCTAAGCAAAACGTGAAATAATCGCTGATCGTAAAGACGTTACTCTTTAGTCGATGAGATCGCGAGAGAGAATGACTATCCATCCCGATGATGCCACAGAGGAAAACTATGATGGGGTGTGTCTAAGGACACGAGATCATAGGATTCTTCGAGGATAGCCTTCGTTCAGGAAGTAAGCTATTGACGTAGCTGCTAATTGGTCAATCTCCATATCGGTGGTTAGAAAAAGATGTTAGCCGCCCTCGAGGGGAAGTTGTTAGTGGGAGACGTCGTTCGTTGAAAAAAATAGATCTCCCCTATCTTCCCGTAGTTGGGACAAAGACTGTTTGTCTGTTTGAAGGACTTTAGGTGACTAGATCTTAGTGTTTATAACGGCCCTCGGGCTAGCCGAACATGTACTGCGAAGACGCATCAACATCTGGCAATCATCTTACTCGAAGAATAGGATGTGCGTGTGGCGAGCCACGGGACAGAAAACGTTGGAATGTTTACTGTCGCGTGCCGTCACAAATATTTCTTTTAAGGAGAGCTATAGAATTACTCCATACCTTTGTTAGACAAAGCGTCCATCCCGTGACCGCGGCTACGTTGGCGACTGACTGCCGCCTCGAGCCCAAGCTCATTATCACAAATCTCGAACAAATACAATCGGATCGAATGACGACAATTATTTAATTACGCCTATAATAGATTCTAGATTACGGTGTTAAGAGATTTTCCCGAAGTTCCAAAGGGAAGGCTCCGATGTCTTTTCATCTCCGACACGACCATCCTGACTATCACACGTCCTCGTGTGTAACTAAAATATTGCGTTTTTCCAACATTAGACTTGACGTAACTGATATTATTTACCATTCAATTAAATGTTCCAAATAAGTCAAGGGTCTAGTACGACAACAAAATTTCGTTCGGAGGTTTGACAACGGAAGAAATAAAAGAGAACAAAAATTAGTAACGTTATAATTAATATTCGAGGTGCCAGTTGTGTCCTGTGAGTTATCACTCAGATCGTAAAGGCATGATTGACCATTCTCGATTTCGTACCTAGACTTTCTAGATCGCAGTAGGGCATAGAGTATCGTTCCACGGTCTCCCTGAGCTTTATTACGTCCGTCGCTCTTGGAAGCATCACATGTCCCAATGAGCCTTATCACACCTGTCGCTCTTGGAAGCATCACATGTCCCAATGAGCCTTATCACACCTGTCGCTCTTGGAAGCATCACATGTCCCAATGAGTCTTATCACACCTGTCACTCTTGGAAGCATCACATGTCCCAATGAGTCTTATTACACCTGTCACTCTTGGAAGCATCACATGTCCCAATGAGTCTTATCACACCGATTGCCCTGGGAAACGTGTGCGAACGCACTCCGCCATCGTGCTATTGACCTTCGGAGATCAGGGTACTCATATCGTCATGGTCACTGTTGTTGCCATCGCTACCGACGTCCAACTCAGCGGGAATGTAACTTTCTGGCATTTTTTTTAATCTGTCATGACTCTCTTTATATGACCGTTTGCTGTCTAAGGTTTTTAAAGTATATCTGTCCCCTTCCAGAATTTCTGCTATCACGAATGGGCCCCTGAATTTCGGATCTAACTTAGTTTGATTTCTTTCCCCATTCTTGCGTAATACAAAATCACCAAGATTAAACCTAACTACTTTAGCTTTAGTTTTGTCGAATCTATCTTTATCATACTTAGCGCTAGTCTCTATATTCTTTATTGCCTGCTGTCTTACATCGGAGATGCCTACTACTCTTTCTTCGATATTGTCGGGTAGGGCAAGCCGTAGGGTCTTACTGTTTAACCGATTAACAGTTCCAATGGGCTCGACTTAGTCACGCGGTTCGTGGTGCAATTTAAAGCCATTTGTATTTCCCCAATCGCGTCTTGCCAAGACCGCCCGGTCGTTTCTATTGTTGTGAACATATTTTTTTAGCGTACCCATAATACGCTCTACCTGTCCATTAGCTCTACTAGCACCGGTTGCCATTAAGTGGAGTTTAATGTGTCTATCTTGACAAAAGTCTTCAAATTCTTTGCCCTTAAATTCCCTGGTCCGATATTATCCAGCGAAGACTCCCGAATAAAAATATTGCATACTTAAGTGTTTTAACGATACTAAGGGAATCTATTTTACGAGTATGATGCAGATATACGAATTTAGTGAAGACGTCGACCAAAACAATGACATATTCTTTCGAATCACTTTTACCGCTTAGTTTGCCCGTTATGTCCACGTGAACTGTATGCCAGGGTATGCTGGTCTTAGGTATAGGATGTAATTCGGCTTGTATTTTACCTGAACTTGCCTTCGAAACTTGACAAGCATGACAGTTCTCTACAAATTTACGAACATATTTTTGTCATTCCTTGGAACCAGTAATATTCGTACAGTTTCTCAAGCGTTTTATCCTAACCTAAGTGCATAATGAACTGGTGCACATGGTTAATAAGGGACCACCTAAAACCTCTTGGGACAATGGGCAAGCAGAGAGTTCTGCCTTCTCTCTGTATCTTACGATGAAGGGTACCGGACCGTAATTCATACGTATTCGCGATATTTTCCGTGAGCTCCTCGTTTTGCAATTTATTGACGATCTCAGAAATTTGGGGATCGCAACGTTGTCCCACTAATAACCAATCTTCGGAGATTTCGGTCGGATTGATTTCCTTCTCTACGACTTTGTTGATCGTACGGTGATCCAAGTTTACGGGGTTTCGCGAGAAGAAATCTACATGGGCCTCTCGTTTACCTTCTTGATACATAATGTCAGAAGTAAAAGTTTGTAAGTAAGCATACCACCTGTAAACCCTGTTATTTAAATTCATCCCATTTCTAGATGACTTCAAGGAATTACAATCAGTAACAACAAGAAATTCTCGATCATGTAAATAGTGGTGAAAATGTTTAACATCGTTTAACGACTGCTAACGCGTCTAGTCCAGATGAATGATGCCTAGATTCCGCGGGGCTAGTTTTTTTGCTGTAATATTTCACTACCCTGTTTTTACCTTCGACCATATACATTAAAGTAACTCCATATACATCCAAACTAGCATCAATACATAATCCTATCGGATAATTAGGGTCAAATATCGTTAATACCAAAGCATCAGTCAGGACGGAAATAACCTTTTGCCTCATCTTTTCACGTTTATCTGCCCAAGTTATGTTTTTGTTACCGGAAGTAAGTGTGCATAGAGGTTTCGTTACCTGTGAAAATTTAGAGACCAATTCCAGAAGTAAGAAACTAAACCTATGAAGTGTCTATGCCGTGTGACGGTCGTTGGTTCAGGTAAAGAACTCAAGATTTGTATTTTACCCGGATTGAGGCGAACTTCTCCGTTATGAATTACATACCCCAAACAGAGTACCGATATGTTTAGGAAAGAGCATTTAGAAAATTAGAAGAAAATCCGGCATTTACGAGGGTATTTAATACGGTGTACAATCTTTCTAGAGCTTGACCTATGGGGTCGGCAATAATTAGAGCATCCAAATAAACAACAACGTACGATTGGGACGTTGGCTATCACGCGTGTTTTCAAAGGAATCTCAAGAATGATCTCTCGTTTCGTTTGTTCGCAACACTAAAACCACCAGCTGTTGCTGAATATAAGGAAGGAAAGTGTGGTATAGGCTATTCCGACCAAATGGTCTCTTATGCCACCACAATTAGAAAAGGGATCAAATGGTACCAAAGACTTGGCGTGCATCTGGGGATTTCCGTTGTAAACGCTTTGATGGTTTACAAAATTGCAGCAAGGAAGAACATAAATATTAGAATACTTAGATAAGTATTAGTTGTAAAACTGTTAGGGTTGTTTAAAAATACAAACATCCCTGCTTTCGACGGAGTCAGCATAATATCGCCGTTTGGAAAAACCACTCCGCAAGAAACATTAGACGCGCATGCAAACCATGTTATGCAAACAAAAGACGTCGAATAAACCGAACAAAGGCACAAAAGAATTTGAAGAAAATAACAACTTATTGTCCGTATTGTCCATCGAGGGTAACCAATGCTGTATACTTCCTAGAATTAGGATGAATAGGGTTTTTGAAACCCGCTAGCCATGTCCAGACTAATAAAGTATCTCGCTTACGCAATCTTGCGATTTGTTCCGCAAAAAGGGGTAAAGGATATCGAACCGCGACCGTATTTTTATTTAATTCTCGAAAATCTACAAATCATCTATCTGAACCATCGTTCGTCTTCACGAATAACTCGGCTCGGGCTCGTGAACGGTGAATTACTAGACCTTATGATTTTTGGCTCTAATTAATTTGCTTATTCTCTCACGTACTATTCTGCGCTCTTCCTCTTAAGTCTATAAAGACTTCTTTGTACAGTGATATTAGGATCAATTAATTGTATTTCTAACCGGCCTGTATTTACCCGAGTACGTAGGAAACCCGTAGCGGGTGAATCTCTGAATTTTCGAAAAGAAAGATTAATCGACTTTTATCACTATCACGTATATCATTGTCAACTCCATTAACATCGATCTCGTTTTTCGGCGGTATTGTTACAGGCATTAATTATTTTTGTTTTCACATAGGGAGGCTATTTTGTGTAATATTACGTCAAAACCTTGGCTTAAGATTTACGATCATTCACGATATCATATTTTAAATAACTATCAGCGAGGACATGAAAAATTTATCTCTAATGTAAAACCACTAACACCTGCAACGGGCAAGATTTGAGATGTACGTTTAGTACAAATATTTCTTATTCCTCGCATTACTACTATATCAATCGTTCTTTTGCCAGAAAATCTCAAGACTACGGACTCTTTAATTAGTGAGCACTCGGCTCCAAAATCGGGGTAAAATGGAAACGACTCACCCGGATGGCTTGATCTACCAGTTGGTGCCTCCACTACGTAGAAGTCGATTCAACACTCGTTATTGGGATTACGTTCGGGGCACTGCTTTGTAAAGGATTTTCCTCCATAATCAGATTGACAGCTGCGCACCATGCAGCAGAGTAGAAGCCCGCGGTTTCAGGGTTAAAACGCGGTAGCGAAAAAATTGTTAGGTCCCACACTCAATTTTTGCACTAGCGACTGAATTAACTCGCGCACGATGGTCGTAAGCTCTTGCACTGTTATAACCGGCACTGATCCCACTTCTGATGTCGGAGTAGGTTGGAATTTAGAATTAGGGGCGTGAAACGAATCTTCGTTTGGATTACACAGTGTCGTTATGCCGTTATGCCGTTATGTCGTTATAATAGAGAAGACATTGACTAGTGCAAATGCGATTATTATAGGATTGGACAAGTAACCGTGTTAATTAGATACTCAAGAAACTAATGACAATGATCCTAGGTTCAATAACGAATCCGCGGTCAACGGGATGATGGATGAACATGCTCACAAAATCTAAGTCGGACTTTTTGTTAAAACGTGTAATATCCACCGAGCGTGCAGACGCTAAGTAACTCGCTAATACGATCTCGCAAGAGAATGACTTTTCGTCGCGATGATGCTGCAGAGGAAAACTATGATGGAGTGTGTCTAAGGGCACGAGATCATCGGATTCGTCGAGGGTAGTCTTCGTTCAGAAAGTAAGTGAAATTGACGTTGCTGCTAATTGGTCAATCTCCATATCGGTGGTTAGAAAAGGTGCTAGCCGCCCTCGAGGGAAAGTTGCTAGTGGGAAACGCCGTTCGTTGAAAGAAATAGATCTCTCCTATCTTCCTGTAGCTGGGACAAAGATTGTTTGTCTGTCTGAAGGACTTTAGCCAACTAAATCTTAAGATTTATAACGGGCCCTCAGGCTAGCCGAACATGTATTGCGGAGATGCATTGACATCTAGCAATCATCCTCCTCGAAGAATAGGGTTTGCGTGTGGCGAGCTACGGGACAGGGACCGTTGGAATGTTTACTGTCGCGTGTCGCTAGAAATATTTCTTTTAAGGAGAGCTGTAGAATTACTCCATGCCTTTGTTAGACAAAGCGTTCATCCCTTTGACCGCGGCTACGTTGGCGACTGACTGTCGCCTCGAGCCCAATCTCATTATCACAGATCTCGGACAATTACAATCGAATTGAATAACTACAATTGTTTAATTACGCCTATAATAGAATCTAGATTACGGTGTTAAGGGATTTTCCCGAAGTTCCAAAGTGAAGGCTCCGATGTCCTTTCATCTTCGACATATGTAAAGCTGTTGTGTGTGAAATAAAGTAAACTGTTTGTATTTCCGAATCCTCTCTATACCTTAACAAAACCTAAGTAGGTGCAAGCTTGCACAAGACTTATTAATGCAGTACGCATGTGAGAATAGGATGGACGTAGTATTCATCTCCTAACCGTACAGACACCCAATTGGTGCAATAATACATTCGGGGATGCACCACTATGGGTTACCCTGTTCAATGGAAGGCATGCGGCGAGACATTGGTTAGCAAGGAGGGATTGGTCGGCATTAAAGTGGAGGACACGATGTGTATCAGTGGGTATTTAGGGGGACATGTCTGCTGGATATGCTGACAAGGAACGAGTTGATGCCGATTAAGACGACGGGGTTGTACTCTTTTGTTAGGAATGGATGTACAAGCTTCCCAGACATTTTAAGTGTTAATAGACGAATGAGTCAGATTTGGAAAAAGATTTCTGTTATGTTAAGTTAAGATATTGGTACTCTGCCTCTGATCACCTGTATTTATTACATGAATTTTCGAGTAATTGCAAGAAGCCAGCGCGGGGTAGTTTTAGATATTCGACAAAGAATATTGGCGAGGGAAAATTCCTGAGAAGGTTCGACGGTAACTTGAACTTTATGGTGAATGACGAGGCGACACACGGCGTTCATTTCCAGAAATGTCTGGAGCGAACGTGTGCCGATGAGTTGAAAAGTGTCTTCCAGCCGCGTGGTAGGAGCAGTATTAATTACTGGTGGAACGAGAAGTCGTCCGGGTTGAGAAGGGCAACCCTGAGATTGAGAAGAAGGGCGCAGCGGGCAGTGGCAGCTGGTAGAGACAATGCTGGCCAAATGGTAGTTGAGTTTATGGAGGCAAGGAGGAGGCTAAGAAGGGCGATTGAACGCTGCAAGGAGGAAAGGTGGAAGGAGTTTTGCGCAACTCTGGACCAGGATACCTGGGGAAGGCCATATCGAGTCGTAAGAGCAAGAATGACTCGGGGGTTACCGCCGGAGGGTCTTCGTAAGGACAGAGTAGCGAGAACTTTTGAGGACCTCTTCGTCACCAGGCGAGCGGAGCAGGAAGACGAAGATCATAGTTCCCGATCCCCGCAGATACTAGAAGAAGAGGAGTAAGATCTACGCGTAACGGAGGAGGACCTGCGGACGGCTATTGCGAAATGCGACTCGAGGAAAGTTGCAGGTGTGGAAGGGGTACCTGGGGAGATCGTTAGGATCATCGTGGAACAACGACCTGGGCGGCTCCTGGACCTGTTTAACAGCATAAATAGGTCTGATAGAATACCGGCGGTGTGGAGGGTGGCGAGGGTGGTTCTTTTGCCGAAGCCGGCAAGGGTTCCGCTGTTGTCATCATCATATGGGCCGATAAGCATTCTGCCGGCTCTGAGTAAGGTCTGGGAGCACACGTGTAAGATGTTGATCGAAAGGTGCCAAGGAAGGGACCCCTTCCATAAGGAGCAATAGGGATTTAGGAAGTGCAGGGTCACGTTGGATGCGCTGGGTAGAGTGTGCGGAGTAGCGGATCTATGTCGGAAGAGAGGATTGGTGTGTGTTTTGGTCGCTCTGGACGTGAAGAATGCGTTTAATATGCTCAGTTGGAGGAGAATCCTTGCAGAGGCCAGGGAAAGGCGGTTACCAGGTCAACTGCTAAACTTATTGAACGAATATCTTTCGGATAGGAAGATTGTGGTGCACTGCCGGGATAGTATTGTAAGGAGAAGTGTTTATGCGGGAGTGTCTCAGGGGTAGGTATTGGGTCCGTTGTTATGGAACCTGGTGTATGACGGACTCCTAAAGGTGCTGGACCCGATTAAGGATGTGGACGCGATAGCGTTTGCGGATGACCTGGCCCTGGTGAGCACCATGCGGAGGTCGCAGGACATCGCTGACAGGGTACGATATACTATAAAGATGGTCACAGAATGATGCAAGGACACGGGTCTTCATCTGGCACGGGAGAAGATGGAAGTCACACTGCTCGCCGGGAAAAGAGTTCCGAAGATTTTTTTGACGTGGGTGGTGGCGAGATCACCACCAAAAATTTGGAGAAATACCTGGGGGTGCTATTGGATAATGCCAGGAGGTATTCCTCCCATCTGGAGCAGGTGTGCGATAAGGCGGAGAGATTTGTGGAAGCTATAAGGAACCTGCTGCTTAACGTTAATGGGCTCCCCGATACCGTGAGGAAATTGTATTACGGTGTCTGGGAATCGGCGGTCTTGTATGCTGCGTCGATATGGGCATTTGCCCTCGGTATGGACAAGAACAGGAAGATCCTGGTGAGTGCGCAACGGGCGGCTTTGGTTCGTACGTCGACGGCGTACAGGACAGTATCGCACGGGACGTTGTGTTTGGTGCATGCTGCCCATTCATATTAAGGCCAGGCTTCGGTGGAAGGAGTATGAGGCGAAGAAATGGTAAAAATCGGCAGGGCGAGGCATATGAATTGGTGGAGGATTTGAAGAGTTTGATACAAGATGCCGAGGACAGGTGGGGTATAGAATGGGTATTCCACAATCCTAGTAATTGGACAAGAAGGTTGATTAGGAATCCCCTGATCTTCGTAAGGAGGAAGAAGAGAATCAACCATTATGTAATGCAGATCCTTACCGGCCATGGTATTTTTAATTACTATCGGCATAGTTTGGGCAAAGAGAGCCATACCAGTTGCTGGGATTATGGGGACGATCTGGATGACGTCGAGCACACGTTGTTTAAGTGCCTCAATGGGTGGTCGAGCGGACTGCGCTCGAATCCGAGGTTGCAAGATTGACTGCAAGTAATTTTTGAGTCACTTGTTTCACGAACGAATCGTATTTATTTGTTTCGCTCTTCGTTAATATTCCAAATTCTCTTTTGCCATCGCCTTTTTAACAGTAACAATAAGCGTTGAGAGCAATCTTGATGTGAACAGAATGACCAAAATTTTTACGTGACACGCAACAAGGTTGATTTGTGTTATCCTCGCTTTCTTCGGTACAGGAATCTGAGTCAATACTTGCATCTGGATCGTAATTCATCATTGAATTTAACGCTGCGGCAGTCTGTTGCAATTAGAAGCAACATGGCCTAAATGTTAGCAGGTCTTACATTGCGTTTCGTTTTTCACATCTAATTTCTGGTGAAAAGTGGAAGGCAAAATACTGAAAATCAGCCGAAGATCAGAAATTGAAGAAAATTTCAGGCTGGCTTTTGACACTAATCTCACCAGGCCCGGTCAAATAACTGGTTTTAAAAGTTGAGAAATCAATTAATCGGAGAATATAAGAATTCACATAAAGCTAGATGAACAAAAGAAATAACGATAAATGTACAACTTTAAATTAGATTTTTACACCAGTCATTTGGCTAGGGCTGGTGAGGTTAGTGTTAATTAAATAGTTTAGTAGTCGTTGCGACATTCTGAATATTCATTCGTATAATAATTAGCAAAATAACTTTTCCTCGTTGATTCCTCTGCCATAATTAATTTCCATTATTTATATCCTTCATTTCACATTTCTTAATTCTCCGTGTTCAAGATATTTCTAAGAATAAAAATCATTGGATCGATCAAAACTTCAGATATTACATCGTGATAATAAAAATATTATAGAGAAAATATCAATGGACTTCAAATTTTCAACCGTGAGAAAATTATTCTTTTACTACATTTTGCACTTAGGAATAAATAACGTTTCTCTTTTATTATTTTTATATTAGTATTAAAAGAGAATACGCACTTAAAAAGCGCTTAACACTTCATCTGCATACTGGGTCATTGTCGAACAGTAATTTTAAGTACTTTTTCATTTTCTTCATGCTGTTATTTAAATCTCGCTTTGTTTGACGAAATTCAGGTACTAAAGTAAGGTAAGTAAGGTAATAAGTTAGGCAAATGTGTCTGTGATGTTGCCAGTAGGGCTACGAATTATTGTGCGATGTTTGTAAATATCGATGTAGAGAAAGATTCCTGCTGCGTAATTCGAAAGGAAGTGCTTCGTAAAAAATGAATATTTTTGTTGATGTATACATTTCTTTGTCTCGTTAATCTGTAACTACGTAGAATCGTTAACTGCGTAGCTGCTTGTGCCATCGGCTCATGTGTCCCCCCTTCCCCCGCCACTTTGTAAGTTACTCGGCGAAACTAAGGTACAAGGAGTCATTTAGTCGTCTTATTTCGTACCGATAACATGGAACGCGTTGCGTCAGGTTTGCAACGTATTGTAACGTATTGGCGGCGTCGGTCTTTTATTACTCCAATAATTTAATCCAATTAAAAAATCACACGCGAAAGTAATAAAATTTTATCAAATAATTTTGTACGCGACGTTGGAGTTCTTGTTCGCCGATTATATTTTAGCGGTCGCGGTAATGTGATCTTATTTTATATTCTTTTGAACATTCTTTTTCGGTATTAGAGTCAGTGCATCTCTCAAGAGGACAAAGCTTCTACAGGGGCTCAAGAATGTAAGTAGTTCTACATATTGTATTTCAATTTGTTCTCTTTATTATATTTTATTTGAATTATTGTTAATTATACAATAAAAATGATTGATAATTTAGAAAGCTGTAAACGTCCTTCTGAATTGAAATAAAGTCTTAAAATCTTAACATTAAAGTACAATAAAACTGTCTGATACGCATGAAAAATCACTGAATGTTTTGTTCTCAAGCTTTTATATTAGTTATATATATATAAAAAGATTACATTTTTTATTAGAGTTTAGTCTTTATTGTTGCTAAAGTTTCAAGTTTATTAATATGTATTACCGATATTAATGATATCTTATGTCTTGTTATAGACATATCACTGCTTCGACTTCTTCTTCATCTTTAGGAGTGTTCTAACAGTGGTTCAAAAGCCAAGTATGTAAATATTTTTACATACTTACTTTCAGTTATGTCTATTCTGTATATTTTTCTTTGATCACTGTCAATGAAGAAATACAATTTGATTGAAAATTTAGGAGGATTTTCTGAGGTTATTTTTTCATTAAAATAAAATAAGAGTTAAAGTCTTAATACCGAATTCTAAAACAAATGACTAACATACTTTACACTTTCATATTATAGTTTCAGTTTTTATACGTATCAAAGTTTGTTAGACTTTCAATCTTCATTATTACGAAAGTTACTAAAGTTAATAAACCCCCATTTTCCGTTA
The DNA here is from genome assembly GCF_040668555.2 of Bombus flavifrons. Taxonomy (NCBI): domain Eukaryota; kingdom Metazoa; phylum Arthropoda; class Insecta; order Hymenoptera; family Apidae; genus Bombus; species Bombus flavifrons. Next base: position 1,651,246 of record NC_138451.1, read on the forward strand.
TCTCCAACTTTTCAAATAGTCAGCGATCACTCATCGTGTTTTGTTTTGTAACAGATTTTTCGCAACCTCTATTTCTACTATTGGCCTTTCAACGGTTTCTGTCTGATGTCAGTCTTCCGGATGATATTTTCTGGGATAGCGCAGCATCCACGGTAATGTTCTCTGTTTTTCTGCTTTGAACGGTGAGTCGCATGCATTTCTGTTCCTCCGGTCACTCAATTATGTCGTAGGATAAAAGGTCCGAATCGGCACGGGTGACTGGTTGTATTACGTAGAATTCTTTGCGAGTGAACGCGGGTATCTTTTATACCCGTGAGTAGTAACGCTCTTTTTTTCAAATTTATTAGTTTAGGATAGGTCTTCTTCTACAGCACGATTATAATAATTAGTTTTTTAATAATTAAGTTAAACATATACACTTGAGAATATATTCGTGGTATTTATAAATATGCATCTTAATATTCCGTATGAATATTTGCAAATGGCACATATCTACACGAATATACCTGTATGACATAAATATACTTGATCTTAAGCAATGAATTGATCGTGACAATATTAACCCCTTAACCTACTACTACGGGCTATGCCCGTAGTACGATGATCGAACCAAACGTAAATATTACGGGCATTCTCGAACATAAGTCGTACGTCAAGGGGTTAAGTCGCGTTCGTTTATTTCACTTCTCCTAGAATTTAAAATGTCAGTTAAAATTAATTTTTTCCGTATAAGAATGTGTGAAATTTTACGTGCAAGAAGACACTTCGCGACAGGCAGATTTTTTAATCAAAGCAATAACTTTGAACACTGCTTCTGCATTTTCGATTATGTGCTTTGATGAAGAGATCGTCTGAGATTATTTCTTTCTTAGTAATATATTTAGAGTCAGTTATTCCATTTGATTGAGTCTCAGTCTTTTTCGCTACCTTCTTTGCAATATTAAAATTTTGTTCTGGTTTATTAAATTAATAAAGTAGGGTGTTGAGCTATACAGAGGATTCGGAATAATAAATAATTTAATTTACTCACACACAACAGCTATACATATATATTACACTCTGAAGACCTCTATAACCTTCTAACACGCACGCTTGTTGTCAACCGACTATTCTAGATGCTTCTAACAGCTACCAACAGTCTTTTGTCTCAACTAAGCCTGAACGTACTCTGACGCTTACCCACACATTCACATGTACAGCGTAAATGTATCATCTACCTAACATAGAGTTACTTAGTTACTATTAAATTAATAAAGTAGAGTTAATGAGAATCGAAGTAGTAAAATATAAAATCAAAGAACGTTAGTCCGTTAAATAAATATTACACAGACTAATCATCTTTTCAGATCAGGATTTTCAAGTTTAATCCTTTCCGTGCCCATTGTCAGGACCTGATTCACTAGCCGAGGTATTACCTGAAGGGGAGAAAGACATTGGGCACAATAATCACATTTAATATAGTAATTTCTCAGCCACTGACTATGTGTTAGTGTATCGTCCACGACGTATTTTCCACATTGTGTGTGTGTGTGTTTGTGTGTGTTGTTAGGCCGTGGAATTGCGTCGCTTTTTCTCATTCGTTACAACTTCAAATATTAAAAATGTCGAGACATATATCGATTCAATTTACGTCTCGATACAATCACAATTTCTGATAATATCATCCACACGATTAAGTGTAACCACGCTTTTAATATTGCCGTCAATTACAATTATAATTCTATTATAATTAATTCTATTATAATTATATTCATAATTAATAATTATATTAATAATTAATAATTAATAATTCTATTATAATTATATTCAATTACAAGTTAACTTACATTTATTTTAACGATATCATTTCCTCAGACGTGTTTTATCACGTTTTACGCAATAGTTACTAGCCTTCGTCAGTCGATTTCAGGAAAAAGGTACGCACCTTAGAGTGTGCATGCTGTGTGTTAAGCTCGGGTGTCGGAGGCGTCCCGGGACGTTCTCTGTAGTGTAGGCTCTTGCGCACGGGTGTTATGTGTGAGAACCGTGGAGGTGGACCTCTGGTCGGGTAGATGCGTTTTCGAGTGTCCAATCTGTTTCAGGGAATTTCATCGAATAATCGTCGGTAAAACTGGCACGAATGAAACATATCATCGTCTATGGCCTTGCTCGTCGATTTTTTGAATTTCGCGGTCGTGATCGCGAGTGGTTTTGGAAACGAACGTTAATATTGCTCCTTGGATCAACTTCCGCGATTTATGTGTTTATTTCACCTTTGTACTTTATTTTTTGGTTTGCGATTTAGAACGTCCCGAGCTTAGATGTAAGTTTCAGCGGGCATTGCGCCCGAAGAAAGAAGATGCTATGAGCCGAAAAGGCCCGGCAAACTGTTATAGAAGAGGGCAACTACCAATGACTCCCTATCCTCTGGATCATCCAGCGCATGGGAAGTCATTCTTGTTACTACTTTGTCACTATGCTCGCTTTTAGTATTTGTAGTAGTAGTAGTAGTAGTTCCTTTTTTGGCCGATGAAAGGGATGGACGTAACGGGTTAAAACAAAAATTAACCGGACGAGAATGGGTGGAGACAGCTCGGGGAAACGCCGCGTCGTTTTTCGTTAATAGAAGCGAGCACACGCAATTGCAGTTACTTGGGCGATCATCCCAGTTCAAGTACATAATAGTTAAATCGACAGTGAAACTATGTCGTTACCGTTGGATCGCGAAAATTTTAACACAACTGGCCGAATCATCGGGTGCAATAAGAAATTTTTCAAGGTTCAACTGGGTGTTGTACGTGGAACGAACGAAAGACATGTCTGTGTAGCACGGCTGATTGGCCCTGACCGTCGGGAGCATGCTATTCCGTTCGATCTCCGGTCGGTATCATCAGTATTGATGCCTCCAAACTGGATTTACGTGCCAAAAATTTGGACGGTGGTTAAATTCGCTGCACCTGATTTCGATCGACGTACCTCGTGCATTACGCCATTTTATACGGCACTGGGATTGATCTCGTCCTACCTCGGACGACCAAGTTTAACCGTTTGATTTTACGAGATCCGTGTAATTCAAACCATCGCCAAATTATTGCAAAATAGAGATTGTAAGAGAATAATGAAAGTAATACGAGATTTCGTTGGATCGTTTGTGAAATATTATTATAATTGGTAAACGCCTGATAAACAGGAAATCGTACCTTTCGTACCGAGCGTCGTTTAAAACAGGCCGGAAGGCTATTCTCTTTTTAAGGATCTTTCCACGGGTCCAGCGTAAATGCGTAACACGTTCGTTTATACCTTCAAGCGATCGATTAGCGTAATTTCTCGAGATCCATAATTAAATGGAGGCAAACGTTTACATAGCTGCGATAATTAACAGCCGATTCGTTGATCCTTGAGAAAGCTGTCGCAAGTGATAGCATTAACTGTGTCAATCCACGGGATACTTGGTGATGTTACGCTGCTACTAACTTGTTGCGCGTCTATAATGCTTGACGTGATATACTACATAGGATCGTACGTGTAACATAATTCAGTAAGCGCAAGTTACCGAAACTTCTTAGACGTAAGTGGTACTCGAAAGTCTATTGCCCTCCCCGAATCGACGTGCTCGAAATTCTACGAGCGAAATCATTAGAGGCATTGCATAGAATGTTATTTAATAAGGTTTTGGGTTTATAAAATAACGATTCACTTAGATTCGTTTTCTCCAATATATTTCAGTCTGATAATTCAGTCTTATAACACGTCTTACCACACAGGAATCTCCAAGTCAATAGAACAACGTGGTCGACTTTTAAGACAAAAGAGCGTCGTTAGAAGTCGTACCAACTTAGCTTGTAGCAACCAGTGATCATACCAACTTAACATTTCTCAACACTCCCCTTTGATCGCTAGTTTCTACAAGCCCCATAGCTTTGGTAAATTGCTGAGTCTTAATCCTATTTAACCCTTTGGTAAGAATGTCAGCGACATTCTCCGGACTAGGTACATAAATATAATCTAGTATCCCCCTCGATACGCAGTTCTTAACGTAAAAGTAGCGCACTTGGACGTGCTTAGAACTCTCGGCAACTATTTCGTCCTTTGACCATGAAATAGCTCCGATATTATCGCAGAATATTTTGCAGGGGCGAGGGCAATATGACAGTTGACCCAATTCCTTTAACAGTAAAGAAATCCACACTGTTTCCCTTGCTGCTTCCTGCATTGCCACGAATTCCGCTTCGCACGTCGACTGAGCTATAATCGGTAGTTTTTTGGATAGCCAGAATATCGCAGCACCAGCGAGTATGAATACATACCCGCTCCTGGATATCCTGTCTACCGTACAACCCGCAAAATCCGAGTCGCAAAATACTTTCAGAGGTTGCCCGGTCCTCTGGTATACTAACTTTAAGTCTTTGGTCTTTAATAAATATCTGAATACCCGCTTCACTGCTTTCCAATCGGATACAGTCGGATTCGCGCATCTTTGGCTCAATTTTCCTATTGCACACGCAACATCAGGACGACTTACAGTAGCGACATACATAATGTGCCCCACAGCTTGTTCATATAATTTGCTGTCGAAAGGCTCATCGCGTTCAATATCAAAACCAGCCTCACATTCCCTAGCTAGCGGTGTCGACACTCCCACCACCCCAACCTCGTGAGTAATGTCAAACAGATCCAGCATTTGACCTATCTGTACAGATTGATCGAATACTACCGTGGTGCTGTTTGGCTTACTCAGGTGGATGGACAGAAATTGAGTGTCTACACCTAGCATTCTAACATCTAATTTGTCCCTCGCCCTAGTTTTGAGTATCTCAATCCACTCATTCGTCCCAAACACAAGGATGTCGTCCACATACACAGCTACAATCAACCTTTTAGACGCATCCACATACACACATGGATCACTCACGCATGGGCTCAGACTCATACCTCTTAAAATGCTATTGATGTGCCTAAACCACATTCTTCCAGCTTGCTTCAGTCCATACAAGCTCTTTTTGAGCTTACACACAAATTTAGTTCTGTCTTTGCCTGGAACTCCAAAGAGTTCTGGTTGCTCCATGTATATATCCTCATCCAGAGGGCTGTTGAGATATGCACATTCCACATCGATGTGCTCGTAAACCCACTCATTCTCCGCACATAGAGCAAGCAGAATTCTTAGAGTTCTGCGTTTTACTATCGGACTAAAGGTTTCTGAATAATCTACTCCAGGCCTCTGCCAGAATCCCCGAGCTACTAACCTAGCCTTATATCTATCAGGGTCTCTCTTTATCGCAAGCACCCACTTACAGTCTATAACGTTTTTATCTAAGGGTCTTTGCACGATGTCCCACACATCTTTACTTTTTAGATTGTCTAGTTCCTTCTTTATTGCATCAGTCCACTTTTGAGCGTCTGGCCCTCTCAGGGCTTCATGCACATTCACAGGTACACACATGTTCTGAGCTTTACAAACAGTCGCAGTGCGAGCACAACAATCACATGTTCTCGGTTTGTGTAGCCTTGCCGACCTCCTCGGCACAAACGGTACACTCACAGTATCCACTGGATTGTCCTCACACGTTAAACTATCCATAAAGTAGTCGGTTTCCCCTTCGTCGTTTTCTCCGTCACTCTGTGTCTCCACGTCAGTTTGACCGGCTTCTCCCCTATGTTCAAAGGTTTCTACATCCCATATCTATTCCGAGGACTTATCCTTTATATGGTTCGTTTCCACCTTAGCGCTCTTGTAGGGAAACGTGTTCTCCTCGAATCTGACGTGACAGGATATTATCACCTTTTGGGTCTTCGGTAGGTAAATTCTATAACCTTTGACCTGTCTGTCATATCCCACAAATATCCCCTCATCCGCTCTGCTCTCGAATTTTCCTCCGCTTGGACTCTTTAGATACCAGACTCTGCATCCAAACACTCGCAGTCTGCTTATCTCCCCTTGGAGGTCACATCTCTTACCCTTCCATAATTCCAGTGGGATCTTGTCTCCGATGGCAGCGGATAGGCATAGGTTCCTTATGTGGCATGCCGTGTTCACAGCCTCCCCCCACAGATAGTCAGGGAGTCCAGATTGGATGAGTAAACATCTGGACATCTCGACTAGGGTTCTGTTCGCTCGTTCGGAGACCCCATTTTGTTCAGGGTTTCTAGGAACAGTTTTCCTGTGTAAGATGCCTTTCTCCTTCAGGTAGTTCTCAAAGTTTTCTCCTGTGTACTCACCCCCGTTATCTGTTTGAAGTGCACTTATCTTGGATTGGTGTAAAGCCTCCAGCTCCGCCTGGTACTCCTTGAAACACTTGAGTACTTCATTCTTCCTACTGATGATTCTGACGTGCATGAACCGAGAAAAATCATCTATGAACGTTACGAAATAATTACCTCCGCCCAGCGACTTGCATTGTGTTCTGCCACTAATATCGCTGTGAATTATTTCTAAAGGACGCCGACACATGTGGTGGGCGGTCTTTGGAAAAGGTACTTTTGTCATTTTCCCTTTCACGCAGACCCCGCATGGTTCCTCATGTATCCTAGAGTCTTCCTTCACGCTCCTTACAGGGATTATTCTCATCGCATTCCCATGTAGATGACCTAACCTCTCATGCCATGATACGATACCTTTGTACGCCTTAGCTTCAATAACCTCGGCGTGGTCGTTATCATTTCCAGGTTCTTCTTGATCGTTCTCCATGGAAACGTTTGCTGCATGCCTCTCAGGTGGTATTGTCTCTAGGTAGTACACGTTGTCTCCTACCTTTGAGTTGAATACCACGTCCCCATCATCATGTGTGCCGACGGCCTCATCCTTCGTACATACTGTGGTGACGCCTTTCACTGCCAATTGCCTGATCGATATTAGATTTACATCTAACTCAGGTACCCACAGGGCGTTCGACAAGGATAGACTCCACCCGCCGCAAGCCTTGGTCATCTTCACGACGATCGTGCCTTTTCCCTTGACTTCCAGGTACCCCTTACCAATCCGGATCTGTCCGGCCGCAGGCACGAAGTCCACGAAGTTTGAGGCTCCCGAGTCGAGATAGCTGATCCTGTCCCTTTCCACGTGGTTGATAGATGATAAAGCCAGTGTGGAGATAAGTCCCTTGGATCTCGGTTTATCTTCCACTTTGTTTTCTGGGTCTTTCCCTTCCTTGTCTTCCTTTCCCTCTTGGCAGTTGTACGATATGTGGCCTCGTTTTCCACATTTATAGCACCTTTTATCCTTTGGGTTTTTGTGCTTTTTCTTAGTGCCATCTTGACTTTGTTGGGGCTTGGTCTTCGATTGTTTGCAAGCCGCCATTGCACTGTTCTTCTCGGAGGGACCCATAGCCGCTTACATTCTCCTTTCCTCAAGTAGGAGATCGGATTTCACGACCCTCGATGTTAGATTCTTATCGAGTCTTACCGTCCTAAGATATGTCGCATAGTTTGGGTCCGACACGAGGCCGGCTAAGATGAAACACGCCATCATGTGGTCTTCGATTCTTAAACCTGCGTTGGAAATTTTTTCGCACAAATCGTATATCTTCCCGCAGTACTTTCCGACGTCCATATCGGGGGTTTTTTCTATGGTACCCAGTTCCCGTATGCATAGGACAGTGTCCATCGACGTGGACCTCCCATGGACGTCCTCTAGCGCCTTCCAACAATCCCTCGCTGTCTTCAAGGATTTAATTTCTCCGATAAATTCGGGGCGAATATGTCGGAAAAGATACGCACGTGCCATGTTATCCTTCCTCATGCATTCTGGGTCCAGCCTTTGCGCTGCCGTAAATCCTGGTTCTATTGCCTCCCAGCAACCCAGGAAAACTAGCGAGGCTTCCGTCATTGTCTTCCAATACTCGTAATTCTCCTTTCTTAGGACCGGCTTCATATCTCTGTCCACATCACTTACTTTGTCGTGATCGGCCATGGCGTGGTCTCTTCTCGGGTTATCTTATAAAACACAAAACTCAAAAAATAATACCGTTTTTCCCCGCAGTTTACTGTTCTGGGCCCATAACCTGTTATTTAATAAGGTTTTGGGTTTATAAAATAACGATTCACTTAGATTCGTTTTCTCCAATATATTTCAGTCTTATTGCACGTCTTACGACACAGGAATCTCCAAGCCAACAGAACAACGTGGTCGACTTCTAAGACAAAAGAGCGTCGTTAGAAGTCGTACCAACTTAGCTTGTAGCAACCAGTGATCATACCAACTTAACATTTCTCAACATAGAATTGTTGATCTCTGTATCGCCCCTTTGCTCCAATGTTTTCAGGAAAATCAAACGAGTAAATTTCAACCGATTCTTGGTTTCTCTGCAGTAGGAAACAGATATAACGCGTGTGATTGGTGAGATTAATCGGTAAGACGGGGATGTTCGATTTGAAGTGATGTTATATTTTCTTGAATGAAAAGGGTTTTTATTCGTTTAATATGCAATATATTGTTCTTTTAAATTCCGGACATATTTTTATATTTAAAAATTTCGAGATTTTATTTAATCATATTCTAGTAAAAACATACAAAAGAAAATATAGAAGTGTCACGTCCCGCGCTCCGCACGTGCCGTAACGAAGGAACGAAAACTACTATATGCAAATCGCGCGAGTAAGGATTCGAATACACAAATGAACACACGCTACTACCAATAGCCGACTTCCGATTTGAAAACCTATGGCTCAATATCATATAAATCAATCAATAAACAAAATATATGTGTATAACATTAAATAAACCTACCAATAACCGACTCGCGATTTGAAACCTATGGTTCAATATCATATAATGTAATACTACAATTAAGCAAGAATAACCTATGATTCGACAACTCGACGAAGAATAAACTATGATTCGAAAATCTAACCAATAACAATCAGTATAAAATAAAATAAATAAAATCGATTAATAAACTGATGGAAATGTTGCAGTACGATTTGAAAACCTAATCAATAGCAATCAGTATAAAATAAAATAAATAAAATCAATTAATAAACTAAACTAGACGCGGACCGATCAAATAAATCAAGAATAAGAAGGATTATATGCGACAAATTAGCAAAATAAAGGAAAAGGAACAACAGGAAGATATACTACAATCAATTAACGAAGATGGAATATGTAAAATACAAAACAAAAATAAAATCATCGAATAAAACTAACTAATGAATTGAACGAGTCGCGAACCGAACAAATAAATCAAGAAATAAGAGCGATTACATACAACATAATAGTAAGGGAGAATAAATGGAACAATAGGAGGACACATTTTAATTAATCTACAAGTATAAAATATGTAAAATGATTGAAGAAACTAATTAATAAACTGAACGAGCCGTAAACTGTCCTGATGAATCAAAATAAGAATGACTACATATGACATAATAGCAGAAGGGAAATAATTGAAACAACAGGAATACATATATTTAATTAACAAATACAAGAAATAAAATGGATAAAATATTAACGACTAAGTAAACCTGTTAACAAATCAAGCGATTAAGAACAACCAACACCGCAACAAGCTTGGAGAATTAGATACAGAAATTCCACCGTCAAGTATAAACATATATGTAAATCACATGAAACACATAATAACCTAGTAAAAATTAGAAACAAAACTTTCAATACTATGTAACAAATCCAAAATTATCAAATTACAAATATATATGTATATATGAAATCAAATAATTAACAGTCTAATGAATACATAACCTAAAATACACAATACTACATTATTAAAGAATTTATATGAAAATCACATTGTCAGAAATATGTATATCTGTGCGTGTTCTATACTATTAAATCAAATTAACAATCTAGTAAACATAAAATGCATAATTAAAACTAGCCAACATTCCAGCAGAGAATTATATATGAAAACTATATTACGAAACATGCATGTATATATATGAAATCTATATTTCAAACCAAACTACTAATAATCTAAATGAACATAAAAGAAATAGGACACCCAACATAACACTATCGAAACTAATCAACATTTGGATAAACTTAAAATCATATTGTGAAGCATATATATATATATATATATATATAACAGAACCTAGTAATCATAAAAATACATATACGAAACTATACTTTAACAGACAAATGCTATATGAAAATTATATTTTTATATATATACAAATACATATATATATCTATATGTTATCAAAACTAACATTAACTAACGCTTTAAAATTATATGAATTCTATATGAAACTATATTGTGAAATACACACACACATATATATATATATATATATATACACATATATAACAATTTAAATCATTGATATTCAAGTTTAAATAAATTCTGTGCAGCGAAATCGAATTTTAAAGAAATCGAATTCTCGAACAATTTATACATATATATATATATATATATATATGTCGGAGAGGAAAGAACACCGGAGCCTCTGGAATGCTGGATAATCCCGCAACATTGTAACCTAGAGACCACTATAGCTGTAATTAAACAATTGTAGTTATTGAACCTAATTGTAATTGTCCGAGATCTGTGATAATGAGCTTGGGCTCGAGGGGACAGTCAGTCGCCAACGTAGCCGCGGTCAAAGGGATGAACGTTTTGTCTAACAAAGACATGGAGTAATTCTATATCTCTCCTTAAAAGAAATATTTCTAGCGACACGCGACAGTAAACATTCCAACGGTTCCTATCCCGTAGCTCGCCACACGCAGATCCTATTCTTCGACTAGGATGATTGCCAGATGTCGATGCATCTCCGCAGTACATGTTCGGCTAGCCTGAGGGCCCGTTATAAATCTTAAGATTTAGTTGGCTAAAGTCCTTCAGACAGACAAACAATCTTTGTTCCAGCTACGGGAAGATAGGAGAGACCTATTTTTCAACGAAAGGCTTCTCCCACTAGCAACTTTCCCTCGAGGGCGGACAGCATCTTTTTCTAACCACCGATATTGAGATTGACCAATTAGCAGCAACGCCAATTTCCCTCACCTTCTAAACGAAGGCTATCCTCGACGAATCCAAGGATCTCGTGTCCTTAGACACGCTCAATCATAGTTTTCCTCTGCAGCATCATCGCGACGGAAAGTCACTTCTTCTTGTGATCTCGTCGACGAGCAGAGTAACGCCTTTCGATCAATACATTTTGTGTGTTTTCGTAATAGAGGGTCAGACTTAGATTTTGTGAGTACGTGTACCTGTCATCCCGTTGACCGCGGATTCGTTATTGAACCTCGGGCCATTATCACTAGTGTCGTGAGTGCCTAATCGCCGTAGCGGGTTGTCAAGCCTGTGGTGTACAAATTTGCGTTAATAAACCATATCCTTTTATACTTGTACGATGGCTAATTTCGATGAAGATTCTTCAAACGCCCGCAACCCTACTCCCGACGCTACCCCGACATCAGAAGTGGGATCAGAACAGCTGATGACAGTGGTGGAACGAAGCTGAGGGAACAAAGACCGAGTACGGAACCTAAGGATGTAACATTACCACATTTTGATAATGAAGGCGCGGGCGCGGATCCTGCCGCGTGGTGCTAACATGCTGACCTGATTTTGAAAAAACAGAGAAAAAAAGATAATGCGTTACTTGATGCTCTGAATCGCGCCCTAAAGGGTTCTGCTGTGCATTGGCTTTCACAAATAGTGCGCGGTGGAGAGTGTACCTGGCCAGTGTTTTAGCAACGATTCCTATTACGCTTCGGTGGCAGAGCGATAGCAGCCTCGACGCTGATAGAGATATCCGGAGAACTACCGTCGGAAACCGAATCCCTAGGATCTTATGGTAATCGCCTTCGTTCCATGGCACAGACGAGGTTGGGCAATCTAACGACGCCCGAATTACTCAATGCCGTTATCCTTTATATGTTGAGCCCCCGAGACCAACGTTTTCGACGACTAACGCTCGAGAATAATATCAAGACGGAGGATCAATTCGACGATGAGATGAGACTTCTTCCCGATGACGGTCAGCCGATGTCTTCGCCAGGATATTCATCAGCGAACCCCGGAACCAAGCGGAGCAGGCCATCAGACCCCCGTCTCAGGTGTTTCCACTGCGGGAATTCCGGGCATAGAGCGACGGAGTGTCGCAAGAGGATAAGGTTGGAGCAGAAATGTAACATACGGAAACCAGGGGACAGTCGACTGGCCGCACCGTCGAAGGTGCTGCGCTTCAGGTGTAACGAGGAGGGACACATCGCGACTTACTGCCCGCTGCTGCGTAAAGGAAGCAACCCCGACAAAGAACATCGAATCGACGCCTGTGCGGCGGGGTCTCCCACGGGTGAATTAAGTCATCGGGGTGAGTCGTTCCCATTTTATTTCGACTCTGAAGCCGAATGCTCGTTAATCAAAGAATTCGTAGCTCCGAAATTCTCCGGTGAAAGAACGACCGATATAGTAGTAATGCGAGCAAACGGGAATACTTGCGTTAAAAGTACGTCTCAGATTTTGTCCGTCGTACGCATTAACGGTTTTATGTTGGAGATAACTTTTCACGTCCTCGCCGATAGTTATTTAAAATATGATATTATGGTTGGTCGCGAAATTTTAGACCAAGGATTCGATGTACTCGTCACGCGCAATAGCTTCGATGTTCGCAAAACAAAGATAGTTAACGTTTGCAATAAAACCGCCGAAAATGAGATCGATCTTAATGCGGTAGACACTGAGGTATTTGGTAGCGATAAAAGCCGATTAATTTCTATTCTCCAAGATTTTAAAGAGTCATTTATTACGGGTTTCCCGCGCACTCGTGTAAATACGGGCCAGTTAGAAATTCGATTAATTGATCCCAACATTACCGTACAAAGAAGCCCTTATAGACTTAGCGAGGAGGAGCGGAGAATAGTCCGAGAGAGGATAGGCGAATTGATTCGAGCAAAAATCATAAGGCCCAGTAGTTCACCATTCGCGAGCCCTATGATACTCGTGATGAAAAAGGACGGCACAGATAGATTGTGCGTAAACTTCCGAGCGCTAAATAAGAATACCGTCGCGGGTCGGTATCCCCTTCCCCTTATAGCTGATCAGATCGCAAGACTGCAAAAGGCGAAATACTTTATCAGCCTGGACATGGCCAGCGGGTTCCACCAAATCCCTATTCACCCGAATTCGACAGAATATACAGCGTTCGTTATCCCCGACGGACAATACGAGTATATAACGATGCCGTTTGGATTGAAGAATGCACCGTCCGTTTTTCAGAGGGCCATTCTCAATGCCCTAGGCGATCTTGCTTATTCATACGTTATCGTTTATTTAGACGACGTCCTAATTATTGCCGATTCGATAGATCAGGCGTTAGAAAGATTGAACGTCGTCTTAGATACCCTCGTAAAAGACGGATTCTCGTTTAACTTTGCGAAATGTTCTTTTCTAAAGACTTCGGTACTCTATTTGGGATATGTAATCCATAACGGAGAAGTCCGTCCCAACCCGGGTAAAATACACGCCTTAAGTTCGTTACCTGCGCCAGCGACCATCACGCAGCTCAGGCAGTTTATAGGTTTAGCCTCTTACTTTCGAAAATTCGTCTCCAAATTCTCGCGAGTAATGAGGCCTTTATATGCGCTTACATCAAACAATAAAAACATAACCTGGACAGAGAAACACGAGAATATCAGACAAAAGGTAATTTCCGCCCTAACTGGTAATTTCCGCCGGTATGATGTTTGACCCTAATTACCCCATAGAATTACACACTGACGCTAGTTCTGACGGATATGGGGCCATTTTAATGCATAGGGTCGAGGGGAAAACAGGGTTGTCGAGTATTACAGTAAAAGGACCAGCCCTGCGGAATCCAGGTATCATTCGTATGAACTGGAAACGTTAGCAGTCGTAAACGCCGTCAAGCATTTCCGACACTATTTGCACGGGCGAGAATTCCTAGTTGTTACCGACTGTAATTCGTTGAAAGCCTCTAGCAACAAGGTAAATTTAAACGACCGGGTCTATAGGTGGTGGGCTTATTTGCAAACATTTAATTTTAGTATCATGTATCGAGAAGGTAAAAGAATGGCCCACGTGGATTTCTTTTCGCGAAACCCCGTAGAATCGGATAAACGTTCAATTAATAGAATCGCGGAGAAAGAAATTCATCTGGCTGAAATATCGGAAGATTGGTTACTAGCGGAACAGCGTTGCGATCCCCAAATTGTAGAAATCACCGACAAACTACGAAACGAAGAGCTCGCGGAAGATATCGCGAATATGTATGAATTACGGTCCGGTACCCTTCATCGTAAGATACAGAGAAAAGGCAGAACTCTCTGCTTGCCCATTGTCCCAAGAGGTTTTAGGTGGTCCGTTATTAACCATGTGCACCAGTTCATTATGCACTTAGGTTAAGATAAAACGCTTGAGAAACTGTACGAGTATTACTGGTTCCAAGGAATGACAAAAATATGTTCGTAAATTCGTAGAGAACTGTCATGCTTGTCAAGTTTCGAAGGCAAGTTCAGGTAAAATACAAGCCGAATTACATCCTATACCTAAGACCAGCATACCGTGGCAAACAGTGCACATGGACATAACGGGCAAACTAAGCGGCAAAAACGATTCTAAGGAATATGTCATTGTTTTGATCGATGGCTTCACGAAGTTTGTGTATCTGCACCATACGCATAAAATAGACTCCCTCAATGTCATCAAAGCACTCCAGTCCGCTATATTTTTATTCGGCAGTCCCTGTCGGATAATAGCGGATCAAGGAAGATGTTTCACGGGCAGGGAATTCCGAGAGTTCTGTGGAGACAGATTAAAGTTCACCTGATTGCGACCGGTGCGAGTAAGGCCAATGGACAGGTAGAGCGTATGATGCGTACGCTAAAAGATATGTTCACAACGGTAGAAACGAACGGGCGCTCATGGCAAGACGCGATCGGGGAAGTACAATTAGCCTTGAACTGCACTACCAACCGTGTGACTAAATCGAGCCCTCTAGAATTATTAATTGGCAAGGCAGCCAGGCCCTACGGCTTATCGTTGCCCGATAACATCGAGGATAAAGAAGTGGACATCTCCGGTATAAGCCAACAGGCGATACAGAATATAGAGAGTTGCGCTAAATACGACAAAGATAAATTTGATAAAACGAAAGCCAAAATAGTTAGGTTTAATCTCGGTGATCTTGTATTACGTAAAAACGAGGAAAGAAACCAAACGAAGTTAGATCCGAAATTCAGGGGCCCATTCGTGATAGCAGAAATTCTGGAAGGGGACAGATATACTTTAAAAACCTTAGACAGCAAACGGTCATATAAAGAGAGTCATGACAGATTAAGAAAAATGCCAGAAAGTTACATTCCCGCTGAGTTGGACGTCGGTAGCGATGGCAACAACAGTGACCATGACGATATGAGTACCCTGATCTCCGAAGGTCAATAGCACGATGGCGGAGTGCGTTCGCACGCGTTTCCCAGGGCAATCGGTGTGATAAGACTCATTGGGACATGTGATGCTTCCAAGAGTGACAGGTGTAATAAGACTCATTGGGACATGTGATGCTTCCAAGAGTGACAGGTGTGATAAGACTCATTGGGACATGTGATGCTTCCAAGAGTGACAGGTGTAATAATACTCATTGGGACATGTGATGCTTCCAAGAGTGACAGGTGTGATAAGACTCATTGGGACATGTGATGCTTCCAAGAGTGACAGGTGTAATAAGACTCATTGGGACATGTGATGCTTCCAAGAGTGACAGGTGTGATAAGACTCATTGGGACATGTGATGCTTCCAAGAGCGACGGATGTAATAAAGCTCAGGGAGACCGTGGAACGATACTCTATGCCCTACTGCGATCTAGAAATTCTACGTGCGAAATCGAGAATGGTCAATCGTGCCTTTACGATCCGACTGACAACTCACAGGACACAACTGGTACCTTGAACAATAATTATAACATACAAATTTTTGTTCTCTTTATTTCTCCCGCTGTCAAACCCCCGAACGAAATTTTGTTGTCGCACTGGACCCCTGGCTTATTCGGACATTTAGTTAAATTGTAAATGATGTCAGTTGCGTCGAAACTAATGTTGGGAAACTTAATATTTTAGTTACACACGAGGACGTGTGATAGTCAGGATGACCGTGTCGGAGATGAAAGAACACCGGAGCCTTGGAATCTTGGATAATCCCGCAACATTATAACCTAGAGTCCACTATAGCTGTAATTAAACAATTGTAGTTATTCAATTCGATTGTAATTGTCCGAGATCTGTGATAATGAGCTTGGGCTCGAGGCGACAGTCAGTCGCCAACGTAGCCGCGGTCAAAGGGATGAACGTTTTGTCTAACAAAGGCATGGAGTAGTAATTCTATAGCTCTCCTTAAAAGAAATATTTCTTGTGACACGCGGCAGTAAACATTCCAACGGTCCCTGTCCCGTAGCTGGCCACACGCAGACCCTATTCTTCGAGTAGGATGATTGCCAGATGTCGATGCGTCTTCGCAGTACATGTTCGGCTAGCCCAAGAGCTGTTATAAACACTAAGATCTAGTCACCTAAAGTCCTTCAAACAGTCTTTGTCCCAACTACGGGAAGATAGGGGAGATCTATTTTTTTCAACGAACGACGTCTCCCACTAACAACTTCCCCTCGAGGGCGGCTAACATCTTTTTCTAACCACCGATATGGAGATTGACCAATTAGCAGCTACGTCAATAGCTTACTTCCTGAACGAAGGCTATCCTCGAAGAATCCGATGATCTCGTGTCCTTAGACACACCCCATCATAGTTTTCCTCTGCAGCATCATCGCGACGAAAAGTCATTCTCTCGCGAAATCGTATTAGCGACTTACTTAGCGTCTGTACGCTCGGTGGATATTACACGTTTTAACAAAGAGTCCGACTTAGATTTTGCGGGCACGTTCATCAAATATTCCTAAACGTTCCATACAAATAAATAATCATTTAATTATATTAAGCACTTCCAGTGAAACTATTCATCCTGAAAAGGTAGAGAAAAATCAACGTGTTGTGAATAAAGTAAATAAAGAAGAAGAATGGATAACTAAGGAAAAGGATTCTAAACACTTTCAAGCCGAAAAAACGCAAATTCAACGTGCTCAAAGAAATAAAAGGGAGAAAATAGGGAATCACCAGTCGAAGATATATATAAAAACTCAAATAAGTACGCTAGCCATTGGATTATAATTGGATTAAAAATACTTCATTGGTTGTTACATCTAGCATGTGACGTAGATAACATAAGTGCTAATCTTATGATTCCTCTTGAAAAATATAGATGGTATCACACTATACTATAACTAAAATATTTTTGGGTTGATATAGCTACGGCATTTTCAAAAATTTGTATTTCAAATGCTATTGGCAAGCAATTGGATAATTGGATCGGTGTCAGTAAACTTGCGTCTTGGCGCAAAATAAAAACTAAAATGAAGAAAAGGAAGTGTGACACTGTTCGTCGAATAATACAGATAGTGGAAACCTAAAAGGAAAAAGAAAATTATTACGTGTGCTCCAATTATTGTTTGAATATAAAACGTGTTAATTCAATGAATAATTAAAATAGCAAAAGTGAAAATTACCTTGTGAACAAGTAATCATCATACAAGAAAGTGTATGTGCAAATATAGGTTATGGATCCCTGTTTGCGGAACACAATGTACGACAGCCAGCTGAAATAAATGAATGAATTAACTTCAATTGTCTTAATGCAAAATACAATACTACTAAATGTTATAACAATATTGTGGTTAAATCAAAAGGAAGTGTGACACTGTTCGTCGAATAATACAGGTGGCGGAAACCTAAAAAGAAAAAAAAAAGGGAAAATTATTATGTGTGCTCCAATTATTGTTTGAATATAAAACGTGTTAATTCAATGAATAATTAAAATAGTGAAAGTGAAAGTTACCTTGTGAACAAGTAATCATCATACAAGAAAGTGCATGTGCAAATATAGGTTATGGATCCCTGTTTACGGAACACAATGTATGACAGCCAGCTGAAATAAATGAATGAATTAACTTCAATTGTCTTAATGCAAAATACAATACTACTAAATGTTATAACAATATTGTGGTTAAATCAAAAGGAAGTGTGACACTGTTAGTCGAATAATACAGGTGGCGGAAACCTAAAAAGAAAAAAAAAAGGGAAAATTATTATGTGTGCTCCAATTATTGTTTGAATATAAAACGTGTTAATTCAATAAATAATTAAAACAGTGAAAGTGGAAGTTACCTTGTGAACAATCAATCACCATACAAGGAAGTGTACATGCATGAATTTTGCAGGAACAAATTACGCATCCACTCAGTAGAATATAGTATACGATTGTCAGTCAGAACAAATGGATAAGCCATCCCCAACCACCTTGATATATACAAAAGAAAATAATACCATTAAAATTTTACTAAAAGAAACACGATAATAATCAATAATTGATGCTTGACAACAAACCTACAGTTGGCCAATGGAAAATTGAACTGAAAAATCAAGGAAACTACTGACTCAACGTCAATGCAGCGGTCTCAATAGGAAAGAGACAAAGATCAGTTAATAAGTGTGAAAAGAGGTTGTAAAATAATTAGAATAGGTTAACCGAATGTCAATACTAAAAATGACTATAATAAGAAGGTATTATACTATGTTAACTTATATAATATTGTTAAATTATTATACTTTGAAATAAATTCTATAATACACAACAGCGATCACTGATACCATACAATACCTATTGATTTAAATTAATTAAATAGTGTTCTTAGTACTTACAAATGTAGAATAAATGAAGGCACTCGTGATGAGTGTCGAAGGCGTGTTGAGGAACTCGGTGACGCCAGGTGCATGCTGTGTGGGTGTCTTGCATGAGCGGCGCAGCATGTAGACCTGGAGAATAAGGACCAAGTAGCCATAAACAGTAATAATATAGTAAATAAGTTCTAACTTACAAGATATGGATTAGCTTCGACTATATTACATAGTTATGAAGTAATAAACAATTAGTAAGAAGAAATAAAATAGCTGATAAGTATAGAAAGTGGTTAGGAAATAATTAAGACAGGTTAATTGAAAGTTAATAATAAATATAACCAGAATAGAAAGATACTATACTGTACTAACCTACGTAATACTGTTATATTATTATATCTAACATATAGAAACAGATTTTGTAATGCACAATAGCGATCGCTCACACAATGCATTACACACATATTAAATTAAATGAATTAAATGATACCTTTATGCTCACAGATGTAGGATGATTGAAGGCACCCGCAGTAAGTATTTAAGGTGTAACGAAGAACCAGATAATGCTGTAGGAATGTTCCAGGTAAGCGGCGCAGCATCGAAGGAATAGAATCTGAAGAATTACAGACAATAGGATACTATACTGTACTAACCTACGTAATACTGTTATATTATTATGTCTAACATATAGAAACAGATTATGTAATGCACAATAGCAGTCGCTCACATAATGCATTACACACATATTAAATTAAATGAATTAAATGATACCTTTATGCTCACAGATGTAGGATGATTGAAGGCACCCGCAGTTAGTATTTAAGGTGTAACAAAGAACCGGATAATGCTGTAGGAATGTTCCAGGTAAGCAACGCAGCATCGAAAGAATAGAATCTGAAAAATTACAGACCATAGTAATTCAATAAATAAATTTTAATCATCAATACATGGATTAACTTAAAATTCATACTATACATGAAATAACAACAAATAACAAGTACAAAGCAACGACAAATTAATAGGAAAGAAATAAGAACAGTCAATAAACACAGAAATAGGTTAGAAATTAATCAACATAGATTAACTGAGTATTTACAACAAAACATGATTAGAATTAGAAAATATTATATTGAATTGAGCTATACTAAACTTGGTATAAAGAAATAAGGTTATGCTACACAAAAGTGACTGGTGACACAATACACAATGCACACATTGAATTAACCAAATTAAACGAAACTTATATAAATACAAACCACGTATAATCAAACAGTGAAACGACTCTATTAGCAATTAATAAATTCGATAATAATATAATCCACGCTATTACATTAAAGTAACACATAGTATTTATACACACATTACAACGAACATAAAACATTATTATTCACACCTTACTAAATAAAATTTAACATAAGTAAATAATTATTTTGGTAAAACACTGCATAACACGTTACCTTCATTAAAGATACACACGAACAGCCATTTGAAAATTCCCCCCGAACACAAGGCATCTTTCGCGCATGTGCTATGAGGCGCACCTTATAATAAACACAAAACAATATTATTCCCCTTCAATTCGGCATCCAGTAAATAAAATCACAATGATTAACGAACAATTAGTTATTTCGACAAGACGTTACTGTTGACATTAAATTAACACCATATTCCTACAGAAGATACAGGCAAGCGACCATTTTGGAAATTCGTCGCGCGCATTTCACACATATGCACTGAAATACATACCATAAATAGATACATTGTCATAAACATGAAATAATACTTAACCCATTCTAATTACACGTCATCTATTGAAACAAGTTAAAATTGATATACAAATAATTAATTCAATATTAATAAAAGTCACTTTATACTAGGGACATTCACAGGCGGCCATTTTGGATAATCAACACGTGCATGCGTTACAAAATAAATTGTATTTTCAACGAAGAAATAAATATTTAATAAGATGGTAATAAAACAAAGAGAACATTATAACAAGAAAATGAATAATAGCTAATGCAATATAATACAGCATTATAACAGGGATATTAGGAATTTATGGAAATCAGCCATAAGGAACAACACTACGACTATTAAACTACTAACTATTTTAATAAACTAAGGAAAAATAATAAATAATAATTAATACAATGCAGTACATTATTATAACCTTTATCGAACTAAAGAAACTAATAAATAATAATAATTATTACCATATATTATTCTAACTTTCGTTATTATGGAACTAGAGAAAACTAATAAACAATAATTAGTTATTATAACTTTATAATAAATATATAATATAGTATACACAGGGATACGGTATTTACTATTAACTGAGTATACGCACAAAATAAATATTTATGCTATCCGCTTGTAAAACGACCAACATTTATAGCAATGCATATAATTTTCATTTATATTTATCGATACATACACATGCATGTTTGTGAAACAGATAACATTTATAACACCCACTCTCATCGATAATGCATAAGACTTATAAAATAAAGTCCGTTTATATTTATCGACACATGCACATATATATACATTCGTAAAATGAGCAACATTTA
Organism: Bombus flavifrons; assembly: GCF_040668555.2. Taxonomy (NCBI): domain Eukaryota; kingdom Metazoa; phylum Arthropoda; class Insecta; order Hymenoptera; family Apidae; genus Bombus; species Bombus flavifrons. The sequence goes on from NC_138451.1 coordinate 1,672,505, forward strand.
TAATATCTATTTCTATCAATAATATATACATATGTATAATTATAAAACAAATCTCATTTATAATACCTACCGATACATACACATATATGTATATATTTGTAAACCAAGCAGCATTTGTGATACTTATTTCCACTGATAACATATACATATAAAATTTTATGAAACAAACGGCACTATACCACGATGTACTGACACGAAGATGCACCACCGAAAAGAAATTAATAGAAAACGCTTTAAGTTTAGCAACCCTACTGCCCGACGAATTCGTATATACAATAACCAAAACCCCACGACACATGGCTTTGATCTCAGGAGAAGTGGTCCATATAGTCAAATGCATTCCAGTACAAATAAAAGTACGACATACAAGGGAATGTTATTCGGAACTACAGGTTTGGCAAGGAAATCGCACCGCATCGAAATTATGGACTGGTCCTATGGAATTTGGAACGGTCAGTGCAGCAATATTTTGAATACTTGTAATATTTAAACTAATCAAGACGATAGTAGATATAGTTATACACGGATAACAGTTACGCGAGACTTACGGATGTGGAAACGCCCTACTAGGAGCAATATGCGGCTCAGTCACCCACCTGCTATTATACTTCATAAGAGGACGAAATGTCGACGACCAAACGGCACAACTTCAAGGAATATCAATAACATCAACAGTTACTCAACAACCAACAGCATCTACATCCGCCCTGAGCGAACTCAGGGACATTATCAGTCAAATTTCCTTTGGAAATTTGAACTCCAAGGGCGGGGGTGTCACGTCCCGCGCTCCGCACGTGCCGTAACGAAGAAACGAAAACTACTATATGCAAATCGCGCGAGTAAGAATTCGAATACACAAATGAACACACGCTACTACCAATAGCCGACTCGCGATTTGAAAACCTATGGCTCAATATCATATAAATCAATCAATAAACAAAATATATGTATATAACATTAAATAAACTTACCAATAACCGACTCGCGATTTGAAACCTATGGTTCAATATCATATAATGTAATACTACAATTAAGCAAGAATAACCTATGATTCGACAACTCGACGAAGAATAAACTATGATTCGAAAATCTAACCAATAACAATCAGTATAAAATAAAATAAATAAAATCGATTAATAAACTGATGGAAATGTCGCAGTACGATTTGAAAACCTAACCAATAGCAATCAGTATAAAATAAAATAAATAAAATCAATTAATAAACTAAACTAGACGCGGACCGATTAAATAAATCAAGAATAAGAAGGATTATATGCGACAAATTAGCAAAATAAAGGAAAAGGAACAACAGGAAGATATACTACAATCAATTAACGAAGATGGAATATGTAAAATACAAAACAAAAATAAAATCATCGAATAAAACTAACTAATGAATTGAACGAGTCGCGAACCGAACAAATAAATCAAGAAATAAGAGCGATTACATACAACATAATAGTAAGGGAGAATAAATGGAACAATAGGAGGACACATTTTAATTAATCTACAAGTATAAAATATGTAAAATGATTGAAGAAACTAATTAATAAACTGAACGAGCCGTAAACTGTCCTGATGAATCAAAATAAGAATGACTACATATGACATAATAGCAGAAGAGAAATAATTGAAACAACAGGAATACATATATTTAATTAACAAATACAAGAAATAAAATGGATAAAATATTAACGACTAAGTAAACCTGTTAACAAATCAAGCGATTAAGAACAACCAACACCGCAACAAGCTTGGAGAATTAGATACAGAAATTCCACCGTCAAGTATAAACATATATCTAAATCACATGAAACACATAATAACCTAGTAAAAATTAGAAACAAAACTTTCAATACTATGTAACAAATCCAAAATTATCAAATTACAAATATATATGTATATATGAAATCAAATAATTAACAGTCTAATGAATACATAACCTAAAATACACAATACTACATTATTAAAGAATTTATATGAAAATCACATTGTCAGAAATATGTATATCTGTGCGTGTTCTATACTATTAAATCAAATTAACAATCTAGTAAACATAAAATGCATAATTAAAACTAGCCAACATTCCAGCAAAGAATTATATATGAAAACTATATTACGAAACATGCATGTATATATATGAAATCTATATTTCAAACCAAACTACTAATAATCTAAATGAACATAAAAGAAATAGGACACCCAACATAACACTATCGAAACTAATCAACATTTGGATAAACTTAAAATCATATTGTGAAGCATATATATATATGTCGGGTTATGCTTGGAATTTTGGGCGCGTAACAACTCTTCACGTGAATTAACCATTGTTTTACACAACCGAGATTATATTTACACGTATACACAAGTCTACTACAAAGATTAACAAATAATAAGTCTAGTGAATAATAAGCTTAACAAATAATAAGTTAGTGGATAATAAGTTGAACGAATAATAAGTCTAACAAATAATAAGTCTAATGAATAATAAGTTTAACGAATAGTAAGTTCAATGAATAGTACGATTTACGAACAATAAGTTTAATGAACGCTATTAACTATATTTTTGAGTTCAAACGAATCCACGGCCAACGGGATAACTCTTTACTAAGCGTAGACTGATCTTAAGCACAGAAATACGATGGTTGAAAACTCGACGTGTCACTCTCCAAAGCAGTCGCAAGAATGCCAGCCTCGTCGAGATTTTTCTCGCTGTACGATTGCATTTGTTTTTCTATACCCGTTTGGAAGCATCGAGAAGGTTTCAAACGCCGTTGCTAGGCAGACTCGTTGGAAGCATCGAGAAAGTTCCAAACGCCGTTGTTAGGCAGTTTCTGCCTGGAGTTTGATTAGTAATACAATGTATGACCCATTGTATCACACGTGGCTAGGCCCGCTCCCGAGGCCGCATGCCGCCACAACCACATTTCTCGGAAAACCCATACAACCACTCCAGACCTCCGTTAGGCAAAACGTACATCCCGTGACCGTGGCTACGTTCGGCGACCAATTGTCACCTCGAACCCAATCTCGCTATCACAAATCTCGAACAATTACAGCTATGATAAAATCCAGGCTAGAGTACTAGAGGATGTTCCCAACATTTCCAAGGAACGGCTTCGTCTTTCCTTTCATCTCCGACATATATATATGTTGGAGAGGAAAGAACACCGGAGCCTCTGGAATGCTGGATAATCCCGCAACATTGTAATCTAGAGTCTACTATAGCTGTAATTAAACAATTATAGTTATTCAACCTAATTGTAATTGTCCGAGATTTGTGATAGTGAGCTTGGGCTCGAGGTGACAGTCGGTCGCCAACGTGCCCGCGGTCAAGGGATGAACGTTGTGCCTAACAAAGGTATGGAGTAATTCTATAGCTCTTCTTAAAAGAAATATTTGTCGTGGCACGCGACAGTAAACATTCCAACGGTTTAGGTCCCGTGGCCCGCCACACGCAGACCCCATTCTTCGAGTAAGATGATTGCCAGATGTCGATGCGTTTCCGCAGTACATGTTCAACTAGCCTGCGGACCCGTCATAAATCTTACGATTTAGCTAACTAAAGTCTTCCGAACGAACAGTCCTCGTCCCAACTACGAGAAGATAGAGGAGACCTATCGTCAACGTACGACGTCTCCCACCAGCAACTTTTCCTCGAGGGTAGTTAGCATCATTTTCTAACCGCCGATATGGAAATTGACCAATTAGCAGCAACGCCAATTTCCCTTACTCTCTGAACGAAGGCTATCCTCGACGAATCCGATGATCTCGTGCCCTTAGACACGCCCCGATGTAGTTTTCCTCTGTGGCATCATCGAAATGGGAAAGGCATTCTTTCGCGCGACCTCATCGACTAAAAGAGTAACGTCTTTACGACCTGTAATTGTTCAGACTTAGACTTCGTGAGCACGTTCATCCATCATCCCGTTGACCGCGGATTCGTTATCAAACCCGAGACCATTGTTACTAGTATCGCGAGTGCCTAATCGCCGTAGTCGATTGTCAAATTTGTATCATCCACACCTGTGCCAATAAACTGTATCTTTATTATACCGCAACGATGGCTAATTTCAATGAAGACTCACTAAACACCCACAACCCTAACCACAACACCACCCTTACATATATATATGTCGGAGATGAAAGGAAAGCCTATGCCGTTCCTTGGAAATTTTGGGAACATCCTCTAGTACTCTAGCCTGGATTTTATCATAGCTGTAATTGTTCGAGATTTGTGATAGCGAGATTGGGCTCGAGGTGACAATTGGTCGCCGAATGTAGCCACGGTCACGGGATGTACGTTTTGCCTAACGGAGGTCTGGAGTGGTTGTATGGGTTTTCCGAGAAATGTGGTTGTGGCGGCATGCGGCCTCGGGAGCGGGCCTAGCCATGTGTGATGTTGCCTCGGAGGTGCTGAAACAATGGGACATACATTGTATTAATAATCAAACTCCAGGCAGAAACTGCCTAGCAACGGCGTTTGGAACTTTCTCGATGCTTCCAAAGAGTCTGCCTAGCAACGGCGTTTGGAACATTCTCGATGCTTCCAAACGGGTATAGGAAAACAAATGCAATCGTACAGCGAGAAAAATCACGAGGCGATTGCCTTGGAGAGTGACACATCGAGCATTTTCAACAATCGTATTTCTGTGCCTAAGATCAGTTTACGCTTAGTAGAGAGTAATCCCGCTGACCGTGGATTCGTTTGAACTCAAAAATAGTGTTAATAGCGTTCATTAAACTTATTATTCGTAAATCATACTATTCATTAATCTTACTGTGCGTTAAACTTATTATTTATTAGACTTATTATTTGTTAGACTTATTATTTGTTCAACTTATTATTTCACTAACTTTATTATTCATTAAGCTCATTATTCACTAGACTTATTATTTGTTAATCTTTGTAGTAGACTTGTATATACGTGCAAATATGATCTCGGCTGTGTAAAACAATGGCTAATTCACGTAAAGAGTTGTTACGCGCCCAAAATTCTAACCTTAACTCGACATATATATGTCGGGTTTACATTAGAATTAGAGTTAGGGGCGTGAAACGAATCTTCGTTTGGGTTACACATTGTCGTTATGCAATAGAGAAGACATTGACTAGTGCAATTACGATTATTATAGAATTGGACAAGTAACCGTGGTAATTAGATACCCGAGAAACTAATGACAATGATCCTAGGTTCAATAACGAATCCGCGGTCAACGGGATGATAGACAAACATGTTCACAAAATTCAAGTCGGACTCTTTGTTAAAACGTGGAATATCCACCGAACGTACAGACACTAAGTAACTCGCTAATACGACCTCACGAGAGAATGAATTTCCGTCGCGATGATGCTGCAGAGGAAAACTATGATGAGGTGTGTCTAAGGACACGAGATCATCGGATTCGTCGAGGATAGTCTTCGTTCAGAAAGTAAGGGAAACTAACGTTGCTACTAATTGGTTAATCTCCATATCGGTGGTTAGAAAAAGATGCTAGCCGCCCTCGAGGGAAAGTTGCTAGTGGGAGACGCCGTTCGTTGAAAGAAATATATCTCTCCTATCTGCCCGTAGTTGTGACAAAGACTGTTTGTCTGTTTGAGGGACTTTAGGTGACCAGATCTTAGTGTTTATAGCGGCCCTCGGGCTAGCTGATCGCGTATTGTGGAGACGCATCGACATCTGGCAATCATCTTACTCGAAGAATAGGGTTTGCGTGTGGCGAGCCACGGGACAGAAACCGTTGGAATGTTTACTATCGCGTGCCGCTACAAATATTTCTTTTAAGAAGAGCTATAGAATTACTCCATACCTTTGTTAGACAAAGTGTTCATCCCGTGATCGCGGCTACGTTCGGCGACTGGCTGTCGCCTCGAGCCCAAACTCATTATCACAAATCTCGAACAAATATAATCGGATCGAAAGACGACAATTGTTTAATTACGCCTATGATAGAATCTAGATTACGATGTTAGAGGATTTTCCCGAAATTCCAAAAGGGAGGCTCCGATGTCCTTTCACCTCCGACATATATATATATGTCGGGTTATCATTAGAGTTAGGGGCGTATACTGAACCTTCACGTGAATTGGTCGTCGCTGTTGTGTATCCTAGCTGACCTTTATTGGTACAGATGTGATTATTACAGAAGCTAACAAGTAATTATTAAGTAATTACCGTCTTAATTAATTAATTATCCGTCTTCATGCCTCCCCATGCCGATGATTTGGCGTTGAAGTCACCAGCTACCATCAACGCCGGAGCTCTTTTCCTACCGTTCTTCAATACTTCTTCGAGCTCCTTTACATAGGCATCAAAGTCGTGCCTATTCATGTTAGGGGAACAGTACTCACCGACGCAATATACATTCTCGACCCTGATTCTCGCTATCCCTGACTTGCTGATCAGGGTCTCGCTCACCGCATGTCTACTATTAAACAGGGTGACCCATATGGATGCATCCCCGCCCTCATCATTGAACCTGTAAGGCATCTGCCTGTAAGGCTCTGAGATGACCACCATGTCCACCCTGTGTTCACACGCATACTGCATCATCAGGTTTTTTGCTAACTTACGCCTATTAAGGTTAATCTGTAGGACTCTTATTTGAGTCCCCGTCTATACTCTCTAAAACCTTGGCGCACCATCGGGCACGCCATGGATCCGTTGTATGCTTATAGTTCATGCCCTCGTGCCTCGAGCACATCGCGCACTTCGGCTCTTTATCGCAATCTTGCATTACGTGGTCCGTGCTACCACACTTCCTACATAGTTCCTTGCCAGGGCATACTACGGTTCACCTCGCCGCCATATGCCCCAGCATGTGACACCTATAGCACCGCTGGACATCCACTAATAATCCTGCCGATGCAATCGTCAATCCTGTCTTTAACTTTCTATCCCTTTTCTCACGTGGCACTCCGTTAGCCGGAAGTACCATCACCGCCACCTGGGTGCCCCACGGTGCCATCTTCAATGACTTCACTTCAATGTCTTCGTTTGAATTTATCCTCCACTGCCTTTGCATGTTTTCCACCAGCTCCTCCTTGCTGATGAGGGGGTCAATATTCCTCACCCGTAGGGTGGCCCTATTCACAAGAGCGGCCACTTCCGTTTTGTCGCTCAAGGCGGCTCTCAATTTTACCGCCACCTCGTTTACAGCCACCATCCTATCGAATTCGATTAGGATGTGGCCTGCCATCGTTCTTCTCACTCCAGTGGCTCCTTCTAAGATGCTCCTTGCCGCCATTATTTTCCTATATACTTCTAGCCACTCACAGCCTTCCTCCACTTTAACTAGTATGGCCTCCTTTCTCCTCCTGCCCTTCGGCGCACCCTTCTCGCCAGTCCTCGCCTCCCGGTTAATACCCGGACGCATCCCAGCGATAGCCTGTTCCAGGGGAGCTCTCCTCTCCCTTTTCCTTTTCTCCACCGTCGTCCAACCTTCCGAATCTTCACTGCACTCCTTCTCTATCGCCTTCTTCCTGTTATCCTTTCCGCACGTCTCTGCGTAGGTAGCCTCTCCTTTCCTAGGTCTCTTTAACTCCTCCGCTCTCGTCATTTCGGTCGACGATACCACCTTCCTCTTCGGGTATCCACCCCTGGCCATCGGCACCTCCTTCATAACTTCCGTCCTAATGCCCATTCTTTCCTCATCAACAGGCTCCATCCTCCGCTTTCTCCTTCTTGTTTTCTGTTTGCCGCATTGCTTCAAGGACGATAGGATTCCTTTGATTAGGTTTCCTATCTCTCTTATCCACTTGTCCTTGTCCAATTTAAATTTTCGGACTAATACATTTAGCATTTGTACCGCCCCCGCAAAGGCTTGCGTAAACCCTCTCAGTTCCGCTCTTGAAATCATGACGTCATCGTTGTCACGTAAAATAAAAAGAAATTTAAGAAAAAAAAAGAAACTTTATTTTTCTTCTGATTTACAATACACTTCCGAGCTCTAAGCGTAACTGTTCAAGACTGCCTTGGATGATTTTAGGGGGAGTATTTAAATTCTTTTATTCGTGGGAGTGGGAAAAGGCTTCGATCATATATTTCTGAGAACGGATAGAGTGACCGGATGTTATCCCGATGGTCACTCATGCTTCATTCGCTCATCATTCGCTATCTTATCGCTTTGTTTAATCGGATTTCATCTGAGACAGTGATCTGGTCTCTGATGTGAATTGGCGTTACATATCCCCCTCCTTAGATTGATTTTGGTCCTCTGAAATCTTAGTTTTTCTTCAAGATTGTTTTATGGACGCTAATTGGTTAAAAGTGTACTTTTCTTCTTTGTCTTGATCCTTTATGAGAAAAAAAATTTTCATCGCGTTCTTGAAAAAATTCCTCGCGCACATACACGCATACATACACATACAAATTCCGTTCTCTCTGGTATGTACAACTAGAAAATACATAACACAGCTACTTATATGCGTACAAGTAACCAATTTTACAGGAAATATACAGGAGGTGAACGGTGATATTTCACGCTTACGTTCCTTTTAGGGCTTAAGTGTACATAATGCCTGGTTCTATACTCGTTGGAAGGTGTCTTTTTAATTCATTACTGAATTGATATACTTTAGATAGAATAATAAACTCAATCTACAAAAGTACTAGAGAAAATGTGATCATTACAAAATTATAAACAAATTTATAAGAGTTGAAACATGCACGTAGAAATTGATAGAAACCCGTAGTAAATGAAAAAAAGAAGTCGTACGTTCTGTTTTCTCTTTCCTATCAACGTGAATTTAAGGCAACTAACTAAAAGTATTATTACTAGTGCTAGGGTCAGTATTATCCTGAAAAAAGTACGTTTTCAATCGGTTACCATGTATCTTTTTCTTAGCATTGTCGATAGAAATAATGTAATAAGGAGTTTTCACATCGTTGATTCTGTAGGATCCTAACCATTCAATGTCCAACTTATCTCTTTTATGGTCGTTATGACTTAGAACAAAGTCTCCTTTCCTAAACACGGTCTGAGTTTTAACAATCTTTCTCTCTTGGTCTCGCTTGTATCGTTGCTTATTCTAAATGAGTGTTTTGTGAGCTGTTTCCCAATATTTATTCAACTGTTTTTGCCAAAGTGAGTACATATCATCATAAGTAAGTGTGGGGAATTTGGATATTGCGGAAGGTAAGTTAGCTTTTCGCCCAAAGGTTAATTCAAAGAGAGAGAATACTGTTCATGTTTCCCGGTGTTGTATCCTAAACAAATGAAATTAAATACTTCGTCCCATTCTTTGTCAATGTCGTGCAATGCAGTACGAATTAAATCTTTAATTGAGGCATGCGTTCTTTCGAGAGATCCGTTACTCTGTGGGTGAAATAAAATTGTTTTGATGTGTTTGATTTTAAAGGCTTCTTCAAATTTCGTCATTAAATCGCTAACAAAATTTTGTCCCTGGTCTGTTAGGATCGTCTTTGGTGCCGAAAATATGTAAATATAGTGTTCAATGAGCGCGTTAATTATGGATTCAGTTCATTGCGTTTTAAGGGGGACTAATATCAGATATTTCGTAAGTTCATCGTGAATTGAAAGGATGTATTGATTTCCGCCTTTGGTTTTTGTCATCGGTCCTATGATGTCCATAGCGATTTTGTCGTTAGGGTTAAGTGGCGTGTCTGAGATTTGTGGGGATAACTACATGGCCTAAGTATTCTAGTTCGGGTTTTACGAATTCATATTTGTCCGGTTGCAATTTAAGTCCTAAATCTCTGAGTCTCTGAAATACTATCGCGAGGTTTTCGTTATGTTCTTGAATCGTTTTTCCAAATATCACTATGTCGTCCAAATAAACAAAGCAATATTTTCCTACAAGCCCAGTTAAGGCTCTGTCCATTAATCTTTGAAAAGTAGCGGGTGCGTTTTTAAGTCCGAATGGCAAAGTCGATTGAATTGAAAGTGTCCTTGCGGTGTCGAAAATGCGGTATATTTCTTAAATTTCTCGTTCATTGGAATTTGGTGGAATCCTGAGGATAAATCAAGTGCGGAAAAGAATTTTGCGTTTCCTAGTTGTGTTAAAATGTCGTCTATATCAGGTAAAGGGTAAGCGTCTTGTTCTGTGAGTTCATTTAGTTTCCTAAAATCAATGACTATCCTCCATTTCTGTTTTCCTGAGGCGTCTAATTTTTTCGGAACTATCCATACCGGAGAGTTATAAGGGGATTCGGATTCTTCTATAATATTTTTCTTCAACATGTCTCCTATTTGTCGAGAAATCTCGTCTCGATGACATTCCGGTGGTCTATACGATCGTGTGTTAATAATTTTGTCTTTGGTTAACGAAATTGTGTGCTGAGTTAAATTAGTACAGGGCAAAAGGTTGGTTTCTAAATTAAAGATATCAATATAGTGGAGAATAATCTTTTCGATGGATTCACGGATTGGTTTTTCAATGTGATCTGTTCTCACTAGGCTTTTTAGTTTTGATACGTTGGAAGCATCACGAAAATTTTGAATATTGTTAGAAATTTCAATGTTTTGTTCGCCAGTGTTGATAAAACATACTTTAGTTGGTTTGTCTTCCAGATAGATTGTTTGAACTCTGTTTTCTCCAGGAGTTAAATGTATTGGTTTCTGAAATAAAATGGTTTTGTCGTTTAGTCGGATTTTGTCATTGGATATTGAATAGTTATACTTTTCTAAACATGGTAGCCCAATGATTCCGTCTTCGATAATAGGGAAGTTGTTCGGTACTATGTGAAAAATGTAATTTTGTCCAAAAATTCGTTTCGTTACGTATTCGTTCGTTTCGTATACGTTCCGTCCCATGGAAAATTTTTGTTTCGGTTCTCTTTGTATCGCGTTGACAGTTTTGTTACGATTCACCAAGTTTATCCCTGCTCCTGTGTTGACCAGAAATACTCGCTCTGCGGTTCGGGTTGACAAAGGTATTGTGAGTAGTTTGCCTGTGTGGTGTTAACTCTCGGAATTTTTCTCGGTCTTCCGTCGTTTCGTCGTAAGTTTCTGTTTCTATGTTGCGTGTCTCGAGATTGTCGTGGTCTCGGATGTTGGCTGGGTGTTTGAAAATTTCTACATTGACTGGAGACATGTCCGATTTGGTTGCATTTGAAACATTTCAGTTGAGTTCTTTGGGTAAGTGGCGTTCTTGTAACCGATGTGCGTATTTCTATTTTGGGTTTTAAATTTAGGGCAAAAACTTTGGTCGCTCGTTCAGTTTCAAGATCTATGGCGACTGCTCGACGTACTGGATCGCGAATTTCGTGTTGAAGCGCGTATATCAGTTCGTTAAGGTTGTGTCGGAACCTCTTCACATAACTGTGTACCGATTCGTTAACATTTTGTCGCGTACGTTGCAACTTATCACGAGCTCCATTAGATGTAATACTCACGGATACAAATTTTCTGAGATTTTCAAACAGGTCCTCGTAATTTTCGGTTTCAGTGTGGCGGATACTGCGTTCCGCTTCTCCGATGATTCTTTGCGTTAGAATTAGTCGTAATAATGTGCGTTTTTCTCGACATTCGGCTCGAGCTTCTCTTACCCGTTTAATAAACCCTTCTACTCCTATATCGTCTTGTCCATTGAGTATAGGGATAAAGTCTAGGCAGGTTTTTGCATTGTACGTGGAGTTGTCACAACTTACTACTTCTTCTTCACTGTCCATATCGCCCGTTTCGTTAGGTTTTACAGGTGGTCGTTTTCTCTGAACATTACTGGTATTAGATTCGTCCATGGTAATGAAGGAGCCTAATTCAGTAGTAGCGCCATGTCCTAAATTTATTTTAGAGATATGTTTTCCTAATAGTTCTATCTCTGCTGCACGTTTTTTGTTTTCAATATCTGCTATTCGTTGCGTTTCTTCTATACGTCGCGCAAGAAGTTCGATTTGCTCGAGTATGGCACGAAACAACTTATCCGTAGCTCCGGTTATAGAAACGATATCAATAGTTTCGATTTTGTCTTTTCGTGATGTGGACATGATTCTAATCGAGCTTACTGAGTCTGAACTATCGTTACTATTTGAAGTCGAAACGCTTGAGAAACTTGGTTTTCTCACACGGTAACGTAAAAATGAATCCAGATTTCCAGCTTACCGTAGTAGCTGTGGCCGTTGGATGTTTTTGGGATGTTTCCTCTCTGGTTGGTTCTGGATTCCGAATCTTATTCGTAGGCTTGCTCTGCGCTGACCGTAGTCCTCTCGTCTAGTTTCACCGTAGTGGAATGTTGAAAGTTGCTGCAGGGGTTCGTAGTAGCAAAGATTCGCAGTGGTCCGCTGATCCTTCAATCTTCAATGATGCGCGTACGCCGAAATCGTGATTTCGTTTACACTGAAGTGAATGGATCCTGGCACGGATCGCCAAAAATGTCACGTAAAATAAAAAGAAATTTAAGAAAAAAAAAGAAACTTTATTTTTCTTCTGGTTTACAATACACTTCCGAGCTCTAGGCGTAACTGTTCAAGACTGCCTTGGATGATTTTAGGGGGAGTATTTAAATTCTTTTATTCGTGGGAGTGGGAAAAGGCTTCGATCATATATTTCTGAGAACGGATAGAGTGACCGGATGTTATCCCGATGGTCACTCATGCTAAGGCGCTTGCAATTTCGCTATCTTATCGCTTTGTTTAATCGGATTTCATCTGAGACAGTGACCTGGTCTCTGATGTGAATTGGCGTTACATCGTCATCGACGTCACTCGTCTGGGTATCGTCCCTGGCGCTATCCTCCGCTTCGCTAACCATCGCCAATTTCTCCTGTTTAGTCCTGGCATTTCTTTCCACTACTTTCCTGGCCAATTTGTTTGCCAGAGTGGCCTGGGGGCTCCGAAACCCCCTGCGTCGTAATTTGTTTATCCTTTATAGACTTATCATCCATAGTTATTATTTAAGTTTTTAGTCCTTGGGCATAGCCATATGTCGTCATAAATCCTGATTGAAAACCGTCCGGATGCAATCCAATCATAACCAAAAACTCTTCTTCTGCATGTCACATCGATACTTGTTAGCCCGTGCTAAGGTGGTTCTGGTGCCAAAGGTGTTAGTTCTCATTCGCAAGGCATCAATGAAGCGGGAAGGCTTTAGCAAATGATACTCCTTAAGCCACACTTTGCCAATCATTTCTTTTGCAAAGTTAGTGACACCCTGGCCCTGACTTTTTAACCCTGCCCATTCTTTAATATGCTCTCCCTCAAGTCTTTTCTTTGCCTTTTCAACGTCTTCTAAGACCAATGGCTGGCCAATATATTCTCAGAGAGTTAGCGATCTTTTTAACTTTTTATCCACATCGTCTCCAATCAAATTGAGCGCTGCTGGATCTGTAGAACTTCTAAATTTCAATGCGCTCCTTAGGGTACCGAGCTTCACAATATGTTCGAATCTCGGTAGTCCTAATCCACCACAGTTCTTTGGAGCGTAGAAGAATCCGGTGGTAGTAGATGGTACTAGGTGCAATATCATTTTGATCTTCTGTCTGACCTCGCTATCCATAAGCTTTAAAACGCCTTCACTTGGGGTGATTTATCAACAGGTTATATATAAAGCGAGAGAAAATATACTTAGTCAACAGTTTGATCTTCTGGCATGGTTTTGAAGAGAGCTTCCTTACTCTCCTCACCATGCTCTATATGCACTATAATGGACGCCTTTCCAAGGCCCTACGTTAGCGCCCAAATACCAGAAGGCTTGGTCTGGATCTATTCCCGGTATCCTTATTTTGTCAACTTTTATTGCCGGGTCTTTGATAAACTAGGTGTCTTTCTTTGCTATCACCTGGAATGTTTGACTCTTTTCTGCCGATATTTTCATGCCTTGACTCTCCAGATATTTGTGAAGCTCGTCCATCTGGCTTTATACCTCCCTTTCATCTTTCCCAAGCAAGACGATATCGTCTGCGAAGGCCAGCACCGAGACTTTATTCGCTTCATTTATGTTAATATCATCGGTATACTTTTCGATTACTTTAAGCAGCGGCTCGAGACATAAGTTAAACAGCAGCGGTGATAAAGGATCACCCTGCTTGACTCCTCTGAGAATATCTACCTCGACCCCTATATTATTATTCGTTTTAGTCGTAGTTTTGCATCCTCTGTACATTTCATTTATAATTTCAATTATAGGGGTCGGAATGCCCCCTCGTTTCTCGCCAGACACGGTTTTATTGCTGAATGGGGTATAGTATCGAAGGCATTAGAGATGTCCACTATTGTGAACACTCCCCCTCGATTTCTTTTACTATAATTTAAAGCAGCGTTTATAAGGTCAATATTGATTTTACATCCACTTTCTTATGTAAACCTTTTTGCCTTATATTTGATCTATATCCCGTCTTAGCCGTCCATCGAGGATTGATGAGAAAATTCTACTCAAAATTGGGCCGATCGTAATTGGTCGCTAGTTCTCGACCATATTTCCATCTTTATTGGCCAGTGGTATTAAGGTTGTCCTATTTTCCTTCCATGCGGTCGGAAAATAGGAACTATACCATAACATGTTAAATAATTTTGCTAATATTATGGGCAAGCCAGGTATTAGCAGATTCTCCTTTAATAATCCATGTAGCCCTGCTGCTGTCTTATTTCTAATTCTTTTTATTTTCTAATCAATTTCCTCAATTGTAACCAACATGAAATAGTTGCCTAAAGGCAACTTTGAAGCTCTTCTTCCCAATATTTCTAAATTAGTGAGTCCAGTTCTCCGCCACAGAGCTTCATATAACAACTTTACATCCTTTGCTTCTGGCTGTTTCCTGGTTGGTTCCAGATATGCCAAGTCAGTACTTATTATGGCATCAGCCAACTTTTTAGGGCATTCCTTAAAGGTCTCCTGATAACGTGCGGAGGAGTACCTTTTTCTCTTATTTCCATTAATTTTCTTTTCACCATCCTGTCTGTAATTTTTAGCTTTTTGTTTACTTAGGGGCTTGTCTTTATTACTACTTTTACTCTTACGAGCTCCATATAAAATCGTATTTATGAAATAGTTAATTCAGTTAATAATTAATTTAATAGTTAAAACTGGGGCACCTCGGCTTGTCTGTCGATTTCTTTGGCGAGGCATTACCTCCACTCGTGAACCGCTTCTTCGCTATTAACGCTTATTTCTTGGCGCGTAGACGCCATGGTCGGTTCAACGAGATCGCACCCGCCCTCTGTCATTGAGGCTTTCTCCGGAAGGTCCCATTCGACATTAGCAATCTTTAGCGTTTTTCTCTTATTTCTAATTTGTCCCGCTGTTTTAGTTATTAAAATTTTGCTAATTTCAATATTGGGGTATTTGTGATTTCTATAAATTACATCCAACTCCTTCAGGAGGGCAACCTCATCTGCTTTCCACACTCTACCACTTGCCTCATTAATAGGGGGGTCCGTTCCCCTTCTTTTTATATTTCTCACGGCAGGGTGCGCGTGTCGTTCATGGGTCGAAAGACCTCTTTGGGATCCGAAGCTCCTGGGGCAAGCGTCACATTTCAATTGACCCTCGCGATGTTCCGTGGGGTCCCTACATTTAGGAATGTGACACTGTGCACCATGGAGCTTAGGGAAACTTTGGTCACATTTTATACAGCCCCATTGAATGGGGGTCTCTGCAAGGTGTTCAATAAGATGCCTGTCCAGATCTTGCAGTGTCATGAGAAGTACGTGTATTTCCCTCTTTTCACAGATCGGACAGGCAACTTTATGCCCCATTAATGGGACTAAAATTTTGAAGTAACTCATGTCCAGCGACGTTGCCGGTTATTCATCTGTGGTCCCCTCCAAAGCGGATAAACCCGCCACAGCGCTTCCGGGACCGACAAGCGCTGCGTCCGAGGCTTGTATATTTTCTGTGTCGAATTAGGCAATTATTATTTGCGCCTTATCGTGTTTCTTTCCATATTCCAAATCATAAGGCTTATTCGCTCCAGTCGTTATCGTCCAACAACGGAACGAGTTCAATTAGCAGTTGGTTGTTTACTTCATTTATTCACTGTTTCTAATAACCGTTAATCAGCAAGCCGATTCTTAATTGGGTCGCCTTTCGCTCCTTCGTCACCGCATTTCATTTAGCCATGCCCACCGTATCCGGGGGACTATTCCCCACGCTGATGCGCGCTGATGCAGGTAGGAGTGCGACTTGGGCCCACAAGACCGGAGTCTCGCCTGCCCACGAGTAACTATGACACTCTTATTGCCCACCGCACACCGTTTGTCGGCGACATGCCGCTTGTAGGGCTCAAGAGATCACAACACGCGGCCAACCCCAGCGGCGCATTGCTTTTAGAGCATATGCATAGGCCCAGCGGCGTATTGCTTTCCGAGCAAACGCAGCTATGTCCAGCGGCGTATTGCTTTCTCAATAACGTCACTAATTATGACGAGGAATTTGGTTATTCCTGTGAGACTTCAATGAAGTCTCATGTTTCAGAGGTACTCTCTCGTAAGGATTAAAACTTAAGTTAAATTTAAAATTGACATAGTCAATAGTAAAGCCACCATTAATAAATAAGTAAATAATTTATATTCATTTTAAGTTCATATGTACAATTTATATGTATATGTACAATTTGAAAGTTAATAAATAAATAATAGTAAATAAATTAAATAAATAATGATTGCATTTTATTCGTGTAAAAATAAGTTGCACATCTCCACAGAGCTTCTCAGTACGTTTAAAACCATTGTTTTCCTGTCCTTATTAGGAATCCCCATCATTTTTAAGTTATTTACAGTTTTCGGCGTTATAGCTCCTCTGCTACCAATCATCACCGGCAGAACGGCTCCCTTACCTACGCCATATCTTTTCTTTAATTCTTTAAGACAAGACGAGTACTTGTCGACCTTTTCTTTGGCTGCTTTTTGGAGATAATCTCTATTCTCGTAGCGGACAGTAACGTCGGCTACGAGAAGCCGTTCCTTGTTTTCCACCACGAGGTCCGGTTTAAATAGATTTTCCCCAATTTTAATAGTAGGCTCGACAAATACATCGTTTTTGTCTTGTAACTTGTTGACGAGGAGAGCTTTTACCTCATCATGTCTTTTTATCCTTAAGCCTTTTGTGTGTTGGCAAAGCCCCAGAATATGCCCTAGGGTCTCGGGCTGAGCATGACACCTCCTGCACATTATATTAATTTTCTTATCTGCTCTAGCTAAGGCTACTTTAGTGCTAAAGGTATTTGTCCTTAATCTTAAGGCGTCAATGAAGCGAGACGGCTTCCATGGTCCAACTTTTGCGCCAAGATACCTGAAGGCCTCCTCGGGTGCGGTGTAGGGTATATTTTTGTTACTAATTTCTATCTCTGGGTCTTTCACATACCAGGTGTCCTTCTTCGAGACCACCTGGAATGTTTGACTTTCCTCCCTAGAGATAGTCATCCCGAGGCACTCCAAGTATTTTTGGACCACCGTTATTTGCTCTTGAGCTTCTTTGTCACTATTGCCCAAAAGGACAATGTCATCAGCAAAGGCCAAAATGGGGATCTCATAGTTTTCGTTTATCTTGATCCCTTCGGTGGATTCCTCTATCGCTTCCAGCAGCGGTTCTAAGCATAGGTTCAAAAGTAGTGGTGATAGGGGATCGCTTTGTTTAACGCCCCTGAGGATTTTAATATCAATCGTCTTGCGCTCTTTTACTTTTATATTTGTACTGATACCTTTGTACATTTGCTGGACCAGGCTAATAATAGGCATTGCTATTCTCTTTCTTGCCAGACACGGTTTAATCGCTGAGTGGGGCACTGTATCAAAAGCTTTGGAGATGTCGATAATGGAAAAGACACCTCCCTTATCCGTCTTACTATTCTTAAGGGCTACGTTAAATTCTACGTTGCATATATAAATAAAATAAATGTTAAAATAATATAAATAGAATAAAAGTTCTACGTTGATTTTACATCCGTTTTCGGATGTAAAGCCCTTTTGCCTTCAGTTTTGCTCAGTGCCCCCTCTAATTCTCCGGTCAAGAGTGGAGGAAAAAATTCTCGCCAAAATAGGACCGATAGTTATAGGCCGCCAGTTCTCGGCCTTATTTAGATCTTTATTGGACTTGGGTATTAATACGGTCCTTTTTTTCCCTCCAACTCTCCGGATAGTGAGAGATGTAAAACAGCATATTAAATAGTAATGCTAGAATAATGTCCAGGCCCGGGATTGTCAGGTGTTTCTTTTCTATTCCATCCGGGCCTGCTGCTGTTTTATTCTTAATCTTTTTGATTCTCTCCTTTTTGAACCTCCTGAGAGCTCGTGTCCTCACCACTTGCTTTCATTGCCAATCTCTTTTTCTTTATTTGTTCCACCGTTTTCGTGGTGAGGATTTTGCTTATTTCCACGTTGGGAAATCGGTGGTCTTTGTAAATTTCATTAAGCTCTCTCAGGAGATTTACTTCTTCTACTTTCCATAGTCTTGTATTTGGGGAGTCCGTTCCCCTTCTTTTAATGTTACACATGGCAGGGTGGCGTACCGTTCATGTGTGGATAACCCGCTTTAGGTGCCGAAGCTCATGGGACAGGCTTCGCATTTAAATAAACCTTCTGTACTTGTGCTGCCGCCTTTACATTTTGGTAAATGGCACCTTGCCCCATGAAGCTTCGTAAACGATCTAGTGCAATTTACACACCCCCATTGGATTTGGGTATCCACATGGTGAAGACTAAGGTGCGCATCCAGGTCAGACAGTGTCATAAAATAGAGATGGACTTCCCTCTTTTCACAGACCGGACACGCCACCTTGTCCCCCACAAGCGGCATCATTACTTTCGTATTCGTAACCATGGACACTGCCAAATCGTCATCATTGGTCCCCTTCTGATCGGATGAATCCGCCACAGCGCCTCCGAAACCGAGAGACACAGCGTCCGAGGCATCATTATTTGTGTTATCGAATTTTTCGCATAAATTTTGCTCCTTGCATGGTTTCCAATCATATCCAATTCTTAAGCCATTAACGAGCCTCTCGTCATAGATCAATCAGGGAACAAGTTCCCTTAATTAAATGATTCTTCTTCAAGAACTTCACGGTAATTTACCGTTAATCGGCAAGCAAGATTGAGTTTTTCGTCTTTCGCTCCTGCATCACCGCACTCCATTTAGCCATGTCAGCCGCATCCGGGAGACTATACCCCACGCTGGGTATAACATGTAACATGTTGCGCGGTTACATGTAACATGTAACACATGCGGTAACATGTTACCAGCGGTGCCACTGGAAGGTAGGAGTGCGACTTGGGCAGACGGGACCTAGATCTCACCTGCCCCTGAGTAACTATGACATTTATGTAGCCAGCGACCAGCCGTTTATTGGCGGCATGCCGTCTGGCAAACTCGCAAGATCACAATACGCAACTAGCCCAGCAACACATAGCTCCTCAAGCTCACGCATAGGCACCAGTCATGAACAACTTTCCAGCACACGCGGCCAAGTGCAAGCGGCGTATTGCTTTCTCCATAACGTCACTAACTAAATGACGAGGCAATTGTTCACCTTTTTGAAAAAAATAAAATCAATATGCAACCAAAACCAGCAGTGTATTGCCTTTTAAGCAAATACAGCTAAGCCCCAGCGGCATATTGCTTTACAGTAGCGTCACTAATTACATGACGAGGCCTTTGGAAACCTTAAGAGAGTCATAGTTACTTCCGCAGACGGTGATAGTTATGGTTTTTTCCATAAATACTTCCTTCAATTTCCTGATTGTGTATCGCAGGGTATCTCTTCCAAATTTCCTTTGCTATTGCTAAGGGACGTTAATTGTTTTTCATTTACTACGTTCAGTAGGGATCTCAACGAGTTTAGTAGATTTTCTGGCGTCATTGGAATATTTCGATCTTCCTTTACGAGTAGGGATACGATGTATTTACCGGAGTCTTGATTCAAACTTGCTCTTTCCAACATGAGTCTTTCGTAGCGCGGTAGCCTTCCTATTTTCTTCATCTCCAAGGCTGGCTCCTTTATCTATCGGAGCGCCCTGTATATCGACTGTTAGAATTTAATCTCGGAATTAAGATTAATAATCTGTGGAAGACACAATGTTTGTATTGAAATAATATTATGTGATATTTATTAAACAATTATTACAGTAATTATAAGTGAGTGTTGTGGAATGTAGATAGTTTGCTAGTTATTCTCAGACTGACTGGCTTAGTGACCCATGGCCCTTGAAAAGGTTTTGAACTCCACTCCTCTTCCGCCGAATTCTCGAAAGAGCATGCGCGCCCTAGCCGCCGCGGTACATCTCACGAACGCACGCTAGTGGGGATATCGCTGGACAACGAAGGGAAGAATCCGTTCGATCAATCACCTCATCTGTATGCGATTAATATCGTTGTATTCCAATATCGACGAATATCACTTTATGATCATTCAGTCTTCTAACTGAGTCTCGCGTTTGTGAAATTTTTAATTCCGCAAGTACCGTAGGTCTTGCGTCTTCTCCTCGTTTCCGATTTTTTCAGACCACGTATTTCCAACCACGTATTCAACACATTTACACCACATAATATCAATAACAGCAACCACAATAATCATACAGACGAGAATGCGCTAATCACTAGTACATCAACTGACAGACACTACACCATACCTAAAACAACAGCACAAGAAATTAGAAACATAATCGAGAAAACAAAAAATAATAAAGCACCAGGGATCGACCTAATCAATGGTAAAATCTTGAAAAATCTTCCGTCAAAAGCGATAAGACCAATCACAATAATATTCAAGGCAATACTAAGAATTCAATACTTTCCTACACTATGGAAACTGGCACAGATCATAATGTTACCTAAACCTGGCAAAGACCTACATCAAACTATATTATACAAACCAATATTATTACTTCCTGTGTTCTCTAAAATACTAGAGAAGGTAATTTACGACCGCATAAAACCAATAATAGAGAAGGAAAAATTAATACCAGATCATCAATTCGAATTCAGAAACAAACACTCCACTATAGAGCAAAAAAGACTGGTCAACGAAATAATAATAGCACTAGAAAACAAACAATACTGTACAGCCCTCTTTATGGACATAGAGAAAGCATTTGACAAACTAAACCACGAAAGCCTACTACAAACAATCAGGAAACAATTCCCGGAGCAAATATACCCATTAATAATACCTTACTTATGCAGCAGAACCTTCGTAATAAAAATCAAGGACACATACTCCGAAGTCAAAGACATCAAGGCAGGGGTTCCGCTAGGAAGCGTCTTAGGACCAATACTATACACGCTATACACGGCTAACATACCAACAACTACCTATACCAAAATACTGACATTAGCGGGCGACACAGCGGTACAAGTCAGTACACTAACCCTGTGACAGCAATCACATTACTACAAGAACATATCACAAAAATAGAAAATTGGCTACAAGTTAAACAAATTAAAGAAAATCCCAATAAATGGAACCGTATTACATTAAATTCTTTTTTTTCTTTTTTGCTTATGATTGGATACATTTGGACAGTTTTCTGATCTGGGTTGTTGACGACTTTGGCGATGTCCACGGACTTACCTTTAAAAATTCATTATGGATAAGTTGACTAAGGGAATAAACCTTACGTCGCAGGGGTTAGGTTCCGGAGCCGCCAGGCTCCGTCGGAAATACGAGTGGCTGTCCAGGCTCGACCCGATGGTTATCCGGCTACTGGCAGAACGGCGGCGGGTAGATATATCCCCAGGCACCCCCTCGTACGGTAAGAGCTACTGGGGGGAAAGAGAAAGTCAAGGGAAAGAAGATGGTAGTGGGAGGAGAGAAACCGAGGATGGTTTCAGATATCAAACTAAGCGACAACGTGACAATCTCGGTTATTCCGAGGGAAAATGGGGGTGAGGAAGGAGAATATCTCTGCCCCTTCAAACCGAGTGGGAGGCTCCAGAGAAACCCTACGACTAGTGGCAGAGCGGAATAGGAGTGGTTGAGGAATCCGACGGTTCCTTTGGAATCAGAGAAAGCGACCAAAGTACGCCGGTCACAGGGAGAGGAACAGCTTCCAGGAAACAGCTGGCCAGGAAGGTGGTGGAGAAGAATGCCAGTGCCAAACATGTGAGATCGGCTATGGCCAGTGAAGCTGAAGACAGTGCGAGTGATGACACGCAGACAAGTGACGTCGATGATGAGGACGTCATGATTTCTAGGGCTGAGCTGAAAGGGTACACACAAGCCCTGGCAGATGCAGTGCAGATGCTAAACGTAATAGTAAGGAAATTTAAATTGGATAATAATAAGGATGAGGGGATTAGGGAGATATTGAATAAAGGGAGAAAGGGAGAAAATATATTAGGGAGAAATTTGAATAAAGGTATCCTATCTTCCTTGGAACAATGTGGAGAGCAAAAGGCTAGAAGGAGGAAGAGAAGAAGAGAGCCTGTCGAGATAGAAAGAAGGGTAGACAGGACAGAAACAATGAAAGAAGCGATGATGACTAAAGGCGGATACCCTAAAAGGAAAGTGGTATCGATGCACACTACCTTTTTGAATACTTATTTCCGTGATTATGACTGAAGAACAAACAGAAGATACTTATTGTAAATTTGTTAGGGAGATGATACATTTACACTGTACGTGTGAATGTGTGTGTAAGCGTTAGAGGGCGTCCTGGTCTGCGTTGAGACAAAGGGCCGTTAGAAGCTGTTAGAAGTTTCTGAAAGAGTCGGTTGATAACAGGCGTGCGTGCAAGAGGGTTATCCAGGTCTTCAGGGAGTAATATATATGTATAGCTGTTGTGTGCGAAATAAAGAAAACTATTTGTATTTCTGAATCCTCTTTTTACCTTCACAAAATTAAATTTAAGCAAGAAGAAACTTTTTGCGATGTTAACTCTAAATGGGAAAATATATATGTCGGGTTATGGTTGGAATTTTGGGCGCGTAGCAACTCTTCACGTGAATTAACCATTGTTTTACACAACCGAGATTATATTTACACGTATACACAAGTCTACTACAAAGATTAACAAATAATAAGTCTAATGAATAATAAGCTTAACAAATAATAAAGTTAGTGGGTAATAAGTTGAACGAATAATAAGTCTAACAAATAATAAATCTAATGAATAATGAGTTTAACGAATAGTAAGTTTAATGAATAGTATGATTTACGAACAATAAGTTTAATGAACGCTGTTAACAATACTTTTGAGTTCAAACAAATCCACGGCCAACGGGATAACTCTTTACTAAGCGTAGGCTGATCTTAAGCACAGAAATACGATGGTTGAAAACTCGACGTGTCACTCTCCAAAGCAATCGCAAGAATGCTAGCCTCGTGGAGATTTTTCTCGCTGTACGATTGCATTTGTTTTTCTATACCCGTTTGGAAGCATCGAGAAGGTTCCAAACGCCGTTGCTAGGCAGTTTCTGCCTGGAGTTTGATTATTAATACAATGTATGTCCCATTGTATCAGCACCTCCGAGGCAACATCACACGTGGCTAGGCCCGCTCCCGAGGCCGCATGCCGCCACAACCACATTTCTCGGAAAACCCATACAACCACTCCAGACCTCCGTTAGGCAAAACGTCCATCCCGTGACCGTGGCTACGTTCGGCGACCAATTGTCACCTCGAACCCAATCTCGCCATCACAAATCTCGAACAATTACAGCTATCATAAAATCCAGGCTAGAGTACTAGAGGATGTTCCTAAAATCTCCAGGGAACGGCTTCGGCTTTCCTTTCATCTCCGACATATATATATATATATATATATATATATATATATATGTCGGAATGACGTTGGGGTCAGGATTGTGGGTGTTTGGTGAGTCTTCATTGAAATTAGCCATCGTTGCGATATAATAAAGACACAGTTTATTAGCACGGGCACGGATGATACAAGTTTAACAATCGACTGTGGTGATTAGGCACCCGCGATACTAGTAACAATGGTCTCGGGTTCGATAACGAATCCGCGGTCAACGGGATGATGAATGAACGTGCTCGCGAAGTAAAGATGTTACTCCTTTAGTCGATGAGATCGCGTGAAAGAATGCCTTTTCCGTCCCGATGATGCCACAGAGGAAAACTATATCGGGGTGTGTCTAAGGGCACGAGATCATCGGATTCGTCGAGGATAGTCTTCGTTCAGGGAGTAAGGGAAATTGGCGTTGCTGCTAATTGGTCAATTTCCATATCGGTGGTTAGAAAAGATGCTAGCCGCCCTCGAGGGAAAGTTGCTAGTGGGAGACGCCGTTCGTTGAAAGAAATAGATCTCCCCTATCTTCCCGTAGTTGGGACAAAGACTGTTTATCTGTTCGAAGGACTTTAGGTAACTAGATATTAGTGTTTATAACGGCCCTCGGGCTAGCTGGTCACGTACTGTGGAGAGACATCGACATCTGGCAATCATCTTTCTCGAAGAATAGGAACTGCGTGTGGCCACGGGACAGAGACCGTTGGAATGTTTACTGTCGTGTGTCGCCAGAGATATTTCTTTTAAGGAGAGCTATAGAATTACTTCATACCTTTGTTAGGCAAAACGTTCATCCCTTGACCGCGGGCACGTTGGCGACCGACTGTCGCCTCGAGCCCAAGCTCACTATCACAAATCTCGGACAATTACAATTAGGTTGAATAACTACAATTGTTTAATTACAGCTATAGTAGGCTCTAGGTTACAATGTTGCGGGATTATCCAGCATTCCAGAGGCTCCGGTGTTCTTTCCTCTCCGACATATATATATATATATATATATATATATATATATGTCGGGTTTACATTGCAATTAGGATTAGGGGCGTGAAACGAATCGTCGTTTGGTTTACGCATTGTCGATAAGCAATAGAGAAGACATTGACTAGTGCAGATACGATTATTATAGGATTGGACAAGGAACCGTGGTAATTAGATACTCGAGAAACTAATGACAATGATCCTAGGCTCAATAACGAATCCGCGGTCGACGGGATGGTGGATGAACATGCTCACAAAATCTAAGTCGGACTCTTTGTTAAAACGTGGAATATCCACCGAGCGTGCAGACGTTACGTAACTCGCTAATACGACTTCACCAGAGAGAATGACTTTCCTTCGCGATTATGCTGCAGAGGAAAACTATGATGGGGTGTGTCTAAGGACACGAGATTCTTGGATTCGTCGAGGATAGCCTTCGTTTAGAAGGTGAGGGAAATTGGCGTTGCTGCTAATTGGTCAATCTCCATATCGGTGGTTAGAAAAAGATGCTAGCCGCCCTCGAGGGAAAGTTGCTAGTGGGAGACGCCGTTCGTTGAAAGAAATAGATCTCCCCTATCTTCCCGTAGTTGGGACAAAGACTGTTTATCTGTTCGAAGGACTTTAGGTAACTAGATATTAGTGTTTATAACGGCCCTCGGGCTAGCTGATCACGTACTGTCGAGAGACATCGACATCTGGCAATCATCTTTCTCGAAGAATAGGAACTGCGTGTGGCCACGGGACAGAGACCGTTGGAATGTTTACTGTCATGTGTCGCCAGAGATATTTCTTTTAAGGAGAGCTATAGAATTACTTCATACCTTTGTTAGGCAAAACGTTCATCCCTTGACCGCGGCTACGTTCGGCGACTGGCTATCGCCTCGAGCCCAAGCTCATTATCACAAATCTTGAACAAATACAATCGGATCGAAAGACGACAATTGTTTAATTACGCCTATGATAGAATCTAGACTACGGTGTTAAGGGATTTTCCCGGGGTTCCAAAGGGAGGACTCCGATGTCCTTTCATCTCCGACATATATATATATATATCAGCATGCATCATGACCACCCTATTTTTACATTAAGTGTTTTGAAAAGTTGTATCTCAAAGCATGGCATGGTTTTCGTTGAAGGGAATCGTTTCGTGGAAGGAAACTTCAAATAGTGAAAGCGTCAAATTACATAGCTCTGGAAGAATAATATAATTTAACATGAAAGTATTACAAAACTGAGTACATCGAAATATAATAGATACTTTACAAGGGAAGTAAAACATGAAATATTAATATAATTAATATAACAAATCATTTATTTTTTCTAGAATATATTTTGTATGGCGCGTGCTATCATTTTGTTATCTCAAATTTATCTTCTATTTATATTTCTTTTCATAATTTTCATAATATATTTATGAATTAGATGTATTTACATAACCTATGTTCTAGCAATTTTTCACATGTTCAATGAGATATGTAATATAGGAAGTGTATAAATATATATTTTTTATGTATCTTCGAACACAAACTATAATATCGAGCATGTTTAATCACAGAGATAGATGCTGGAAAAATGAAATATAAACGAAAAAAGGTTTGAGAGTCCTTAGTTACAAAGGAAAAATAACGATAATGATTATTTACGTCGATGATTTATAACGATTATTTCTTCATACTTTGATCATCTTTATTACGCACTTTGCTTGTATGATAAGTCAACCTGTTCGCCTAATGAAAGGTTTTGCTGATGACTAATAATGCATCGTAGTAAGCAAGACTTCAAAAGATTTTGATAAACCAATAATATGATATAATTATTCACAGTGACTAACGCGTGTAGAGGCGCAGGAGTCAAAGGACGATGCGAATCGAGAGCAACTCATGTCGTTGTTTTGCCTCGGGGCATTGACACAGCCTTGGCGCATGAAACGTAATGACAAATGAACTCCGGGCAAAACAATGTCGCCGCTACATGCAACCGTCGAATGAAGACGAATTTGAATTTTCCGACTCTCCTCCGACCAGTATGAATAAACGGATTCGATCGCGAGCAGGACAGTACCTACCGAGTATCTATCGGTTAGCAACCAATTATCAATCAGTTATCAGTTAGTCGCGCGAAACAGTATCTAACAGTATCTACAGTATCTCGAGCATTAACGAGTATTTATCCGTGATTTCATTTTGCGATTTATACTTTGTATTAACGACTCACGTATACTTGCTGTACATTAATTTATCATTTTAAATACAGGGTGGTTGGTAACTGGAGGTACAAGCGGAAAGGAGGTGATTCTACGCGAAAAAGAAGTACGTACTTCTATTTCGTATGTCTCAGAACAACCATTTGAAGTTTGGTCAAAAGCAACCTCCTTTTTCCTCCTCCTGTCGATGTTTTGGAGGTGTTCCTCCATCAGTTTAGTCAACGAGGTGCCTAGCATCTTGCATTCGATCGCGGCGAGGCGCGCTGGCTCGCCGCTCTTCTCCGCCATGGAGCGCGAGACCAATCTGGCCACCTCCTTTCGGAGCGCCTCGTTCTCCGCCTCCAACGCTGCCATGCGTCCTTTCATCATTGCGGAAGCGCCAGGGGCGGGACCCGTCCTTCTTGCAAGCTCTTTTACGCCTGCGGGGGTGGACCTCGAGGGCTCTCTCAGCATCTTGATGCACGTATGTGCCCTTGAGGTTGCCAGATGTTCCGTAGTGGATGTTCTCATCTCTTCAGCCAGTTCCAAGGGGACCTCGGAATATCCGCCGGCCTTCCATTTCTTCGCGCAGGACGCTTGGTCGACGAGGGTCTTTTCTTCCTCCGACGTTTCTCCGGTCTGTAGGCTCCAAGTGCTCAGTGGAGGGCGGATGAACCCCTCCTTATTTGTTTGTGTTTGTGTGGGCCCTCAGGCTAGCTGAACATGTACTGTGGAGATGCGTCGGCATCTTGTAACCATCATACCCGAAGAATAGGGTCTACGTGTGACGAGCCACGGGACAGAAACCGTTGGAATGTTTACTCTCGCGTGCCGCTACAAATATTTCTTTTAAGGAGAGCTATACAATTACTCCATACCTTTGTTGTTTGTTGTTGTGCTTCAGGAATATACATGAATATTCTTATACATGAATATTCTCCTCCGGTAGTCGCTGAGGAAATCAATGAGAAAATTAAAAAGATAAGAAATAAAACAGCTGCAGGCCCGGGTGGTTTGGAAAAGAAGTACTTGGTAACCCCGGGTCTGCCCATGGTACTAGCTTTATTATTTAACATGCTGTATTATATTTCTTATTATCCGTAGAGCTGGAGGGAAAATAGGACCGTGCTTATACCAAAACCAAATAAGGATTTGAAAAAGGCCGAGAACTGGCGGCCGAGAACTGGCGGCCGAGAACTGGCGGCCGATAACTATTGGTCCAATAATAACGAGAATTTTCTCCTCCACTCTCGACAGGAGATTAAGGAGGGGAATCGTGCAGAATCTGGGACAAAAGGGCTTTACATCCGATAACGGATGGAAAATAAATGTGGAATTATTTAATCCAGCCCTGGAACATAGCAAAAGAGATCTAGGAGGTGTCTACACTATAGTTGACATCTCCAAAGTATTCGACACGGTGCCCCACTCAGCGATTAAACCGTGTCTGGCTAGGAAAGAAATCTCGATCCCGATAATCAATCTCATACTTAATATGTATAAAGGTACCAATACAAAAATAAAGGTCAAAAATGGAACTGGGGTCGAGATTGAAATCCTCAGAGGAGTTAAGTAAGGCGACCCCTTAACACCTATTTTGTTCAATCTGTGCTTAGAACCGCTGCTGGAAGCGGTAGAAGAATCCACCGAGGGGATTAGTATAAGCAAAAACAACAAGATCTCCATATTGGTCTTTGCTGATGACATTGTCCTATTGGGCAAGAACAGCAAAGAAGCACAAAAACAGTTATCTACGGTCCAAGAATACCTGGAGGACCTTGGGATGAATATCTCTGGAGAGAAAAGCCAAACGTTCCAGGTGGTCTTAAAGAAGGACACCTGGTACATAAAGGATCCAGAGATAGAGATAAATAACAAAAGGATACTAAACATCGCACCAGAGGAAGCCTTCAGATATCTTGGCTTTTGGGGCTATGCCGGTATACAAAGGGCTTAAGAATTAAAAGGCATGACGAGATAAAAGCTCTCCTTGTCAAAAAGCTACAAGACAAGAACGAAGTATTTGTCGAGCCTACTATTAAAATTGGGGAAAGTCTATTTAAACCGGACCTCGTGGTGAAAAACGGAGAACGGCTTCTTGTAGTCGACGTTACTGTCCGCTACGAGAATAGAGATTATCTCTAAAAAGCAGCCAAAGAAAGGTCGACAAGTACTCGTCTTGTCTTAAAGAATTAAAGAAAAGGTATGGCGTCGGTAAGGGAGACGTTCTGCCGGTAGCGTTTGGTAGCAGAGGAGCTATAACGCCGGAAACTGTAAATGACTTAGAAATGATGGAAATTCCTAATAAGGACATGAAAACAATGGTTTTAAACGTACTGAGGAGCTCTGTGGAGATGTGCAACTTATTTTTAAACGAATAAAATGCAATCATTATTTATTTAATTTATTTACTATTTATTTATTTACTATTTATTTATTTATACTATTTATTATTTATTTATTTATTTATTTTCAAATTGTACATGTATATATAAATTGTACATATGAACTTAAAATGAATATAAATTATTTATTTATTTATTTATGGTGACTTTACTATTGACTATGTCAATTTTAAAGTCAACTTAAATTTTTTTAATCCTTGCGAGGGGCTACCTCGGAAGTATGGGTCGTTCTTTGCGCCCCTTTCATCAATTTCTTATGTTTTGAAATATTCAAGGCTCCGGCCGACACCGGCACTCCGTACGTCACTATTGCATCCCATATGTTATAATACAACCTACGCGCTAAGTAGGGAGGTCCGTTTATGTTTGGTAAATTACTGCTAAACAAAACGCTGCGCTGAACATAACATCCGGTTTCCCGCGTGCACTAGCGATGTGATTACCAAACCTCCTCCTCCCATCAATAATAACCCCTAAGTATTAAATTGCTCCCTTCGTTTAGGTTTTCATCTATCTCAACCTTAGTTTGATTATCCTCGGTACTCTCCTGCCGGTTATCATTATGATTTCAGTTTTGTCCTTCACTAGGCTGGTTCCTACAGTCATACCCCATGTTGAGAATTGTGGATCTTTGAAGCCGAAATAATGTTATAGGAACACTAAATTTATACTGAGGATTAATATTAGAATAGTAATATATTTATTTTATGAACGATTTCTTATATATTCATCGATACACACTTGCACGCGCCTCAGCACTTTCTTCTATACCCGACTGTTAACCGACTGAACAGTTTACATTCTCTTGTTTTCGAGACGCTGCGAACACACATACTTCCACACGCTGATATTCACATACAAGTATCTCTACTACGCATATAACCCAGTCCAGCACAGAAAATTATACATATCTCAACACCCCATTTTCTCTCCTTTTTCATTACTTCATTTATTCTCAGATCCGTACATTCGTTCTCCTTATGGCACACGTAAGCTTCGAGTCATCCGCAAACGCAATGGCTTTTATTGCCACGTTATTTTTCTAGTAACTCGTCGTATACCAAGTTCCACAGGAATGATCCCAGCACTGATCCCTGCGGTACTCCGGCAAACACCCCACTTTCCACCGTGCCGAACGCATTGCTGACAATTACTTTTCTATCGGCCAAGTAGTTCTTCACTAGCTTTCTTATCTTGGCTGATAACGATCTTCTTATCATTTCTGTTCTTATACTCTCCCGGCTGAGAGTACTGAAAGCGTTCTTTATATCGAGCGTTACCAGCACGTAAATCTGCAACTGTCAGCAATTTTCATAACTTGAGTTATTGCGCCCACGCTGCTGCGTTTCCGTCGAAAGCCATATTGCTTCCTATGGAACGGATCCATGCTCATGCATCTCTCCATCAGCAGTTTTAAGCATTTTCCCCATACTTTGCTTAGTGCTGGTAGTATGCTGATGGGTCTATACGCATTGGGTAATTTCGGATCTTTACCCGGCATTGGCAGTAAAATCAACCTGCCTACTTTCCATCTCTTTGGAATTTGTCCTGTTTCGGTGATCCCATTTATAATTTCCGTTATTATGTCGCTCTTGCGATTTACAATTAACTCAATGATGTTACTCCGTCAATCCCTACCGCCTTCATAGAGTTAATTTACTCTGTAATTTCTTTCACATCGTCCTTTTCTACTATTAAATCGTGTTCCTCATCGTCGGTCGTGTCCATTACTACAATATCCTGCTGTAGCGGTCCGTGTGTCGTTATAAATAGCTCATTTATTATTGTCCTTACCTTACTAACCGGCATATCATCTGGCGGAAATTTATTCCTGCATCTTGTCATAACCGTACGGTATGGCTTTCCACAGGGATCTCTTTCTAAGACCTCACAAAATGCCGTTCACGCTCTCTTTTTGCTTTTGACAATTTCGTACTTCATCTTCCTCCTCATTTCCTTGAATTCCTTTATAAGAACATCTATTGCTATATTCGCTTTTCTCTTCGTTCTCGTCACGTTCCTCCTCGCTTTGATCACGTTCTTAGGTCACTAATTTCGTTGTCCCACCAATAGTTTCTGCATTTATTCTTCACCGCGTTACCTGCTTTTTTTCAATTTTTCCTCACATGTTTTCTCTATGCACCTCCGTATTCTTTCCGCTCTGTCGGCTACGTCAGTATTATTTACAATTTCGTCTGTCAACATTTCGTCCAATTTCTCTATAAAAACATCAGATTCGAGTTCCCTTGTCGATTACTTAAAATATTTCAACTTGCCGGTGCAAATATTAGTCTTAAATTTGTGTAAAACGTATAAGTGGTCCGAGGGAGAATAAATACTTAAAACATTGCTGTTTACATGTCTTACTATTTAACTTTGCTATTACTATTTTACTATTTTATTTCAACATAGCTCTCCAGTTCGGTCCTATCAAGGGACTACCTTGGGCAGTGTAACAACGCATGCTCCGCGTCGTCTACTTCCGCGTCGCAATCGCAGCATTTGGAGTGAACCTCTTCGCTGATCGTCCTAAGATACGCGTTGAATATCCCGTGTCTGGTCAACAGTTGCATCGTCCAATGATCAATATTTTTTGTGTACTTCTTAAACGCACAAGCGTCACCCATTAATTTCTTTGTCCCATTACTTTCTCTGTGCACACTCCATTTATCCCTACACCTGTCGTCTATACGTTCTTCCACCGTCCTCCTCGTTTGCACAGAATTTTCAGCAATTCCTGCTCTAGATAGAATTTTCTCTAATTCCTGTTCTCATCATATTCTCGTTGATGCATCTTCTTTAGTTCGTAGATCTCGGCCTTGCAAACGCACAATTGGCATTGTGCCCGTCAATACGCACAGCGCTGTTTGCGACACAGTTCTGTAGGCCGTAGACGATCCTATGAGTGCGGCCCTTTCTGCCCTTTTCAAGATGTTTCTGTTATTCTTGGTCAACAGCGGGGACCCATACAGGGGACGCATAAAGCACCACTGTCTCCCATACTCCATAGTAAAGCTTCCTGACTGAGCCAGTGAGGCCGTTAACAATATTCAGCAACGCCCTCAGCGCCCCCATAAGTGCATTGGCCTTACTCACAAACTTCCTCAAGGTGAGTCCTATACCTCCTGCCTTTATCCAACTGTACCCCAAGGTAATTGATTTCTTTCTTATTTCTCAATGGATGGTCCTCAATCTGGATATCCATGACCTTGGCAATACGCTTCCCGGTGAGCGGGATTACCTTCGTCTTTTCGTGTGCTATCACTAGTCCATTGTCGGCACACCACCTCGTGACCATATTCATTGCCCTGCTCAAGCTTATCCCGATCTCCTCCTGGCTGGCCACGTCAAGTATCAGTGCCAGGCCGTCGGCAAAGGCAAAGGTAAACGAGGAATATCGTAAAGCTACATCAGGAGGCTGTCGTAGACAAGATTCCATAACAGGGGACCTAGCGTGGAACCATGTGGGACTCCCGCGTAAACGTTCCTCTTCAAAGTGCCTCCGCTGTTACGGACTACAATCTTCCTGTCTTTCAGGTAGCTGCCTAGAAGACATAAAAGTTTCCGGGGCATCCCTCTCGCCTCAGCCTCCAGATAAATCTTATTCCACCTGAGAGTATTGAACGCATTCTTGATGTCTGTGGCTACGAGCACACATGTCCGTTTACTTCTCTTAGAGCTGTCCACCAATTCACCTACCCGGCGCAGCTCGTCCACTGTAGTCTTCCTCCTACGAAATCCAAACTGATTTATATGGAAGTGGTCGAGCCCCAGCCTTTCCGTCATCAAATTCTTGACAGTGTGTTCCTAGACTTAACTGAACGCTGGCAACACACTGATCGTCTGGTACGATGATGGTGTTACGTCGGGCGACACTCTACCTAGACCAGGCCACACACCGCGGGCAAGATGGTAACCAGATGTCCGCTCGTCCTCACTGCGTACCCTCAATAGTCTCAAGGACCCATCATAAATCGCAGTAATTTACTAGCTATGATCCTTCAGACCGAACAAATATCCCTTTTCTAAATCGCCTTCTAAAGAGTATTATCTACTACGGCTTGACACGGGAAAGTTAGTTTTTTTCACGTATGATGCTTCCCACCAGCAACTTTCTATCGAGAGCGGCTAAAGCTATTCCTAGTCCACCAACCTTCTTTTATCCAATCAGAAGCAATGTCTACTGCCCTCACTTTCCTAACCAAAATTGTCATCAACGAATCCGATGATCTCTTGCGTTAGACACACCCACGACTAGCTTTCTTCCGATACAGCATCGTCACTGTACCTCACTTCTCCTGCGACAACAGGAGGGTCAAGTCTACTACTTCCCCTACGACATTAGGAGGGTCAAGTCAACTACATCTCCTGCGACATCAGGAGGGTCAAGTCAACTTCTTCTACACCGCTAGAAACGTCAACATGTCACTATCGGGATTCTATACTTAAAACAATTACTTACTTAACTTGTACATACGCATCAGTGTAATCATCTCTCTACAAAGTTGTTGGAATAAACATTAAGTTATACCTGTTAATTCAGTGTAACTACTCAATTAAACCACCTCTATTATACTAACCCTATCCGGTTTTGGGATAAGTACCACCTTCGCCACTTTCCACATCGCAGCTTTCCTTCCACTGACATTTACCGCGTTCAACACTCTCAGCATCTTGTCAGTCCTCTTCTGAATTAACTCCTTCATCACCGTTCCCGGTATGCTGTTCACGCCTACCGCTTTATTAGGGTTTATCTCAGCTCCGGCATTTAGTAACACTTCCTCAGTAATCAAGCAGATGTCCTCGCCATCGCTCATACTGATACTCCTGTTGATTCTGCAAATGAAATCTCTCGATCTCGTTAAGAAGAGCTCGTGAACAATACCTCGCACTGTGTCTACACGATGGCCATCCGTTCCGGCTTTCGGGATTAATTTGGTCATGATCGCCCTGTATGGCCTTCCCCATGGATCCCTTTCCACCATAGCACAAAACTCCTTCCAACCCTTCTCCTTGTTGGCTCGTATCATCTTCTTCGTCGTCATTGTTGGTAAGCGAGAGAAGGAGGAGGGCCGTGGCCTCCTTCTGTGAGCAAGTCATGCTTCGAAAAGAGGCCGCGGAGAGGGTGAGGGTGCGGTACTCTCACCCTGAGAGGATTGATCGGCGAGGCCGCGGCAGAGGCCATGAACGCGCTTCGGTGAGACGCACTAGGTCTGCCGCGTCCCCCGGTGCGGTGTAAACTTAGGCGCTGGCAGCTCAGCGCCCCGGGGCCGCAAAGCAGCCCGGCAGGGGAACCGGACTGCGTCGCACGGCGGCTCCGGCGACGAGGCGCGGTGTGACGTGGCCGCACATCGCTCCATTAGGGGACGTATTGAGCGCGGGTGGGCTCGGTGTATCACTTACACCGGTTCCCCGGCTCCTCCCGATCGCAACCGGGACGGTCATCGTGGAGGTTTTAGTCGGTTTGAGTTCGGCACTACCACGCCGCTTTTCCCCAGAAGCGACCTGTTGTCCGTGCGAATTTCCTTCACGTTAATAAAAAAAAAAAAAAGGAGTGCTCCAGGATGCTCTTATGACTTAACTTCTGCTGCACCCCTTTCCCGCGTCTTCTTGTTCGAGCCAGTCCTAATAATTCCTGACTATTGAATTTGGCGTTAGAGTGGAGGGGGGGCATTGCCCCTAGCGTTATCGCCCCTTCTAGTCGTGGTCCGTTGGGACGGCGATGGAGCTGCTCTAGGTCGCCTGACTGCCATCCTCCTCCATCACCTTATCCTACAAGGGTGAGAGTTTTTCTTTCTCTCCCTTTTCCTCGCTCCTTCGCGAGCATAACTCGCTCGCAGAAGAGGCGGACGGACTCGTATTCCTGTGACCCTTCTACAATCTTCTTCTACAATCTTCTACAATCGCTGAGGGGGTCAATCTTTTTCATATGGTGTGCTGCAGAGCGTAGCGGGGTAGCTCTCACGCCGGATAGAGCTCCAGCGTGTGCTGCGCTGTGCCGCTGCCCTCTCCGCAGTGGTGACAAATATCTGTCGTCTCCCGTCCGATTTTTCTCAGGTACTCACCGAACACGCTGTGTCCAGTGAGCACCTGGGTCATCCTGTAGGTGAGTGGGAGGCCGCGATGGCTTCTCCATGTCTCCCAGTTTGGGAGGCTGGCCTCCGCGCCTCTATGTTCGCGTCCCTCGTTGATCAGCTGGGATCGCCACTGGTCCTACGTATCCTCCTCGGCGGTTCCTAGGTCGTTTGGGGCCGCCTGCTCGGTCAAGTCTTCTCCCGGATCCCATACTCTCATATCTCCTTTTGAGCGCCAGCGTCCGGAGCTCCCGCTGGGGGGACGCGGCTAGTGTCACGTAATAATAAAAATAAACGAGATTTTATAAGTAGGAGACTGAGCAACAGCCCATTCATATGCTTTATTAACTGCAGTTTACAAACTGAGGTTACTGACTAAAGGACCGGGGTTTTTATTTCTTTATTAT
This sequence comes from Bombus flavifrons, assembly GCF_040668555.2. Lineage (NCBI taxonomy): Eukaryota > Metazoa > Arthropoda > Insecta > Hymenoptera > Apidae > Bombus > Bombus flavifrons. The sequence continues at coordinate 1,708,196 of NC_138451.1, forward strand.
GACTCATATCTTATGGGTGGGGATCTGGCTATTGTCTTTTCTCGTAGTTATTACAATACTAGGTGTTATCGACATACTCTTGGGTGGTCGTTACACTACCCCCTTCGTAGAGTGAACGTAGTCCTCTAAGTTCTTGCGTTTCTTTAGAATCGATGGATGGAATTTTGCCTTGGGCGGTGTTGATAATTCAGAACTTACTTTTGATTTCTTTTCTGCTCCAAGTTGCACAGGTGATATCGGTGCGTAAATGTTTATAGGGACGGAAGGTATTGCAATACTAATGTTGGGTGTATTACTAACGATGTTTTTCTTAATTTTGCAGCAAAATATGTGAATGCATAATTTTGACTGTAATATCTTATTGAGTAGATAGAAGCATATGAGTCCAATGGATATATATCCTATTACCTGCAACGTAGTGAGACCCCAAGTTTAATTCGTGGTATTCTGTGCGGAAAAGTTAATTCATTTGCTCTATTTTCTATTTGATTCAGGGTATCAGTATAACCGTTTAGATTGCTCATTATTTTAGGAGTTTTTTCTAAGGTGTCAAGCATTAAGGATAAGTCTACATTATTAGTTATATTTATCATTTTGGTCTTAATAACGTAAAAACCGCTCTTGGGGTTACCACTGATTCTCATATGGTTGTCTCCATACAATATGTCTACAGTTATTTTAGTTTTCAACAGAGAGGGTTACTTCAATTTAACAATTTGATGTCCTTCTTTAGAGAATATATTGAGTTCTATTGGTTTTTCTGGTATAGCTATGTAGTGATTTTCGCTTTTTAGTGGTATATAAGTTATTTCTACGATCTTATAGACTGTGAATTTACAAAATCTCATGGTACTGTCTGCACTAATTATTTCAGATGCGCAATCGTGTTTTGGACGTCTATCATGTATGGGTTGAGTTTGTTTGCAAATATACAATTCGTGTTCGATTCGACATTGCTTGTCCAGATACATCTGATCTACATTCATATAAATTAATCCTGAGGTAAAAAATATCGGATGTTCGACAAATGGGGAGAGAAATGCTCCAGTCTTTTGAGTCGGTATGGGGTATACCTGTTCTATTTCCCATTCTGAGTCAATTATCGTTGGAATTGAAATTTTAAAGAAGATCTTTTCCTTTTGGACAAACAGTGTGAGTGTAGAGATGTCTAAAATGTGTTGGAAATTATTGTCTTTTGGTAAAAATCCTTTATTCACAATGCGAGTTCCTAAAGCCTTAGCGTATTGTTCTAAGAAAGTGTGATGATCCATGATCTGGAGGCTAATAATTCCTTGTTTTCATAGTAAAACTAAATTCAGTATTTCATCGAGTTGAAAGTGTAGATCTGACAAAGCGCTTTCCATGGAAATAATCTTGACTACTAGAAGTTCTTGCCTGTTTACTTGATTTACTTTTTCAAATTGTTTTAGGCTGTCGGTGTTTAGGATTTTCCTAATTAGAGCGGTTTGGTTAGCCACAATGGTTTTTAATTCGTTTTCTTCGCTAAATAGTTTGTCGATTCCAATTTATCAATTGTAAATCGTCAGAATCTAAGGTTCCGAAAAGTGTTTTGCTAATTGAACCGTTATATAGCGTTTTGTATAGTATAGTATTTTGATGTTATTAAATTTGTTGGTTAAGGAAAGTATCTCTGGTTCTATTAGACATGAGGTGGTACAATGTTTTTGGGTCTCTGTTATATGTTCTCCTAATGTATCGATGTGGTTAAATATGTCGTTTACATCTATTCCTATATATACGTTAACTTTTTCATTATACAAATAGCCGCTAGATATTTTCTCGTGGAAAATTGCGTTACTTTGGATCGGTATTAATTCCAATCCTAGCACGAGGGTTGTGCATGAGATGAGCGCCCTGAAAAGTATGGTTTAATTCTGTTACCATGTATCTTTTTAATTTGGTTATTGATTAGAATTTCGTAATAAGGAGTCATAGCCTTTTCGATGTGGTAAGGACCTAACCATTCGTCGTCCAATTTATCTGCTTTGTGATCATTATGTACAAGAACTGCGTCTCCCTCTTTAAATACCGTTTGTGTCTTAATGATTTTTCTTTGTTGGTCTCGCATGTAGCGTTTTCTACTTTGTTCAAGTGTCCGTCTAGCTAATGTTTTGTATTTGTCTAATTGTTTATGCCATAGTGTAAACATTTCTTCATACGTGTAGTTGGGGTTTTTGGATATTGAGGATGGGAGGTTAGCTTTTCGTCCAAAAGTTAGTTCAAAAGGTGAAAAACCGGTTGCACCGTGTATTGCTGTGTTATATCCTAAGCATACGAAGGTACCTCGTCCCATTCTTTGTCTGAGTCGTTTAGACTTGTTCGTATCATGTCTTTTACCGTTGCGTGTGTTCTTTCTAGGGATCCGTTATATTGTGGGTGAAAGCTGGTTGTTTTTATATGTTTTATTTTAAATGATTCAATAAGGCATCTATTATGGATTCAGTTCTTTGTGTCTTGAGGGGTGGTAATATCAGGTATTTGGTCAAATCGTCATGAATAGAGAGTATATATTGGTTTCCTCGTTTAGTTTTTGGCATGGGAACAGTTATGTCCATTGCTATCTTTTCGTTCGGTTCAGTAGGGGTTTGAGGTATTACGGGAATTTCTTTCGCGAGGATTATGACAAGTTTCTGTTTTTGACATGCCAAGCAATTTTTTTTATAAATTCCTCCACTTTTGAGAACAAATGTGGAATTTTAAATCGTTCTTTGATTTTTGCGTAAGTTTTCTGTATTTCTAAGTGTCCTGAAACGTCGTTATGGTTTTCTTTTGTAATCGCGTCAACTTGTTCGTCTGTTAGAATTTGAATCGGGTCGTATGCAAAGATTATTTTTTCTATCTTGTCATTAACATACATCAAAAATGTTTTTATTCGTGCCTTTTCGATTTCATCGAAGCTGTTGTCTCCTATACCTAACTTTTTATGTGTGGTAGCTGATTCTATGATCTTCTTTAACCATTTCTTTTTGTCGTAGGGTCCTAGAGTTTCTTTTGTTATTTGGAAGAAGGATTTTTCGTTGGGGACTATCTTTAGTAGTTTAGGAAGTGTGTCGGTATCTTGCTCCGACTTGTCTTACTCGTCAAGGAGATGGTCTTCAGTCGTCAAATTGTTAATACTTTGTCTGCAAAGTGCATCAGCAGCCGTATTATCTTTTCCTTTGTGGTATTGTATTTCGTAATCGTATTCTTGTAGCTTTAATCTGCATCTAATTAGACGTGATGAGGGGTCTTTGCAGTTTTTAAGCCAAGTTAAGGCTTAATGGTCGGTTCTTATGAGAAAATGTCTTGCTAGCAAATATTCTCTCAAACGTTTTACTGCCCATAGGATTGCAAGGAGTCCTTTTTCAGTGGTTGAGTAATTTCTTTCAGGAGGATTTAATGTTCTGGAGATGTAGCAACAAGGATGGTCGTTTTGTGAAAGAACAGCGCCTATTCCTTCGTTATAGGCGTCGGTTGTTAATGTAAATGTTTCATTAAATTTGGGATATGTCAATACCGGGACTTTGCATACTGCGTCTTTGAGAGTTTGAAAGCTATCTTGATGTTTATCTGTCCAATGAAAGGGTGTGTTTTTCTTTGTCAGGTCGGTCAGAGGTTTAGCTATCTTTGAAAAGTTACGTATGAATTTTCTATAATATCGTGCTAGTCCTACGAATGCCTTTACGCCGGTTGAGTTTTTGGGAATTTTGAATTCTTTGACTGCTTCTATCTTTTTCGGGTTTGGTTTTATTCCTTCGTGTATGATAATGTGTCCAAGGTATTCTAATTCTGGTTTTAAGAATTCGCATTTGTCTGGTTGAATCTTTAGTCTTAATTCTCTTAATCTTTGTAATACAATTGCAAGGTTGTCGTTATGTTGTTGAATCGTGTTTCCGAACATTATGATGTCGTCTAAATAAACGAAGCAATATCACGAAGTGCTGTGTCCATCATGCGTTGGAATGTAGCCGGGGCATTTTTTAATCCGAATGGCATTCGATTGTATTGAAAGTGTCCTTGAGGCGTACTAAAAGCTGTGTATTTTTTTGATGTTACGTCCATTGGTATTTGATGAAACCCGGAGGAGAGGTCTAGTGCGGAGAAGAATTTCGCGTTTCCTAATTGCGAGAGTATATCGTCAATGTTTGGCAAAGGTACGCGTCTTGATCAGTTAATTTGTTTAATTTACGGAAATCTATCATTATGCGCCACTTTTGTTTTCCGGAGGCGTCCAGTTTCTTGGGGACTACCCATACTGGACTATTGTACGGTGAGTCTGATTCTTCGATTATGTTTTTGTTTAACATTTCTTTGATTTGTTTTTCGATTTCGAATTTGTGTACCTCGGGTGGTCTGTAAGATTTTGTATTTATGATTTTGTTTTCTTTTAACGTGATGATGTGTTTCGTTAAATTGGTGCATGGTAAAGTGTCTGTGTCCAGGTTGAATACATCAATGTAGTGTAAGAGGATTTTTTCGATAGGAATGCGGAAATTGTTTTCAATATGGCTCGTTCTAATTAAGTTTCTGAATTTTTGAATTTGTTCCAGATCAATTTCATTGGAGAGGTCTTTAGAAATTGGTATTGGTTGCTCACCAGTATTGCAGAAGCATACTTGCGTCGTTCTCTTGTCCAGATAAATTGTTTCGACTTTGGTTTGTCCTGGAGAAATTACCTGTGGTGGCTGAAACGGGAATACACGATCGTTGAGTTGAATTTGGTCGTTTGTAATTTTGTATTGATAGTTTTCTAGCATTGGCAACCCTATGATTCCGTCTTAGATTAGTGGGAAGTTGTCAGGTACTATGTAGAATTTGTTTCTTTTGCCGCAGATTCTAAAGTAAACGTATTCGTCTGTCACGTATTTGTCATTGCCCATAAAGAATGTTTTCTTGTCGTCTTTTAATGGGGTGGGCATGATTCTTGAGCGTTTGACTATGTTTATTCCGCCACCAGTGTCTATTATATATCGCTTTAGTCCAAGTTTTGATCCAATGGTAATTGTGAGGAGTCTTCCAGTGATGACGTTAATTCGTATCGTTGTTCCTCTTCCACTTCTTCCTCGAGATTCATATTCTTTTCCTCCGTTATTATATGGTAATTTCTTGGAGGTGGCAAGTTCCTCTGGCTGGCTGACGAAAAATTTCGCTGTTGGGTACAGCCGCTGGATAAATGTCCCGTTTGATTACATTTGAAACATTTGGGCGGTGGTCGTTCTATTATCGCTTTTCTTTCCATAGGTAGATTTATAGCTTTGATAGTTCTGCGGTGCTAAGTGTGATGTTAGATGTAATACTTACGGATACAAATTTTCTGAGGCTTTCGAACAGATCTTCATAACTCTCGATTTCCATGAGGCGGATACTGCGTTCCGCTTCTCCGATGATTCTTTGTGTCAAAATTAGGCGCAATAATGCGTGTTTTTCACGACACTCAGCTCGAGCTTCTGTTACCCGTTTAATAAACCCTTCTACTCTTATATCATCTTGTCCATTGAGTGTAGGAATGAAGTCTAGACAGGTTTTTGCATTGTACACGGAATTGTCATGACTTACCGCGTCTTCTTCACTGTCTACATTGTCTGTTTCATTAGGTTTTACTTTGGTCTTTTTAGGAACATATGGTCGCTTTTTCTGAATGGTGCTGGTACTAGCGTCTTCGGTAAGAATGGAATTGTACTCAGATGTGGTAACTGATTGAACTTTTACTTGTAGTTCTGCGATATTCTTACCTAAGGGTTCAACTTCTTAAACGCTTTGTTGACTTTCGTTGTGTAGTTGTTTACACAGGTCATGTATAGCGTTTGGTATGGTCCGAAGATCCACACCTATAGCCATAGAGCTAACAGGAGATGTGTCTTTCGATTTTTTGCTCATAGTGGTTGTTATACTGTCGTCGGAGTTTGTACTATTGAAACTATCACGACGAGTACGATAGTGTTTAAAAGAATCCAGTTTTTCTTTTTACCTGGGTATTCTTCTTTTCGTGAATGTTGCTCTGACCAGTTTCAGTTTTGGTGACGACCGTAGTCCGCTTTCCGTAGAAGTCGTTTTCACGCAAAGTGAGCTGATCTATGCAGAGGTCCGCTTGATCCTTCAATCTTCAGTGATGCGCGTACGCCGAAATCGTAATTTCGTTTACACTGAGCCGAATGGATCCTGGCACAGATCGCCAAAAATGTCACGTAAAAAACCGAGGTTTCATAAGTAGGAGAATGAGCAATAGCCCTTTCATATGCTTTATTAGCTGCAGTTTACAAACTGAGGTTACTGACTAAAGGACCGAGGATCTTATTGCTTTATTATAACTCATATCTTATGGGTGGGGGTGTGGCTATTGTCTTTTCTCTTAGTTATCACAATACTAGATGTTGTCGATATATCCGATGTCAGCGGATGCCTGCCTCTTGGGTGGTCGTTACACATGCCTCTTGGGTGGTCGTTACACCTGCCTCTTGGGTGGTCGTTACACTAGAGCGGTCGCCGACGCGTGGGACACCGTCCGGTATCCCCTAATGATTCTGATGGCGGTTACTCTGTGCAGCCTTCTGAGGAGCAGGATGCTGTGACGACTCGCCATCAGATCGTCCGCCCATACCGGGGCCCCGTGCATCACTCGGGTCCGAACGACGCCCTCGTATAGTCGGCGCATCGCAACTCCTGTTTCGACCACACGCGGAGAGACGCGATCGCGAGGAAGCACGTCAACGGGAGTCGTTAATTCCCGTTACGATTAGGTAATCGACGCCACGAAATGATCGATCCCCTATTTCGGTTAGGATAATAGAGGTGGTTTAATCGAATAGTTACACTGAATTAACAGGTATAACTTAATGTTTATTCTAAGAACTTTGTAGAGAGATGATTACACTGATGCGTATGTGCAAGTTAAGTAAGTAATTGTTTTAAGTATAGAAGCCCGATAGTGACATGTTGACTATTCTAACGATGAAGAATAATTAAGGTAAAGTGACGATGCTGTATAGGAGGAAAGCTAGTCGTGGGTGTGTCTAACGTAAGAGACCATCGGATTTGTTGATGGCAATTTTGGTTAGGAAAATGAGGGCAGTATACATTGCTTCTGATTGGATAAAAGAAGGTTGGTGGACTAGGAAGGGCCTTAGCCGCCCTCGATAGAAAGTTGCTGGTGGGAAGCGTCATACGTGAGAAATACTAACTTTCGCGTGTCAAGCCATAGTAGACAATATTATTTAGAAGGCGATTTAGAAAAGGGATATTTGTTCGTTCTGAAAGACCTTAGCTAGTAAATTTCTGAGATTTATGATGGGTCCTTGAGACTATTGAGGGTGCGCAGTGAGGACGAGCGGACATCTGGTTACCATCTTGCCCGCGGTGTGTGGCCTGGTCTAGGTAGAGTGTCACCGGACGTAACATCTCCCGCCCCGCCGATGTTCGGCAGCAGGCCGCACAAGGCATTGGCAGCCGCCGACACCTTCGAAATCAGGGAGTCGAAGTGCGGCTCGAACGTCCACTGGCTGTCGACGACGAGACCCAGGTATTTCATCGACGATCCCACCCCGACAGTTTGGCCTGCCATGTTTATGCTTAGGCCAGGCGGTGGTGTCCCTCGCCTTTTCTTGTCGTAAAATCAGATGGCCTCCGACTTCGCAGCCGATGCGCAGCGTCTCGTGCCAAGCACGACCCCCGACCAGGACCAGAGTGTCGTCCGCATAGCACACCATGGCCGCGCCCGGGGGCAGCGGGCATCGCAGTACCTCGTCGTACGCGACGTTTCACAGGATCGGTCCCAACATCGAGCCCTGCGGAACGCCGCGCTCGACGGGCCGTCATTCCTCCCCTTCCTTGCTGGCGTAGCATACCCACCTGTTGTCGAGGTAGGTTCGGATCAGCCGGAATGTTGCCGAATAACAAGCCTCTTCTAGTGGACTGTCGCCCTTTTATTTAATGAAATGAGACGCACTGATTGATAGAGCTAAGGGCTGGTAGTGATGCGAATGTTGTGGTGAATAAGCTGAACGAAGTTATAGGCGATAAGGTGCGTGCGACGCCTATGCAGGACGAATTAAGGGCATAGATCCCCTTGTAAGTAGGGAGGAGTTTGTTTAGTCCTTAGTCGATGAGCTAAAAATTAAAGACAGTAGTGAAGTAGAGGTCAAAACAATGAGACGGGCACCGTCGGGCACACAGGGCGATGTTTCTAGATCGCGGAAAACGAAGGTTTTCTTCGCGCCGTGTCGCGTAATCGGGTGAGGCTTGATTTTTCCTATACGCTCTTGCAACCGGTTCGCGTATTCCGAGTTGCCCTGTTGTTTCGCTGGTAAGAAGAATTTTGCCGGCAACCTCAGGTTCAGCTCGAGAGCATAGTCGTGCTCCCTGTCTTCGTTCAAATTACAGATATTTTGGCAGTTATTGTTGATATTGACGATTATACTGTGGCTAGTGACTGGCGACAAGCCTCTTTGGGTCGCGTGATCCTTGATGGGTTTGCGCACTGGATTGTTCAAATACGGTTTGAACAAAATGGCGTCTGTCTTCAACTTTGGTCCCGGTGGCGGAGGCGCGGTGCTCGATACCAGCTCCGTTCTCGAAGGAGAGGCGACTACGAGCCTCTTTAGCTTCATCAAACAGAACGGCGTTTCTTGAGGAGGCACTTCATGGCACGAATTCGCCCTGATCGAGTCTTTGGCGTCCAGGCAGAGCCTCTTCGATGATGGCAGAGTTTCGTAACAGCAGGAAAGCGTGCAGTGCTGTCTCATGAACGGCGAGGACAATTTCTCTGAGTGCTCGGGAGCCGAAGTCATATGCGAGGAATATAAATGAATAACAGTACATCCTGGTGTGCGAGTCGGAGTAGCAAGATCCTCTTAAGAAGGTTTCCTGATAGCACGAAGCGACCGGTGTTACGACGTGACCGACTATGCAACAGGCGAGATTGCAAGAAACGACAGGCCCGTTCTCGGAAGATACATCGGCCGCGGCTGAATGGTGGTAGTACGGAAGATTGTACGAAGAGGAGGAACCAACGTCGAAACAGTAAAGAGACAGAGACGATCGCTCGTACTCGATTTCAATTCGATCCTGCGATAAGCTCGACACGTAGTTCGACGTTCTCAGATGTACCGGTGAGTCACCGGAAACAGCAACCTGGATAGGGTTGAGCCGTTGTCTGGAGTTTGCACGGAAGGCGATCTCGCCTCGCAGTTCCATCTCCTGCCCGAGCCACTTCTGTACTAACGGTGGTGCCGTACTAACTTGTGCTCGGAGTTGGTTTATTATTGCATTAAGTATATCCTAACGATATAAGTACTCCGAGGCAAAGAACAGCGTGGCTCGAATTGTCCTCTAGCTCATGTGCCGCCACATATCATATGGATGTTTTGATGGAGCCTTCCGGATGCATGGAGGTGTCGTCGGCGGTGCTTGGTCGCCAGTGAAGTTCCGATCCTTAATTCGAGAGTCGGATCCATGTAACAGCGTGTGATGGCATTGCCCGCATATGCGACAGGATCCGGCGTTACAATGTGGAAGGGTGCTTCCTGTGATCAAGCAATTGGTATACGCTGGTACTTCTTCGGCAGGTACAAAACGTTTCATCCTGAAGCTTTAAATTTTATGTGGTCCGCGGCAAATCGGACAGAACGACGGAGATTGCGACGTGATAAATGCATGCCCTCGTGTTTGACGTGTCGTTCTTATAGGTTCTATGATCTGACAACGATCATTTAAAAACTTCAGGAGTTCCTTGAACGTAGGGAATGGTGTGAATTGTGTGTTGTTCTTCCACATTAACTCAGTTTCACGATCTAACTTATGATGTGGATAAATACAGCAGCAAGGAATCTGCGGTCGGTTTTTCGAGAGCTTCCAAGGCCTTGTAGTGGGTCTCTATCTTGGTTGTATAGGACTGTAAGTCTCGATGTGATGTCCGTGATAAGGGGGCCGTGTCAATCATCTCCTTCAAAGGTTTCTTCACGATTTTAGCCGGTTTATTGTATCGTTGTTCCAATATGTCCCAAGTGGCCGAGTAATGAACTGCTGCGCTGCTTAACAATGCTATAACGAGAGCCGCTTCATGTCTTAAACAATAGCGGAGATACATCGATCGTTTACTGTCGTCAATGCGAGGGTTGTCGTGAACTGTGGTGCGAAATTGTTCCGCGAAACCTGGCCAATCTTCGTACGCCCCCGAAAATGTGGGCAACTGAATTTTCGTCAAATCGACGGAATCCGACAATGATGTGCACGACACGTTTGTTGTAATATTTCGAGTTATTTGCTCCGATCGCTTGTTTGCATCAATGATGTCTATCGCGCGTCCCATAATGGTATACAACATCTGTTGTAGGTCAATACGATCCTGCATTGTTTGACTCTCATCCCTATAATCTAATTCACTTTAATTTTTCTTAAACACCGTAGATTCTACCACTAAGTTGTCTAAATTACGTTGGATAGCAGTTGTAGGTGTCCTTTCCTCATAATTACTGAGAGCAACGCGCAATGCTTCTAATTCTCTCCTGAACCCTTCTCGTTTTCGTACCAACTGTTTTATGCGCTTTTCCTGATTAGGAGCCATGATGGGTTTCGATATCTGAGCGACCTTACCTTGTGGTTGCGATATGGACGTTGTTGGTTTTCATAGATTCACGTGGCACTGTATAGTTATTGGTAAGTGCTCTTTTCACTTGGCGCGGATCTGGCTCAAAGGACCAAATGTTTCGACCGCACAGAAACGCGTCAACGGGAGTCGTAACTTCCCTTTACGATTATTTAATCGAGGCTATGAAATAATCCCCTATTTCGATTATGAGAATAGGGGTGGTTGAATTGAATATTACACTGATTTAACTGGTTATAATATACAGTTTATTACGACAACTTGTTTGTTAGAGTATAAATGTTCGTAGGTACTCGTGGGTTAGATTACGATGTTGCGAGATAGATAAATCGTAAATAAGATATGAACCGCGGGATGGGTTCACCGATTTAGCGATTAGTAAAGAGCTTTGGCAACTTTGCGAGTTGGTGACTGAGTTTTGACTGATTTTCTACTGCCATGTTATTACGAAGGAAAGCTCGTTATGGGTGTGTCTACATTACGATGAAAGCGGATTTGTTGATCACACTTTTCGTTAGGAAAGTGAGGGTAACGCTTAGCGATGCCAATTGGTTAGAAAACACGTTAGTCGATGAAGATAGGTGGAGCAAGCCTCCTACCAAACACTGATCGTGGATAACATTACTCATGGGAAAACCTGCTTTGTCCGTGATTTTTAAGAACGAACAAAAATCCGAAGGAAAGGTTTAAGGACCATCCATAAACCAAAGACCCTTACGGGACTTGAGAGTCCTGATTGTTAAAATACTAAGATTTATGGTGGGTCTTTGGGTTAATTAAGTATCTGAGTAAGGGTAGGTGGACATCTGGCGACCCGACAACGCGGAATGGCGTACGGTTTATGTCACGCTACGTAACACAGTCGAATAAGGCGGCGAAAAAAACGAAAACACTGCACTCGATATGAGCATTGACAAGAATAATTAATTTTGCTACTTTATATTATTGTACAAAATATAACTTAAAGCTCGGCAGAAAATACATAGGTAGAAAACCAAACCACATGTAAATACGTGATAATGAGTAAACTTTTAGAAAAGCTACATCTTCTCCAATTTCGATACTTCGTCAATACGTCGTAAAGGTCAACATTTTGAACAACGTTTTCAATGCATATTACCAGCAGTCGATTCTCATTTTCCAGGCATACAAATGTTTCGCGCTTTTCGATGTTAAGTCTGCTGGTTCAAATACGCCCAGTCTAATACTGAGTAACAAATATGTAACTTGTTACTATAGGTTTAGGGCTCGTTCATACATATCCACTAATGTAATCAAAAGCTATCGAGTAGATTCAAATTTTTTATTTTCTGATCAAACAGGAAAACAGAACAGCCGTTTCTCCCATTCACTGTTAACCAACTAATTCTATCCTGACGTGTTCCTTTAATGGACTTTATTAGTAGTTTGTCCCATTTCCGCTAGAATCAAAGCTTATTATCTGCTTCGGCCAGGTTTTGATATAGACATGTTAGACATAGACGTATATATATGTCGGAGATAAAAGGATATCGGAGCCTTCCCTCTGGAACTTCGGAAAAATCCCTTAACACCGTAATTTAGATTCTGATTAGGTGTAATTAAACAATTGTCGCCACTTAAACCGATTGTATTTGTTCGAGATTTATGATAGTGGGCTTAGACTCGAGGCGACAACCAGTCGCCGAACGTAGCCGCGGTCAAGGGATCATCGCTAGTCATCGTTCCAAACGCAAAAATGTCGTTCACATGCACAGCTACAATCAGATCTTTGGTTGCATTCACATTCACACACGGATCTCTCATACATGGATTCAGGATCTTTACCGAATTCAGGTTGCTCCATGTATATATCCTCATCCACAGGACTGTTGAGGTATGCACACTCCAGATCAATATGTTGGTAACTCCACTCATTCTCCGCACACAAAGCAAGCAAAATACTTAGAGTTCTACGTTTTACGATTGGACTGAAGGTTTCTGAATAGTCCACCCCAGGTCTTTGCCAGAATCCCCGAGCTAAGTCTAGCCTTATATCTATCAGGATCCCTTTTTACAAGTATCCACTTACAGTCAATAACATTTTTGTTTAAAGGTCTTTGCACTATGTTCCGCACATGCTTATTCGCTAGATTGTCTAATTCCTTCATTATTGCATCGGTTCACTTTTGAGCATCTGGCCCCTTCAGGTCCTCGTACACATTCACAGACACATAAAAACCTTGAGTATTGCAAACGATTGCAACATGAGCACAACTATTACGCGTCATTGGCTTATGCAGTCTTGCTGACCTCCTAGGCACAGTCGGTACACTCATAACCTACTCTTGATTATTCTCATTAGTTAAATTGTTCATGAAATGATTACTTTCCCCTTCATCGCTTTTACCATCACTTTGGGTTTCAACATTAATTGGATCAATTCCCCTTTCAAGGTCGAAATCTTCAACGTTCCATATCCATTCAGAGAATTTCCCTTTGATGTCCACTTTAACATTCTTGTAGAGATACAGATTATCCTCGAACCGGACATGACAAGAGATTATTACCTTCTTGGTCTTCGGTAGGTAGATCCTATAACCCTTGACTTGTCGGTTGTAACCTACAAAAATCCTTTCATCTGCCCTGCTATCAAATTTTCCATCACTTGGGCTTCTCGGGTACCAGACTTTGCATCTAAATACCCTTAGCCCGTTGATCTTTCCTTGGATGTCGCATCCCTTACTTTTCCATAACTCCAATGGAATTTTATCTCCGATAGCGGCGGATGGGCATAGGTTTCTTATGTGACACGCAATTTTCACAGATTCTCCCCACAGATAGTCAGGGAGCCCTGACTGAATGAGCAAACACCCAGACATCTCAACCAGGGTCCTATTTGCTCGTTCAGAAACTCCATTTTGCTCAGGGTTTCTTTTTCTTCGCGAGGAGGGGAAAATGCATTACTCATACCTGACGACCCGCATCGCCGGGTTATGTGGGACTAGGCTGATGGTAGGCCATACCCACTAAAAACCCCTCCTGTTGCAATCCTTCTTTGAGCGTAGGGTCTCGTCGGCACTGTTAAATAAACATTACTTCGGCGAAACCCCATTCAACGCGTCAACTCCTTATCTATCAAATGCCTCCATTTCTTCGGAGAAATATTCCCCTTCCCCTAGTAGCTCCGCCTTAGACCCTTTCTTACGCCTATCTCGCCTTCATCACTGTCCCGCATAAGCTCCGAAATAGCCCCCAGGTCGTTGGCCGACACCAATGAGATTATATTATTCACTGTAAAGGTGTCGCCAATAACATACTCCAGAGTGGTACGCTGGACTGCCCATCTTGGACACCACAGTAAGGCGTGTTCAGCATCATCTGGACACGCATCGCAATCCCAACATTTTTCGACGGTTTCCTTGTTACTTCTAACCATATACGTGTTGAAGATACCATGCCCAGTCAACAGCTGCATGGTATAGTGATCGATATTTCTCTTCCTCTTACGGAATGTGGCTGCGTCCTCAATCAAGCTCCTCGTCCAGTTGTTCGCGCTGGACCTGGTCCACAGTGAGTGGACCACTTCTCCACTAGTCCACCGCTTCCTCTTCGTAAAGATGGAGCTAATTCAAGAGCACTTCTGGATCGCCGAGGTCTGGTCGAGCTAATTTCTTCCTAACTTCGTAGATTTACCCTCGCCACCGCGCCCTGATATGAATGGGCATGGTGCCCGTCAACACACACAAGCGAGCAGTTCCTGCGCTCTATGCAAGAATATCAGTTTAATGACTCATCCCGGCACCCCATCGATACCGTCGGCCTTGTTAACATTCAGCCGACCAACCGCTGCTCTTAGCTTGCCCATTTGGTCCACATCACCTGCTCCGGGGGTCCCACCGCCATTATCCTCTGTTACGTCCTCATTCGCGACACCCATATCCTCGATTAGGAAGAGTGTACCGATAATGTTGTCAGCCTGCTCCCTTCCCAGGCTCACATTCTGCTTGCTCCTTCTAAGCCTAGCTATGACTCTTTTATAAGGCATGCCCCACGGAATACAGTCAAGGGTAGCTGCGAACTCCTACCAGGCCAGCCTCTTACTCGAATAGATAGCTGACCTGAGCTCCCTCTTGCTCTTTCTATAATCGACTCCCGGCTGGGCAGCACACCCCTTATTTCTACGCCTCGATCTCTGCGCTAATCTCCTCTTCTTGAGGGTCTCCTTCCGAAGCCGCGCAATCTCCTCGCTCCACCAGTAATTTGGGTTTCCACTCCCCTTAGGGGGAAATACTTTCTTAAGTGCAGCCTCACAAAATTCTTCGATAATCCGCAGCAGATAGTTTGTTGTTTTGTTGTCTCCTCCAACTGAGCTTCCAATAATTTATTTTTTTTATCGTCAAAGCTACTTAAGAACGTCTCAGGTTAAACGTCCTTCGTCGAATATTTAAAAAGTCCCCCTCTTTTATACCTAACCCATCCTCTGAACTCGTGCAAAACGTATCTGTGTCTTCAGGGACCCCAGAACGCTCATGCTTCTCAAGGAGCCATCTCGGATCAAAATAGGAGCATGGCAGTTCCCGTCCAGAACCTTCGACAGCATCTTTGCCCTTCTGTCCGTCTTAGCGCCACCCCATGCCATGGATTTCGCATTGAAGTCACCTGCAACGATCACTTCTTTGCATCTCCTCACAGCTGTCCCGATGTATATGACGAGCCTCTCAATGTATTGGTCAAAGCTGTTTATTCCAGCTCCTTGCCAGGACTGAACGAACAGCTATTCGTCATGTGCCCCATCCTATGGCACCTGTAGTATCTGATTACCTTGGTAAGGACCCGCGTAGTGGCAATTGTAAGGTCTGTTCTTATTTTAATCTCCCCTCCTTGCTCGCGATATACGTAGCGGGTACCACGGCAATCGCAGCCTGAGTGCCCCAGGCTGACACCTTTAGCGACGTAACCTCAACCACGCTGGTATCGTTAATTCTCAGCCCACTAGCTATGTCCTGCTTTGGATCCTCCCTACTTTCTAGCGCATCGATATCCTTGACCTCCACAGATACCCTACTCCGGAGGGAGGAAACACAGACCCTGTCCCCAATAACTTTTTTAATCTTGAGGGTAACATCGCCCCCTTTGTCCCCCTCTTTCAATTTCACGAGGATGTTTCTGCTCCTTGTTCGTCTGACGTCTGTGCTCCCACCCAACGCCTCCTTCGCCACCATAAACTCCTTATAAGTGTGAATCGAGTCCTCATCTCTCCGGACTTTCACCAAAAGGGCCTCAGGTCTATTTCGAGTTCGTTAAACGGTGGCCTCAATTCTCCATTATTACTCGTCTCTCTAGTCCTTCTTTTTTCTTTCCTACCCCTCTGGACAGTTCATTCACCTCGAAAATCGTATGTTTCTCTATCCTCGAGGTCTGCTTCGTTAATTTTCCTTTCCCTGCATACCTCTGCCTAGGAAGTATCGAGCCTCTTTGCCCTTTTCATATTGTCGTACTTTCTGTCCTCTGGTGGCGACACAATTTTCCTCTTGCTTCTGTGCCCCACCACCCTACCCCCTACCTCTACGACCCTTCATACTCCATACTTCGTTTAACTTTTCCCATACACCGTCCACTTTCTTATCGGCCAACGCTGCCATTTCCCCTATCTTTGGGGCCCTTCTGGAATACGTATAAGCATATTCACAGCGCATTTCATATCAGCGATGGCCGCTGCTATCAAACTCTTTATCTCTTCCCACTCGTTGAGTCTGACTAGCACACAGTTGGCTCTTTCCGGCTCGACTCTTAATACTCGTTTTGTTCTTCATCACCGCTCTAGAGAGTGGTTCCCTCGATTGCTTGGCTTTAGACACTATCGGAGTATTATAGCTACTGCTCTCCGAAACGGAAACCTCTCCTTCAGACGCGCTAGCTGTCTCTTCGACTGTTTCGCTGGCCGATTTCACCGCCAAACTCGACCAGCTTACAAGGGAACTTCCCTCACCTCCGATGGCTCCTTTCACGACCGGTGCTAGAAATCCCTCCTTGTCGGTAATAACCGAGACTATTCTCGGCGGCACTCGTACACCACTGGCTTTTAGGCTGCCAGAACTCTTCTTCTCCGCCACCTCTCGTATGTCATTAGTAAATTCCAGGAGCTTAGTATTTTTCTTAGTATTCTTATTACCCTTTCTACTGCACCCCTGACATCCTCCTCCAACGTCGCTCTCCCCTTCTTCATTATTATGGTCCCCGAGAGGTGGCCCCGGGACCCACCCTCTTCCCGTTGTTTGCCTAGTCGCCAGATGACCGTAGGGTCGAGCCTGGAAAGCCACTCAAGACACCGACGGGGCCTGGGGTCTCCGAAACCCCCTGCGCCGTAATTTTTCCCCTTTAATAACCTTATCCATAATTTCCAAAATTTATCATCGTCCTTCTGAATAGCCAGTTGTTATAAAATCTGTTACATAACCGTGCGAACGCAATATTCTTGCATTAACATGCAGTCGTTCACATATGTCCGTCATAAATATTTTAGAAAATATTATCCACATATTCATGTCCTTGTCAATATTCTATACACTTTTAATAATTCTTATACAAGTCACTCAATTATAACTTTATGTTTATATGCCCATATACCTATATAAATTTTATATTTGTCATATGCTCTATGTTACGTCGCCTAAAACATCGGCGCTGCAACTCTCGCGACCGGGCAGCCGATGGCCTGCGTAACGTCATTTCGACCCTCAATAAACCTAAGGACCAACCATAACTTTTCTCTTTCATTGTGTACACATGTATCTTCATTCAATCCATTGTCCTGAAAGATTTCTTAAGGCTAAAAATATTTGCGACGCACATCAGGTTTTTAGGAAGGTCCTTGGGTTTATTAGGCGCAATTAAAAACACGGAGAAAGTGGGTACGCGCCCATTAGGAAAAACCGAACATCTGTCTAATAGAACAGGCTGGGTTTTCCCATGCACAAGGTCACTCACGAACCACGTTGGTCGGAGGCTTCCTACTCATCACTTCTCCTACGACTCTAGGAGGGTCAAGTCGAAGACTTCTCCTACGACTCTAGGAGGGTCAAGTCGCAGACTTCTCCTGCTACATCAGGAGGGTCAAGTCAACTTATTTCGTCAACATCGCTAGGTCAAGTCAACTTACTTCTTCTACATACTACAACGTCGAAGTCTAACATCACAATCTCACGTCTATCAAGTATCCTCAAGTGCTACGTCCAATAACATACGAAATTCGACTGTACGAGCCTTGCTCTACTATTCATATCTATCTCATCTTCGTGCGACAAGTTGTTATCGACGATTTATATCTACTCAACAGTGTAGCTTAAGTGTTGGAAATATATATTTTTATAATTCTGTGAATCACAGTATTATATAAACTTAATCACCCCTATTATCTTAACGGAAATCAGGGGATCGATCAACTCGTGGTGTCGATTAGTATAATCGTAACGGGAATTTACGACTCCCGTTGACGTCTCTCCTTGCGATTGCGTCTCCCCCGCGATTGGTCGAAATTACACTCTATGTTATAAGCGTACCTATGTATATCACGATATAATTATTTCGCTTACGTTCATTTGATTCCTATTTTATATACATGCAACTAAGCCCGCCTTAAATTATATTTAATTAATTTATGTACGACATATAAAACTACCCCAGCCATTATTACATCATTACGCAAACATTAATCCTTAATCATATATAATAACTCATTACTATTAATTAATTTAGCTACAGTGCAGAATGTGTGTGTGAATATTCGGATCAATTAATATAACATATTAAAATTACGTATATTATGCTACAAACTGAACGTGTATATTATTATTAATTTATACTTTTAATACTTCTAATATTCATGCTAATAGATTCGCTATAGTTATTAATAGCTTTTAATAGTTTTAAATAGTTTATAATGGTTTATAATAGTTTGTAATAGTTCGTAAAAGTTTGTTCGGATCTAGATATTGTTTAATTCGAGATCAGCAAGATCACCATTATAGTCGCTTATCTATGATCATAGACTACGTTTGACTATCCGAAGCTCTACAAAATGGCAGCGGAAGAATCATAGTGCCATAAAGTCTATATGACTTCCTATAAACCTATTTAACGCAACACCCCCATAACAACAGTGCATAATTCAGTACTTACATTTCACAAGACTACGCGTAAAGCTCGTAAATGTAATCTGTCATTAGCGATGCATTAACATCCTCCTTCGATGATTGCCAATTATCGCACCATCACTCATCCACCAGCCACTCACTATTGTTTGCAATATTGCTTATAACATTGCTAATAGTCATAAATCGTCTATATAACATCCAATATCCACAGTAAGTACCAAACTTCATTATTTAATGGTATTAACTTAGACTCTACATTAATTTCAAACAAGCTCTGTCATATCGCTTCTCATGATACTTGCTTATCAAATCATATTATTTTTAGATATGGACATATTTATTTACAACATAATCTGTCCCCAGCACTATGCAGCTCGTGAAGATTCGCTATTCTCCGCTACACCTGTATAACAAAATCTAACTAGTAAGTCACCTAACCTAAAAATAAGACTAGTAGTAAACAAAGATTATAAAACTGTCTGGGTCAAGCGCAGCCTAACACAATCTAACCCCAACCTAACCCCAACGAGTCTGTTGGAAGACCCCCCAGTCATTAAATTACTCTCGTCCGGGTGCTTGCCTCTGAACAATGTCACCCACAATGATGCATCTCCTTTGTCATCATTGTACCAATATGCCTGCTGTCGGTATGGCTCCATAATAGAAACCACATCCACTTTACCTTGGAAGGCATATCGATACATCAAATCTTGCGGCAACCTGCATCTATTAAGGTTTATTGTTAATATTTTTATCTTGTGTGTCTAGTTACACCTCTCATCCTCTCCTTCACCGCCGGGCATGCCAATGATCCCGTTATGTGTCTAAGGTTGGCTCTATTCTCTCTCGC
This sequence comes from Bombus flavifrons, assembly GCF_040668555.2. NCBI lineage: Eukaryota > Metazoa > Arthropoda > Insecta > Hymenoptera > Apidae > Bombus > Bombus flavifrons. The sequence goes on from NC_138451.1 coordinate 1,727,760, forward strand.
ACTTGTTACACACTTCGATTCATTTCTACGCTCATTTATGGTGTGATTTATGTCCCCGCATCTCCGATATAGCTACCTCCCTGAACTTATCGCCGTACACATCGCTGCGTCATGCCCCAGCATGTGACACTTATAACATCTCAAGATGTCCTAATCCTAACGCTGGTTCTCTCCTGGGAAACGCTATTTCCTGGAACAACCACCACCGCTTGCTAGGTTCCACAAGGTGAAATATTGCGTAAATCGGCATCTGGCTTTGGTTGGGAAAAGTAGCTCGTCTATTATAATGTTTGCATCAGGTTTATAGCAATTCAGGCTGTTTTTCAATGAATTTATCCCATACGGTTGATGTTAGTTCAAATTTCTCATCTTTCAAATGTTGACTTCTATCATCTCATTTGTCAAATCGAATAAATTTCAATATTTCAACATACTCATTCCGACTCATTGTGCTGGAAAAGAAGCTTGGTCCCCATTTTGTACTTCACAAATATGAAAGTTCCAAATATGTATGCTCCCCGTGTGTACAAGTTTCTGTAATTGTCTATTTTTTACCCAAAACTCGAGAGGTTTCTAATTCCGCGCAAGATATACGTTGCAACATATGGCTGTCAATTAGTAGGGAAAATGCGCCAATTATTTATCTTTCATAATACTTCTTTTTGCATATCACGTGGAGCCGGATGTGTCTTTGAATATATTGTGCAAGGGTAATCTCCCAGAAGCTGACCCTTCTTGAATTCTTTCCCACTTGGTTCCGTTTACGGTAATTTTATTTGGACTAGCTTGTACACTTCCAGTTTCATTTTCAGAACTTGATAGCACCCAAGCACGTCTCCTTTTGCGTACAGTCAAAATATTCTCTGACTCACTTTCGGAGAACTCATTTTCTTTATTACTAATGTCACTATTACTGTCATCACTAGAAATTTCAATTTTTTTTTCTCCTGATTTACTTCCTTCACATTCAGAGAATTCACTATCCTCGATATCAGAGCATTCCACTGATATCTTTTTCAGTTTTTGCAACAATTCGGATGCTTCCAGTTGTTTACATTTTCAAGGCTTGTAAAATATTGTTTTATAAAACGAGAAATCAGGTCTTATTCCAACGACTGTGCTCTACAGAATGATCAGTCAATTTGACTGGTACTGGTATAAGTAAATATGATAAAACATTACTTTCATTCTAAATGAATAAAACAAAATTAAAGTTTATTATATTATTCCTTTAGCTATCCCTGCAAAAGTCATTACATCATTGCGGAGAAAAAATGTAACATGAAGTGGGAATTTTAAAATAAAGTCGTTAAACCAGTCAGTTTAACTGGTATGGTAGTTCTATTGTTAATGGAATCTAATACTTGCTTTAACGTTACTTCGTCTTCACTGTTGGTTACTCGGTCTTTTGTCATTTTAGTAAATATTATGGTTTCCTCTAAGTCTTAATTGTCGAAGCTAGAACGTCTAATTCTGTATTGTGAAAATGAATTCAGCTTTTATCTGAGATTTAGTGTCCGTAGATGCTTTGTGCTTTGCAGGTGTTTCTTTCGGATTTGTTGATAGTGGATTTGTCGCTTGAGATGACTGTGGTGTAAGCTGATCCTTTGCCCGTAGGTTGACTGTCTTGTTTTCTCAACGAGCACTTTTCACTACCCTGGCAGGATCGCGAAAATGTCACGTAATATTCGTGAGAAGAAAATAAAAAAGAGATGAGTTGAGGAGGATCCCCAACTGTTATATTTTCTTTTACAATATTTATTGATCAAGTATAAGAATACAATAGATTTACAATATGTAACGTTAGCGTATAATTCCGAAGTATGATCGAGGGTCAACAAGATTCGCCAAGACTGCGGTTTCTGGTATGTGGTCAATATTCAAGGATTGAGGTACAATATTGATGAAAATTTACATAGTTTGTATGCAAGCGTCACTAATTATGGCGAAAAATTAAATAAGATTAATCATGCGGTTAAGTTTCAATATTTTTGATCACTATTTACTGCGTAGACTCAAAGCAACTCAGCTTTCGAGTCACAATGCATTTAGACTAAGCAAGCTGTCATGAATGGAGAACATCTTCCACCTGCACTTGTTCAATGCTATGAAACGGAGGCAGAAATATTTATTTTAAAACATTTATCTTAGCAATAACTCAGAGTCGCCATTGCGCTGCGATATTATTTTCGACAATGTATTCACTAGTCAATACGCGATCACATACAATACGCGATACAATAGCGCGATCTATTTTCTTCCATTCTTTACAGGCAAGTAACTGAAGCATTGAAGGTCCTCACATATAATGTGCAATGTTTGCTATATAACGACCAATTTTATTTGTCGTTTTATGAATTGAAATGCACATTTTTTTCACCAATATCATTTCGTATACTTTAAACAATTGTTTTATATGAATCTTCCAAATAATCAGTTCTCAGAATCAAAATTCAATCTTTCGCTTATATCCTCAGCGGTTATCGGTGAAAACAATTCCTGGGACTATGGGGTTGAGTGGTCCTGCTCGACCCTGCAAATCCTCATAGAGCCTCTTCACATCTCTTGCCTCTGGCGGTTGCCTAGTTGGCTCCAGGTATGCCAGATCGTTGTTCACGACAACGTCGGTTAACTTCCTCGGACATTCTCTAAAGATCTCTTGACAACGTGCTTAAGAGTTTCTCTTTTTCGGATTCCTATTGCTTTTTCTTTTCTCTCTGTCTTTTTTATTTCGGGGCTTCGCCTGTTACTTATTCCCATTCTCGCTCGTGTTATTCATTAATGCTCGATATAGAGTTGTGTATATAAAGTGTTCTAACTTTTCATTTAGTGGTTCCCTATCATTTTTCTCATCGGCCCAGATCTGTTTCAACCGGGTATAGACCTCCCTTAAAGAAGCAGGCATCTCGGTCCCTTAACAAGGGGGCACCTCGGCAGGTCTTACAATTTCTCTTGTTAAATCGAGTCTCCACTGATGGGTAGACTCTTCACAATTCATTTCACCGCTAATTTCAGGCTCTTCGCGTATCCGCGAATTGCCTGAATTAACGGGATCGCAACCTCCCTCTGTCTCATGGGCACCCTCATGAGAGCTCGTATCCTCACTAGCTATCTTTAACTTTTTCCTCTTATTCTTTATCTGTTCAATTCTTTTGCTAGTGAGGATTTTGCTTATCTCTAAATTTGGGTATCTATAATCTTTATAGATTTCCTCGAGCTCCTTCAGGAAAACCTCTTCTACCGCCCATTTCCTAGTATTTGGGGGGTCCGTTCCCTTCTTTTCTCATTTCTTATGACAGGGTGCGTATGCCATTCGTGGGTATGCCTCTTTGAGTCGCGAAGCTCATGGGGCAAGCTTCACATTTGCACGCTCCTTCATATCTTCGACTTGTGCCATTACATTTCGGTATGTGGTACTTTGTCCCATGATACTTCGGGAAACTTCTTCCACAGTATAGGCATGCCCATTGGATGCGGGCATCTGTGTGGTGTTGACCAAGGTGTCTGTCCAGGTCTGGTAGCGTCATAAAGAAAAGGTGGACTTCCCTTTTGCAGACCGTACAAACAACCTCGTCCCCCAACAGCGGCACCATTATTTTTGAGCTCAAGTTCAGGGACACAGCTGAGTCGTCAACCATGGTCCCCTCCGAAGAGGATAAATCCGCCACAACGCTTCTGAGACCCTTCAATGAAGTCTCATACTTCCGAGGCACCCCCTCGTAAGGATTTAAAACTTTAGTTTGCTTTAAAATTGACATAGTCAATAGTTAAACAAACATTGATAAGTAATTAAAATAAATAAAACGGTAGTAATTAGTCACAATTTATAATAAATAGATAATTAATCCAAGTTTAAAATGACCAGTTAATTTTTAATTTTAAATTTATATTTACAATTCATATGTACAATTTGTATGTACAATTTAAAGTTAATAAATAAATAAATAAATAATATCTATTTTAATCGTCTAAACCAGAATGCACACCTCCACAGAGCTTCGCAACACATTCAGTACTATTGTCTTCATATCTTTGAAATTCCGATCGTTTTTTAATTGCTGACTGTTTCCGGCGTTATTGGTCCTCTACTACCAAACACCACCAGCAGAACGGCTCCCTCACTGACGCCATATCTCTTCTTTAATTCCTTAAGAGAAGAAGAGTACTTGTCAACCTTTTCTTTGGCTGCCTTTTGGAGATGATCTTTATTCTCGTAGCGGACAGTTACGTCGACCACGAGAAGCCGTTCCTCGTTTTACACCACGAGGTCCGGTTTAAACAGATTCTCCTCAATCTTAATGGTAGGCTCGAAAAATACTTCATCCTTGTCTTGTAGCTTTTTAACGAGGAGAGCTTTTACTTCGTCATGCCTTTTTATTCTCAAACCTTTTGTATGTTGGCACAGCCCCAAAATGTGCCCTAGGGTCTCTGGCTGGGCATGACATCTTCTACATGTTGTGTTAATCCTTTTATCAGCTGTCGCAAGAGCTACTCTTGTGCCAAAGGTATTCGTTCGCAATCTTATGGCGTCAATGAAGCGAGACGGTTTCAGCGGGTGATACTCTTTGAGCCACACGTTGCCAAGTTTCTCTCATGGGAAGTCGGCCACTTGTTTAATGTGTTCATTTCTCAGTCTTCTTTTGGCCTTTTCAATGTCCGTGGAAGTCCGTGGAAGCCGGCCAATTAATCCTCAAAGAGTTAGCAATTTTCTTAAATTTCAACTCCGTGCTTTCGTTTATAAGGCTAGATGCTGCTGGATCCAAGGAATTTTTAATATTAATTGCGTTCTTTAGGGTACCGAGTTTCACAAGGTGTTCGAACCTCAGCAACCCTAACCCTCCGCTATTTTTGGGCGTGTAAAAGAACCTAACTGAAGTTGATGGCGTTAAGTGCAATATTCCTTTGGCCTCTTGCCTGATTTCATTGCCCAAAAACTTTAACACTCCCTCGCTTGGTGGGTTGATCAACAAATTATAAGTATAGCGAGGAAATATATAATTTTGAAGAAGCTCCATTTTCTGGCCCGGTTTTAATGACACTTTTCTTACTCTTTTAATCGTGCTCAGAATTTCTGGCACGATTATCCCACGCTTTAGGTTTTTCCATGGACCGAATTTAGCGCCAAGGTACTTGAAGACTTCCTCGGGTGCGATGTTCGGTATCTTTTTATTTCTTATCTCTATCTCTGGATCCCTCACATACCAGGCGTCCTTCTTTGAGACTACCTAGAAGGTCTGGCTTTTCTCTCCAGAGGTATTCATAGCTAGGCCCTCCAGGTACTTCTGGACCATGAATAACTGTTTCTGAGCTTTTTTTGCTATTGCCCAATAGGACAATGTCATCGACAAAGGCCAATATGAGCATCTTGTTATTTTCGCTGATACTGATACTGATCCCCTCAGTGGATTCTTCTACGTCTTCGAGCAGCGGTTCTAAGCACAGGTTGAATAATAAAGGTGATAAAGGGTCGCCTTGCTTAACTCCCCTTACTTACTTAAATAGTACAGCTAATACGATGTGCAGACCCGGGGTTACCAAGTATTTCTTTTCTACACTATCCGGACCTGCAGCTGTTTTATTTCTTATCTTTTTAATTTTCTCACTAATTTCCTCAGCGACAACCGGAGGAAAATATTCATGTATAAGACCTCCTGAAGCACATCTTGGCGGTATGGGAGGATCTGAAGGACCCACTACACCCCATAAATCTTTGTAAAGCTTTTCTATTTCTTTAGCTTCAGGAGGTTGTCTGGCAGGAGCCAAATACGCCAAATCATCATTTATTACTACAACCTGTGGAACCTCAAAGAGGCTCCATACTTCCGAGGTACCCCCTCGTAAGGATTTAAAATTATTATCATTTAATTGACATAAATCAATTTTCAATGAATAATGAATAATTAATTATCATATGTACAATTGATTTTAATAAATAAATAAATATATAAATAAATAAATAAATAAATTGATAAAACTCTCATCCATCTAAAAATATATTTCCCATCTCTATAGAGCTCCTCAAGACGTTCATGATAATTGTCTTGGTTTCACTTTTGTTCAATCCGAGCTCATATAATATTTCCTTCGTTTTAGTTGGAATAGCCCCTCTGCTGCCGAGCACAACGTGCAATATTGCTCCCTCTTCCTAGCCATATATATACTTTAAATAACTCAAGCATGGACGGTATTTGTTGAACTTTTCCTTATAAGTTCTTTGGAGATAATCTCTATTCTCATAGTGGACTGTGACATCGACTATGAGAATCCGTTCCTCGTTTTTAACCACAAGGTCCGGATTGTATTGATTACCCCCTACTTTAACTGTAGGCTCAACAAACACCTCGATTGATTCTCTTAGCTTATTTGCCAGGAACATTTTAACTTCATCGTGCCTTTTGATTCTAAGGCCCTTTGTAAATTGACATAATCCTAGAACACGTCCTAGGGTCTCCGGTTGGGCATAGCACCTTCTGCACGTTACGTCCATATCTTTCTTTGCCTGTGCCAAGATGGTTTTGGTGCCAAAGGTGTTCGTACGGAGTCGCAAGGCATCGATAAATCGAGATGGTTTTAATAAGTTGTGCTCCCTCAACCACACATTGCCAAGCTTCTCTTTCGCGAAGTCAGCCACTCCTTGACCCTGACTTCTAAGTTCGGCCCATTGTTTGACATGCTCTCCTTTGAGTCTTTTACTGGCCTTCTCAATGTCCTCGGAGGTGGTCGGCCAATTAATCCTCAGGAAGTTTGCGATCTCGGCAACCCTAGACCTCCATAATTTTTGGGAGCGTAAAAAAATCCGGTGGCGGTAGATGGTACCAAGTGTAAAATTGATTTCATGTCCTGCCAGACCTTGCTGTTCATAAGTTTCAGGACACCGTCTCCTGGTGGATTTATCAAAAGATGGTAAATGAAGCGAGGAAAAATATATTTCGTTAGTAATTCAATTTTCTGGCATGGTTTTAAGGAGAGCGTGCAAACTCTCCTCACCATGCTCAGAATTTCAGGCACAACTATGCCACAGTGGACGCCTTTCCAAGGCCCAATTTTTGCACCCAGATACCTGAATGCTTCTTCTGGGTTTACTTCTGATATTTTATTCTCGCCAATTTTTATTTTTGGATCTTTGTCGAACCAGGTGCTCTTCTTGGTTACCATCTGGGACGTTTGACTTTTATCAACCGATACTCTCATACCCAAGCTTTCCAGGTACCTGTGGAGCTCGTCCACTTGACACTGTGCTTCCCTCTCATCTTCACCGAGCAAGACGATGTCATCGGCAATGGTCAGCATAGGAATCTTATGTCTTTCATTAATATTTACGCCGCCGGTCTTCATATTAATTATTTCTATTAGCAGCTCAAGGCACAGATTAAATAGCAGAGGTGATAGCGGGTCACCCTGCTTAACCCCCCCCCCCCCGAGGATTTCAACCTCGACCCCTATATTATCCTTCGCTTTATTAGTTGTTTTGCAGTTTTTGTACATTTCGACAATTATGTCGATTATCGGGGTCGGTACGCCCTTTCTAGCCAGGCAAGGTCTAATAGCCGAATGAAGTATGGTGTCGAAGGCTTTCGAGATGTCCACGGTTGTGAACACGCTGCCTCGATGTCTTTTACAATGATCTAGAGCAGCGTTTATTAAATCAATGTTTACCTTACACTCGCTTTCGGATGTAAACCCCTTCTGTCTTATATCCTGGGTGATACCACTCCTGAGCCGTCCATCGAGAATCGACGAGAACATTAGACTTAGAATTGATCCAATTGTTATTGGTCGCCAATTTTCAATAAAGCTAGTATCTTTGTTGGGCTTTGGAATCAATGTAGTCCTATTCTCCTTCCATGAGGTCGGAAAGTAGGAATTATACCATAGAATGTTGAAAAATTTGGCGGCTATGATGGGCAGGCCAGGTATTAGTAGATTTTCTTTCAATAGCCCATCTGGCCCTGCCGCAGACTTCTTTCTAATTTTCTTTATTTTGTCCTCGACTTCCCCGACAGTAATCGGCCCGACGTAGTCACCCAGTGGCAATCCTGGGGTACTCCTTTCTGATGTTTTCGGGTTCATGGGGTCAGTTCTCCCCCATAGATCATTGTAAAGTCTTCTCACATCCCCTGCATCTGGCGGTTGTTTGGCTGGTTCCAAGTGAGTCACATCATTGTTTACAATGGCATCGGCCAACTTCCTTGGACATTCCTTGTATACTTTTTGGCGAGAGAGTCATAGTTACTCCCGCCGTTTACCCCCAATTTTTGAATTTCTTCACGTTGAAATTCAGGGCACTGGGCAGAAATCGCATTGCGTCAAAATCCTTAGGGGTCATCGTAATGCTTTGTTTTAATTAGACAGTCGTATTCCTCTAGTCCGTGCCAGTTCTGAGCTGAGCGTTGAACGGCGGCCGAAGAGAACGACCGCGGCGGTTCCACCGTCGCGGAAGTCTATCAGCAAAGAAGATCCGCGGGAGACCAAGGCACGGGACCGAGCTCGGATCCAATCTTTATTCCGAAGTTACGGATCCAATTTGCCGACTTCCCTTACCTACAATAGTCCATCGACTAGAGGCTCTTTACCTTGGCGATCTGCTGCGAATATGGGTACAAACCAGCGCGACAGCTCCACGTGGTTCTCTCCTGGATTTTCAAGGTCGGATGGGAAGATCCGGACACCGTTGCAACTGAGTTGGTCCTCGTGTTCCAAATCCTCTTTCCCTGCTAGAAGCTTCCAGGGAACTCGAATTATTATACAGAAAAGAAAACTCTTCCCGGATCTCCCGACGCGTACGCTCTAGGTGCGCCTCTCCTCGCAATGAGTACGAGAAGCCCCGGGAGTGCGGGTCCGTTTTGTTGCGCGGTTCATCCTCCCTCCATCAGCTCGAACGCCGGTTTCCATTTTCATTTAGATTTCACTTAATACTTATTAAGTCTGCATAGTCTTATAATAAAAAGTTTACGTTCTGCGGAATAGGTAAATCCTTCGCAAACAGGCATTCTGTTTCTCTTTCTCATGAAATATAATTATGATATGTAATAGGATGCCGCGTTATGAATGATTTAATATTAAGGACATATTTAAATTATCCACAACCTCATAACTTGAAGTATGCCTTTCTGCATATCTGCACAGGTACGCGCAACTATTTTGTATCACCTGTAAAAACAAAAATAAAAAAGATTATTAAGTTCAACATTCATCTTCTACAAATAATATAAGTATCGCGTGTTTCAGTAAAGTACTTCTTAAACTAATATTATTTATTATATAGTTACTTGCTTATCAATATTAATTATATAAGCTTTCGTCCACTCTTACGTTTAGTTAATGAATTATTTGATTAATGAATTCTGAAATTGGCCAATTAACAGCGACGTCAATTACCCTCACTTTCCGAACGAAGGCTTTCCTCGACGATTCCGATGATCTTGTGTCCTCGGACACACCCCATCATAGTTTTCCTCTGCAGCAGCATCGTGACGGAAAGTCATTCTTTCGTGAGGTCTCATTAGCGAGTTACATAGCGTCTTTACGCTCGGTGGATATTCCACGTTTTAACAAAGAGTTAGTTTAGTTATACTTCCACCGTAGCCAAGCAAGTCGAGTACAATTTGGGCTTTGGAAGAAAGAGCATTTTGTTATCCCGTTGACCGCGGATTCGTTATTGAACCTAGGATCATTGTCATTGGCATCTCGAGTATCTAATTACCAGGGTTGTCAAATTCTGTAATAATCATATTTGTACTAGTCAATATCTTCTCTATTGCATAACAACAATGTCTAATCCAAACGAAGATTCGTTTCACGCCCCTAACCCTAATCATAATGTGAACACGACATATATAACTGCGTATTATATATAGTGTAAGTTGTTAATTTTTTGGGTATGTGAGAGATAGTTAATTAGTTGATATAGTAATACTATATGGGTTGATGGCTTATCTATGTTGGCGTTTTGGCTTTGCTATGTGTTATGATTTTTTTTTATTTATTAAAATTTACAATCAATGCTCGCATTGAGAATTTTCAGTAATTTATACTGGCGCGGCGCAGTGACATGGCTAATTATTTATAATAAGTTAATACTTATTATAGATAAGTATAATTTATAAGTAAATATTATAAATAAGTAAATATTACTTAATTTAAATAACTAATTGAATCTAGCGTTTAGGTCTAGCGGGTAGTGTCTCTTCAGCCTGCGGATCTGGTCCGACGTGATTAGGGGGTTTCGATGTTTGTTGACTCTTTTGCTATATCTGTCGCTATATTTTACGATTTCCTCTTTGACTGTTGGTATCTTGAGGTCGCGATGTATTAGTTCGTTGGTGACAGACCAGGGTGCGTTTATAATGGATCTTAGCGTTTTCGATTGGAAGCGTTGAAGTATATCAATGTTGGAATTACTTGCTGTTCCCCATAGTTGGATTCCGTAGGTCCAGACAGGTTTTATTACGGCATTGTAGAGGGTAATTTTATTCTGTATGCTTAGTTTGGAGCGTCTGCCCGTGAGCCAGTATACTTTTTTCAGTTTGTTCTTCAGTTGCTTCGTTTTGTCTGTAATGTGGTTTCTCCATGTTAGTCTCCTGTCCAGGGTCATGCCCAGGTATCTGACTAAGTTCTTGGTAGGAATTGTTGTATTGTTGATGGTGATCTGGGGGCAGGTTTGTTTTCCGAACGTGAAGGTTACATGTGAGGATTTTTTTCATTAATTTTGAAGCCCCATTTATGAAACCACTTTTCCATAGAGTCGAGACATCGCTGGAAAGTGAATGAAGCAATTATCGGGTCTGCGTGGGAAGTTAATAGCGCTGTGTCGTCAGCAAATGTTGCTATTGTTATCTCTGTTGATATAGGTAAATCGGCAGTGTAGATGGAGAACTGCAGCGTTCCGAGGACACTACCTTGGGGTATGCCAGATTCAATTGGGAATATTGTGGAAGTGGCGTCTAAGCATTTGACCATGAATTGTCTATTGGTTAGGTATGACTTTAGGATGGAGTAGTAGGTGTGTGGTAGGATTTTTTTAAGTTTGTGTGGTAGCCCTTCATGCCATACTTTGTGGAATGCCTGTTGAATGTCTGAATACCGCTGAGCAATATTTTTTCTTTCCAAGGGTTTGGCTGATAATGTGACTTATGCGATGGAATTGCTCTACTGTTAAATATTGTTTTCGAAAGCCGAATTGATGATCTGGGAGTGTTTTCAAATCCTCTAGGAGTGGAAGGAGTCGATTCGTTAGCATCTTCTCGAATAGTTTAGACAGGGTCGGTAAAAGATTAATTGGGCGATAGGAGCTAGTTTCATATATGGGTTTTCCGGATTTAGGGATGAGAGTAATCAGTGAGATTTTTCAGGTCGTAGGAAAGTATTCAAGCCGAAGAATTGCGTTAAAAATCGATGAGATGAGTGCAATCCCTTTTATGGGGAGTTCCTTGGTTGCTTTATTGCCTATTAGGTCGTGCCCCGCTGCTTTCTTGGGATTTAGACGACTGATTGATTCTGTAATCTCTGCAGAAGTGAAGGGTTCCATAGGAGGAGACATTTAGAAGGGAGAGTGCAGGTATTCAGTAATGTCCGCTGCAGCTTTGGAGTAATGGGGTTTAAATACTTTAGACAAGTATTTAGCAAACAGGTTGGCTTTATCAATAGGGCTACGTGCCCATCCACCTTGCGGACGGCGGATTGGAGGGATTATTTGCGGGGGGCGCGTGAGATTCCTGGAAGCCTTCCAGAGTGAGTAGTTGGAGTCATCTGTCGGGGACAAATTGGCTAGATATTTATGAAAACAGTCATTTTTATAATTTTTGATGATTTTGGTTAGCTTTCTAGTTGGGTTGATCATCCGGTGTTCTATGGGTCTGCCATACTCTTCTTAGTCTACGTTTTTCTGCTATTTTTTTAAATATGTAATGGGGATATTCACGTTTGCTGATAGAAGTCTTAGTAGGCGTGGAGGAGCGGGTAGCGTTTATTATGCTCGTGTTTAAGTATTCCGTGGCTGATTCGATATCTTCATTAGTTTTTAATGAAATTAAAGCTGAAGTTGAGTGATTAAAGACTTCTCTAAAGAGCTGCCTGCTGTTGGTGAGTTGGTTATGTATAAAGCCATTAGGTGTATTCCCGATAATTGTTGAACTGACTATCACGGGGGCATGATCAGAAGAGAGATCAGCCGAGGGGTTGATTTGGACTTATCTTAGCGATATTTTTAGTTATGAAGAAGTCAAGTAAGACAGGTATTATGTTAGTGTCGATGGGCCAGAGTGTGGGTTCGTATGTGGTGAGGTAGTTGAGATTGTTGGTGATTATGCTGCTTAAGAGATTTTTACCTCTTACTGTGACCAGTCTGCAGCCCCATTGGGTATGTTGGCGTTATAGTCGCCTCCAGTTATGAATCTATTGCCCAGGGTGTCAAGGAAGTTATCAAAGTCTTCTTTGGCGATGGAGTGTCTGGGAGGGCAGTATACCGCTGAAGTGGTGATTGTACCATGGCAGTCTTCTATTGCTACGTTTGTTGCTTGGAGGTAGTCTTTCTGGAATGATGGAAGTTCGTAGTGCTTAATGCTGGATTTGATAATGATTCCGGTGCCGCCGTGGGCCTTTCCACTGGGATGTTGGGTATAGTAAAAGTTATAACCATTTATTTTCAGCTAGTTTTTGTCGGTGAAGTGGGTTTCAGATACGAGCATTACGTCGATTTGTTGTTGTTTTAGGAAGAGTTCTAGTTCGAATTTGTGTTGAGCTAGACCGTTGGCATTCCAGAGAGGTATGCGTCTTGTTTCTATTTTGCGTCGGGGCGTATTAATTTATCCATGACGAGTGTTGATAGTGATGGCAAATTATTTATTTGTTCAGATTGTTTTTCTATTAACCTTTCAAGTCTAGAGACGTTGTCTGTGTTTTGTGGATTGGGTACACTATTTTGAGAATGGTCCCTGTGGCTATTCGGATTATTTTGATTTCCTTGAACTGCTTGGGCATAGGAGATTGAAGTAGTAGTGAATTTAGGAGGATTGGGTATTTGGTTGGTTGTCTCCGTGGCTCTAAGTTTAGGATACTTATTTATATATAAGGTTTTGTAGGCTGAGCAGCCTTTGTAGTTATCAGGATGGATGCACTTCGCTGGGGTTTTCGGTGATTTAGTGCACTGGTCAGTGGAGTGTGTACCTGCACATTTAACGCAGCAGAAGGTATGGTTGCAGTATTTCTGCGTGTGACCGTACCTTTGGCACCTTTTACATTGCACTATCTCTTTTTTAACAAGCGGTGGTTCGAATTTTACTATTGAGTTCATTAGTCGACTAATGTTATAAATTTCCTTATTGTTAGGCTTTTGTTTTATGTCAATAAAAAATAAGGATAGCGTGTCTTTCGAGATTCTATGCCTTATGTTACTAACGTTGATTACTTCGTGGCCGTGTTTTAAGAGTTCGAATTTCAATTCATTTAAGTTTGCTGAGTGGTGTGTTCTTGTTTAATCTGGTATGTGTGGAAGTTGGCATTCATGGGCTTTAGTAGTTTTGTGAGCCTTCTATATACGTCTGGGTTTGTCGGCAGGATTTTGACTTTGTTGTTTTTTATTTTTAAGTTGTAGTCCTCTTTGCAGATATCTTTCTCTATGGACTTTATCATTGTTTGTATGTCGATGACATCATCAACAAATATTGGTGGCGGAGGGGAATTTCTTTGAATGTGTTGGTTTGTTGATGGATCTGCAACTTCCATGGAGTCATTTGAGGATTCCAATATTGCGTATCTGTTGTATGTGGTTACTTGGTTTGTTAACTGTTCGTTCTGGTTGGCGTTTGTGTTTATTTTAGCCGATTCTATTTTACGCTTTTTAGAGTTTTTGGTGTCACTAGTACGGAGGGATCTATTGCACTTTTGCCACGGAGGAGGTAGCGCGGAGCAATTGTGGATTTGCTCAGGAGAGCCTGGTCGTGATACCTGGGCCATCATCGAGTTAGTTAATTCAAGTTGAATAACTAGTCGAGAGGCTATGAGGCTATGATTCGGGTAGCGGTTAGGAGCGTAGGAATTTTTCTCTAAAAGGATAGGAAACACCTGGCTGTGTTCACTTTCGACGGATGGGCGTCACGTGTTGTTTTACAAACTTCACAGAGCACTAAACACATGTCTGCACGCTTCGGCACTCAACGGCGAACTCATGTGTTATGATTAGCACTATTTTTGGAAGGATATGGTATAATGGTACGACGATTTTGACTATGTCCCTGATCTATGCACTACATTTAATACAAATATGCACAAGTTCATTAAAGAGAAAAAAATTACGGCGCAGGGGGTTTCGGGACCCCTAGGCCCTGTCGGTGCTTCGAGTGTCGTACCAGGCTCGAGCCAACGGTCATCTAGCGACTGGTCAATCGAGGGGTGAAAGTCGATCCCAGGGCCACCTCTCGCTCCGGTAAAGCGACCGGCGATCAATCACATTCAGCGAATTTTGAAATTCTTCCAAAACTATGCCTCAGTCTACTTTGGAAGATATAGTAAAAAAAGCTTCATCTGCTTCAGAAGCTGTTAAAAAAAAAATTCAATGATTACAGGGCAGTTTTATCGGAAACCCAAGAAAAAGTGTTAGTAAATTACATATTAATCTCAGAAGAAACATTATTTGGCGTTACTTTAACGGATCGACAACTATTAGCTCCTCAAATAGCAGAGAAAAATAACATTTCGCGTAACTTTAATAGAGAGAAGAGGAGGCAAAACTGATCGTACGCTTCCCTTCAGAAGCATATAACATTATCATTAAAAGCATCTGAGAAGACATTCGTTAGTCGTGCAATTCGCTTCAACGCGTTGTTGCAGAGCAGCTCTTCCATTCATTACAGTTGATTTATGAATAGTACAAGACTCAACCCGGTAATATTCAATGCAAGTGCCTAATAAATCATTGAAAATATATTATAATTTTTATCCTTTGGTTTAGGGGATTCGTAAAATTCTCAAGTCACATGCTTGAGGAACCAGTGCTTTCGTTGCTTGATGGTCACGTATCGTCAATACACTAAAATCGTAGAATTAATTAATCTCGCTCAGGAAATAATATTATTACTTTATGTCATACACCATACTGCGTCCATCATTTACAACCACCTCCACTAAGTACTTTGAACGCTGTGTAACAAATTACGAAGTTACGGAATTATATAAAGCAACATTTCTTTGAAGCAGTTATCATTGAAACCGCCATTCAAGGGTCCCAAGAAACTACAATATTTCCTTTTAATGTGTTTCCCCATTACTTGTGTGCTATTTTGAGAACTACAAATAAAGACCACAAAATATCAACAGTCAGATGCAAGAGGATCCAACGGACCAACAGGCGATCAACAGTGTGCAGCAAGTACTGTTATCAAAAGACGCAGAAACGCTACTATCCACATCTAAGGACGTTGGAACACTATCAGTGACGTCTAAGGATGCAAAGCCTTCAGCACATATATTTTCCCCCAAAATAATCAAATCTATCTGCCAAGCAAAGGAAAGAGTAAAGAGAAAAGCAATGAAAACAGGGAACACTGTAACAATCATCTCGGAACAATGCAAAAGCCAGGTCGAATAAGAAATTACTCAGGCTGGAAAAAAGACCGAACGAAAAAAAAATCTTTCAAAACCAGGGGCGCACTTAGCAGAGATAAAGAAAATGTAGCAGGGGGAAAATGAAAGATGCAAAATTCTTCGCTCGGGCTCGCATATTTTGTGATGAACTCTTTATATCACCAAAATTTAAGAAAAAAATAGATTCAATGTATTATATGGCATAGATGGGTACATGAAATTTACATAAATGTTGAGGATTGATGGTTTAACTAACCCTCACTGCTTATTAGATTAATTATATGACTTCTTATGTCGTCGCGCATCTTATTCAGATTATGTCCATCAATTGTGAGTGATCTGTAAAATTTAATCGTAGCGTTTAGCTTCCCTTCATAAACTTAGCTTATTATGTTCGTATTGTCGTCGTCTGACTTGGGCCCACATATTCATGCATACCATCAATAGAATGTTTGGATCTCTCGTAAAGCGTCTTTTAACTGTTTTGCCAACCGATGCACTGATAAGGCGTCTTTCTCAAACACTAACTGCTGAAGTCATCAAGACATGGACTGCATTGTGTGGTCTACAGAACGACGAAATTGCATGGTCGTCCCGTGGCATACTCTAAGAGAGCGTTGAACGATGACACCGCGTTCCTTTCTATCTAACTACTCGTGGAATCACTTCAAGTCAGTTCGAGTCTATCAGTTTAGAGAATCGATGCCAGTGCACTTCGCTGGGCGTGAGTTCTCGTGCGCTTTCGCGGGATGTTCTCTACCTATCAAACATTATAGAAACAAACTATGTGTGGACATGGTTAGCATATCGTGCGGATAGCTAGAAAAAGAGAAAAACAGAAAAAAGGATATAAAAATTTGAAGAAAGGAAGAAAGCGAACTGGAAAAGAGAAAAAAAGGGCTAAAAGCCAAAAAAACATTTTTTGACGGGCGAATTGGAACGCCAAAAGAACAAAAAAGAATGTGAGACAATTACTGGGGAAAATTAATTTTTATTATAAATTTATATTGTGAAAAATGTGGAATTCACCTGCAATGAAGAATGTGAGAAATCATTTCAGAAGATCAAAAAATATCTCTGTTCAAGTCCGATTCTAGCAATATATGAACAAAAAAAAAAGAAATATTCATTTATACAGATGCAAGTGGTGATGGTTTAGGAGCCGTTTTAAAACAACCCCAAGATAACGGTATGTTACTTCCGGTTGCGTACTTCTCAAGAAAACTGAAACCAAACAGGATCAAAGAAGAAAGCAATCTATCTCGAATGCCTTGCTATTAAAGAAGCGATTCAATATTGGCAACATTACACATTACCGTTGCCGTGCACAGAATGTTTGATATGAAATGGACCTTATAGCGATAGCATTCGTCATGAGAACTAGATGCAGTGCGTATATTAGCAGCACATGGGTTACGAAAATTGCATCAGTTCTAATATGCCGTTCTACGTGTACATCAACTGTAACTTGATTGATACACGTTGCTGAACCGAATAACAAGCGTATCAACCAAAAAATTGTGAAATAGAGATAACAATGAAGTGTTCGCAAGTGATCTTAGTTAATATATCTTGAATTTTGTTGCTGCATTTTCGATGATAGCGATTAGTGTTATTTGCAAGATTTGCAAAAGGAAAATTCAGTCTTCTAGAACCAGAAACCGCGGCTTAGGTTTCAAAATTGCAATTAAGTATGAGTACTGGATGAAGATTTTCAACTCATCTTCAACACTAATTGGCAATGCACTAGTTGTTACGTCTGGCGACACTCTACCTAGACCAGGCCACACACCGCGGGCAAGATGGGAACCAGATATCCGCTCATCCTTACTGCGTACCCTCAATAGTCTTCAAGACCCGTCAAAAATCTCAGGAATTATCTAGTTAAGGTCCTTCAGACCGAACAAACATCTCTTTACTGAATCGTTTCTAAAGCTTATTGTTTACCACGGGAAGGCACGGGAAAGTTAGTTTTTCTCATGTATGATACTTCACACTAGCAACTTTCTATCGAGGGCGGCTAAGACCCTTCCTAGTTCACCAACCTTCTTTTATCCAATCTGAAGCTATTTCTACTGCTCTCACTTTCCTAACTAAAATTGTCATCAACAAATCCGATGGTCCCTTACGTTAGACACACCCATCACTAGCTTTCCTCCGACACAGCATCGGCACTGTAACTTACTTATTCTGCAAACGTTAGAATAGTCAACAAGTCATTACCGGGTTACTTTCCTTAAATCAATAATTTACTTAACGTATACATACTCAACAGTGTACCTCATAAGTGTTGGAAATGTAAAGTTTATAACCCTGTTGTTAATCGCATCGTTATACTACCTTAACCACCCCTATTATCTTAACGGAAATCAGGGGATCGATCTATTTGCGGCGTCGATTATTATAATCGTAATGGGAATTTACGACTCCTGTTGACGTGATTTCTCGCGATCACGTCTCTCCGCAAATGGTCGAAGAAACACAGGAAAACATTGGAAAAAGTTACACACACATGATAAACTCAAATAGAATTATGAAGCCAATGATACAGAAATAATAATAAATTTAAACTGAACAATAATAAAAGAAATAACAGAGATACTTTCTGGAGAAAAGAAAGAAAGAATAGAATAATCTACCTATAGTGAAGTATATAAATATGATAAAAGTATAGAAAAAATAATCAAAGTTACTTACTTACATATAAAACTGCTATTAATAAGTAAAAGAACAATCAAAGTCAGAGTAGCTGGGAGACAAGAACGATCAGTGAATGCAGAAAATAGCAGAAAATAGTATAAAACACAAAACAGATAAAAACAAAATGTATAATATGTGTAAGAAAAATAAATTGGATACAGTATTCAGAATTTACAACAAAATTCAGTAAAAAAACAACAATAGGAGGATCATTTCCTTTTCTGACAAAAAAAGATAGTTATGAGGACTGACAAATTTTATTAAAAAGCAAAAACAGTGTACCGGCACATGAGTCATAGGACGAGGTGGATCGAGAGTGTCTCATGTTGTTGTTGTGCTTCGGAACACGAACACAGCTTTGACGCTCCAAACATATCGATAGACAAAACAAAGTCACCTTTATGGACAACCGTCGATCTTAGACAAATTCAAATTTTCCGACTCCCCCCCCCCCCCGACCAATATAAATAAACGGACGCGATCGCGGGCGAGACAGTATATACCAAGTGACACGAATTAGCGATCAATATCTACGAATCGGATTTTCCGCAAGCGAACATACACTATTGTTGCGAACACAGTGAACGAGCGTCTTTTGTACTTTTATTTATTTATTTGTTTAACTTATTCGAAATATATTTGACGGGTTGCGACAGCAACCTCTCGCTCTCGTTATTTTACATTATCTATCCACAACCAATCCTCTACAGTAGCATTAAGTTAAGATCATTTTACCATAGAAGAATAGCAATTCAGACAAATTCACAAATTATAGTAATCTAAGAACAACTTAAAAACTTTGTTATGTTTGTTTTGTAGTAACCAACAAATTTGACTTTTAACCTAAGAATATATATGTCACAAATAATTTTATGTAGAAATAAACATAAATAATACTAAATAAATAGAATTTTTCTTATTAAAATGTGAGTCTGTAATAAAAGACGGAGTAAAAAAGAAAAATAACTTTAACAAAGAAGAAATTTATAAAAATTTATTTCTAAAAAATTTTGGCCGATCAGATAAGTGAAATAAAAGTACAAAAAAACAACTAATATTAGATGAAACGTAATGTATTCTCTCAACGTACATTTGCGAAGCGGTTTATTTTATATTCATTTCCGACATTCTTCGTTTCCACCCAATCATGGCAGTTCAAAACTATTTTATGAAAGTTAAGAATTTTCTACATCAAATCATGTCATTTGAAAGACCTCATATATTTCTAAATTATTCACACAAAATTAGTACAGCGTACAAACATTAAAAGGAAATAAGCGATACAGTAGCCCAAACAAACAAGGACGAAGATTAAAATAACACATCAAAAATAGCAGTTATTATTCAAATTTGTATGAGAAGTCATTCAGAAAGTAAATTCTTCTTTAAATGAAAGAGGGTTATGTATATGAAAATCAAAAATGTGATGAAAATACAAAAAACATAAAAAAAGGAAACTGTATTTTATATTACGACTTACTTTTACATATAGAATAATTTCCTTTCCAATTACTGTACTACTCCATCCATCCTAGAACAAATTTTTAGGTTAAAATTATTTATACAAAACTAATATGTATACGAATCTTTTCAAAATTATAAAATTGTATGTATAAAATATTTACCTTCGCTAAATCTCTTTTTACAGAAGCTTTGCAGATCAAGTTTCTAATCAAATTTAATTCCACATAGTACTCATTACCAAGTAATGCTTGGTAAATTAAAAAATTATAACGTTTAGTAAAGTTTTATGCGAAGTACACTCTACCTTCACTCGAATACGAATGGCGATTGAACAGCACCGATATTTAGGATAACAGAGTGACGACAAAGGAGTAGTGCTGCTTGCTGATTGGTTACGCTTCAGGACTAGAAGTGGAACATGTACACAATCATTGCGCAGTCACCTTGTGCCATACTTGTGAAATCTAGATGTGATTATTTTGTTAACTTTTCATGGTTGTACCTCAACTTGAAGATTAATTAAATAGATGTTTAATAACGATTTTAATACCGAAAATAACGATTATTATACCCCGAATTTATATATGGTTATAGTATAGTAAAATACGTAAACTATGTAAAATATAATAAAATATGTATGTGTTATGTACAATGGCTCACGAAAGTATTCCAATGCTCGCTATTGAAACATTAAAGATATATATATGTCGGAGAGGAAAGAACACCGCAGCCTCTGGAATGCTGGATAATCCCGCAACATTGTAACCTAGAGTCTACTATAGCTGTAATTAAACAATTGTAGTTATTCAACCTAATTGTAATTGTCCGAGATTTGTGATAGTGAGCATGGCTCGAGGCGACAGTCGGTCGTCAACGTGCCCGCGGTCAAGGGATGAACGCATTGCCTAACAAAGGTATGAAATAATTCTATAGCTCTCCTTAAAAGAAATATCTCTGGCGACACGCGACAGTAAACATTCCAACGGTCTCTGTCCCGTGGCTCGCCACACGCAGTCCCTATTCTTCGAGTAAGATGATTGCCAGATGTGGATGTGTCTCCACAGTACGTGATCAGCTAGCCCGAGGGCCGTTATAAACACTAAGATCTAGTTACCTAAAGTCCTTCAAACAGATAAACAGTCTTTGTCCTAACTACGGGAAGATAGGGGAGACCTATTTTTTCAACGAACGGCGTCTCCCACTAGCAACTTTCCCTCGAGGGCGGCTAGCATCTTTTCTAACCACCGATATGGAGATTGACCAATTAGAAGCAACGTTAATTTCCCTTACTTTCTGAACGAAGACTATCCTCGACGAATCCGATGATCTCGTGTCCTTAGACACATCCCATCATAGTTTTCCTCTGCAGCATCATCGCGACGAAAAGTCATTCTCTCGCGAGATCGTATTAGCGACTTACTTAGCGTCTGTACGCTCGGTGGATATTCCCCGTTTTAACAAAGAGTTCGACTTAGATTTTGCGGGCACGTTCATCCATTACCCCGTCGACCGCGGATTCGTTATTGAACCTAGGATCATTATCATTAGTTTCTCGAGTGTCTAATTGCCACGGTTGCTTGTCCAATTCTATAATAATCGTATCTGCACTAGTCAATGTCTTCTCTATTGCTTATCGACAATGCGTAAACCAAACGACGATTCGTTTCATGCCCCTAATCCTAATTCCAATGTAAACCCGACATATATATATGTCGGAGATGAAAGGAAAGCCGAAGCCGTTCCTTGGAAATTTTGGGAACATCCTCTAGTACTCTAGCCTAGATTTTATCATAGCTGTAATTGTTCCAGATTTGTGATAGCGAGATTGGGTTCGAGGTGACAATTGCTCGCCGAACGTAGCCACGGTCACGGGATGGAGGTTTTGCCTAACGGAGGTCTGGAGTGGTTGTATGGGTTTTCCGAGAAATGTGGTTGTGACGGCATGCGGCCTCGGGAGCGGGTCTAGCCACGTGTGATGTTGCCTCGGAGGTGCTGATACAATGGGACATACATTGTATTAATAATCAAACTCCAGGCAGAAACTGCCTAGTAACGGCGTTTGGAACTTTCTCGATGCTTCCAACGAGTCTGCCTAACAACGGCGTTTGGAACCTTCTCGATGCTTCCAAACGAGTATAGAAAACAAATGCAAGCGTACAGCGAGAAAAATCTCCACGAGGGTGGCATTCTTGCGATTGCCTTGAAGAGTGACACATCGAGCATTTTCAACAATCGTATTTCTGTGCCTAAGATCAGTTTACGCTTAGTAGAGAGTAATCCCGTTGACCGTGGATTCGTTTGAACTCAAAAATAGTGCTAATAGCGTTCATTAAACTTATTATTCGTAAATCATACTATTCATTAATCTTACTGTGCGTTAAACTTATTATTTATTAGACTTATTATTTGTTAGACTTATTATTTGTTCAACTTATTATTTCACTAACTTTATTATTCGTTAAGCTTATTATTCACTAGACTTATTATTTGTTAATCTTTGTAGTAGACTTGTATATACGTGTAAATATAATCTCGGCTGTGTAAAACAATGGCTAATTCACATGAAGAGTTGTTACGCGCCCAAAATTCTAACCTTAACCCGACATATATATATATATATATACACACACACATACACGCACACGCGTGCGTGCGAGCGTGCATGTGTGTGTGTGTGTGCGCGTGTGCGTGCGTGCGTGCGTGTGTGTGTTGGATAATATTGTAATATCGGAATATATATTAAAGATGTAATTTTTCCCGATTAATTATAATTTATTAATTATAGATTGAAAATACAGATATTAGTTAGACAGAAAAGACGATGTTTGATTAACAGAAAAACTAAATGCAACGCTCGTATTTACATCAAATAACTTGACAACTGTTTGGTAACTCTCTCTCTCTCTCTCTCACTAGCAACTCGACAACACTCACAACTCAACTCTAACGACTCTATGCTTCGACGTCTCGATCAACTCTGCTCTTCGCAACACACTCGCTTTTCGACTCGCATACTCTGACCTCTCCGTCACCTCTCCTTGAAAACCGAAATCGTCTTTTGTTCTAACGCTGTTTATCGTTTTTCTCATACCTCTGCAAGAACTAGGTCACTTTAGTCACATAGGCGCTCTTAGATGTAAACAAACCACAAAGGACGACGTACACGGTGTTTTCTAATTTCAGCCGATCTCCAATCAAAGCTATTCTACGATATTACAATATTTATAGAAGTTGATTTTAATAGAAACATGATTATTTTTTAAGAGCATAGTATTTAACTATAGAAGTATTATAAATGCCACATAATTTTATCGCGTTCATCACTGATGCAACAAATGATATTTATCTTTCTTATTGAAATAGGACATTTTGTAACAAAAGAAAAAAGACAGACACCGTAGCAGAATATAAAAGAACTTAAAAAGAATTTATGCTGCAATAAGCTTTTGAATATGATAATGTGTATTCATCATAAATTGCACATATTTTTGAAAATATTTCTTACAAAATTCTGGTCAATCAGATAACTGGAACAAAAAATCCAAGAAGCAACTAATATTCACATAAAACTGCATTTGTTTTTATGACTTACTTTCACATGTAGAATAATTTATTTGGTTGTTGTAGGATCCATTGTAAAGAGAGAACAAAGTTTTCCAATTAAAATAATTCGCACGAAGTATTCAATTTATAAATATTTAGTTATAAAATATTTCACAAATTTCACAAGCCAACCTTCCAATAATCAAATTCTATTCGTCATTTAGCACCTGCAACTAATTAATACTTGTTAGACACAACCACGTGCCATGGGAATTCTACTACCATACTACGTTCATTCGCAACGCTTCAAAGTTATAAGCGGATCCTGCGTACAACTGTGCAAAATATTTCAATTTTAAGATTAATATTTAAAAACGGTTTTATTATCCTGAAGCTTATCATTATTATACTACGGACTTTTACATAAATATCTGTTGGAACTTGAGCTGATTCACGCAGTATAAGCCATGTGGAAGTCGGAAACGAGGAAAGTGCACTATGAGAGAGTGTGATCAATATGAACGGCAAGTCTGTGAAAAACATGCAACCAGCTCGGCTTATATGTAATTGTTTCAATTTACAAAATATATTATATGTATTATATTATATATGTCGGGTCTACATTAGAATTAGGGTTAGGAGCGTGAAACGAACCTTTATTTGGATTACACATTGCCGTTATGCAATAGAGAAGACATTGACTAGTGCCAATACAATTATTATAGAATTGGACAAGTAACCGTGGTAATTAGATACTCGAGAAACTAATGACAACGATCCTAGGTTCAATAACGAATCCGCGGTCAGCGGGATGATAGATGTACGTGCTCGCAAAATCTAAGTCGGACTCTTTGTTAATAGAACGCATAATATTCACTGGACGTAAAGCGTTACTCTTTTCGTCGATGGGATAGCAAGAAAGGAATGAGTTTCCATCCCGATGATGGCACAGAGGAAAACTATAATGGGGAGTGTCTCAGGACACGAGATCATCGGATTCGTCAAGGATAGCCTTCGTTCAGAAAGTAAGGGGAATTGACGTTGCTGCTAATTGGTCAATCTCCATATCGGTGGTTAGAAAAAAATGCTAGCCGCCCTCGAGGGAAAGTTGCTAGTGGGAGACGTCGTTCGTTGAAAAAATAGGTCTCCCCTATCTTCCCGTAGTTGGGACAAAGACTGTTTGTCTGTTTGAAGGACTTTAATTAACTAACTCTTAAGAATTATAACGGGTCTTCAGGCTAGCTGAACATGTCCTGCGGAGACGCATCGACATCTGGCAATCATCTTAATCGAAAAATAGGGTCTTCGAGTGGCGAGCCACGGGACAGAAACCGTTGGAATGTTTATGTTGCGTGCCGCCACAAATATTTCTTTTAAGAAAAGCTATAGGATTACTCCATACCTTTGTTAGCAAAGCGTTCATCCCGTGACCACGGCTACGTTCGGCAACTGGCTGTCGCCTCGAGCCCAAGCTCATTATCACAAATTTCAAACAAATGCAATCGGATCGAAAAACGATAATTGTTTAATTAAGCCTATGATGGAATCTAGAATTACGGTGTTAAAAAAGTTCTGAACACAATAATTACAGCTGAGCCACCCAGATATAAAAAAGACATACGACAATGTATGCGGTGTCAACAATATGGACATACAAAAAATTATTGCAACAGAAACCCGGCGTGTGTCAAATGCGCAGAAATGCCTGTATAACAATAATATCGACATACCACTCGTATCAGGAACATACTTCACTACAAAAAGTTACATAAAAATACCGTACTACACCATATATGTTATACCAAGCACCCCTCAGGAGAAGCACACGGAGGGCCCGCAGTAATAATAAGAAACGACATTAAACACCACTTACACAGCCAAGTTATTAAGGAATATATCCAAGCAACCACCGTTACAGTACAAACTAGCAGCAACCATTTACAGTTTTCAGCAGTATATGTATCACCGCGACACAAAATTACATCACAAATGTGGGAAGAGTACTTTCAACAGTAAGGTGACAAGTATATCGCAGCGGGAGATTACAACTCAAAGCACACACTATGGGGTCAAGAATCACTACACCTCGAGGTAGAACCCTGGAAAACTACATTAGAAACAATAACCTCAATATATTATCCACAGGAGGACCGACATACTGGCCGACAGACCTAAGCAAAATACCTGACCTACTTGATTTTGCAGCTAACCACTAGTACCGCAACTGACAAGCAATACACCATACCTAAAACAACAGCACAAGAAATTAGAAACATAATCGAAAAAACAAAAAGCAATAAAGCTAAAGGAACCTAACTAATCAATGGTAAAATCTTGAAAAACCTTCCTCCAAAAGCGACACGACTAATGACAATAATTGACAATCCAATATTAAGAATCCAATACTATCCTAAACTATGGAAACCAGCACAGATCATAATGTTATCTAACCAGGCAAAGACCCACACCAAACAGCATCTTACAGACCAATATCACTACTTCCCGTGTTTTCCAAAATACTAGAAAAAATAATATACGCCCGCCTAAAACCAATAATAGAGAAGGAAAAATTAATACCGGATCACCAATTTGGTTTCAGAAACAAACACTCCACTATAGAGCAAATGCACAGACTGGTCAACGAAATAATACTAGCACTAGAAAACAAACAATACTGCACAACCCTCTTTATAGACATCGAGAAAGCATTTGACAAAATAAACCACGAAAGCCTGCTTCAATCAATCAGAAAACAATTCCCGGAGTAGATAGACCAATTAATAAAATCTTACTTAAGCAGCAGAACCTTCATAGTAAAAATTAGGGACACATACTCAGAAGTTAAAGACGTCAAGGCAGGGGTTCCGCAAGGAAGCGTCTTAGAACCAATACTATACACTCTATGCACGGCCAACATACCAACAATTACCAATAGGAAAATACTGACATTCGCGGACGACACAGCTGTACTAGTCAGGCGCACTAACCCTTTAACAGCAGTCGCATTACTACAAGAACATATCACAAAAATAGAAAAGTGGCTGCAAGTTAAACAAATTAAAGCAATCCTCAATAAATGCAACCATATTACATTTGTAGCGACACTCGACAGCAAATTCTCCAACGGTTTCTGTCCCGTGGCTCGCTACACAAAAACCCTGTCCTTCGGACAAGATGCTTGCCAGATCTCGATACATTCCTTCAGAACACTTTCAGCTAACCTAAGGACCCGCCATAAATCTCAGGAATTATTTAGCTAAGGTCCTCCAAAGGAACAAATAGTCTTTGTCTGAACAGTCCCGATACCTATCACCCAATACGAGAAGATGCTGGAAGTCTGTTTTCCTCACGTGCGACGCTGCCTGCTGGCAACTTTCTCTCAAGGGTGGTTAGCATCCTTTTCCAACCAAAGACTCAAAATTTAGCCAATTAACAGCGACGTCCATTTCCCTCACTTTCCGAACCAACACCTTCCTCAACGAATCCGATGATCTCGTATCCTGAGACACACCCCATCATAGTTTTCCTGTGCAGCATCATCGTGAGAAAAAAGTCAGTCGCAAGTCGCCTGTCCGAATTGATAGTTGGTAGTTGGTAGCTAGACTGAATCAGAGTTCCTCGACCTCTCCGGCGATCATCGTCCGAACTCAAAGCGCATGTCGAATCGTATCTATCCGAGCTTGAACTTGTATCCGCGAACCGCGAACCGCGAACCGAATCTAACAACCGCGAGTTTACGCCAAGTGTACTCATTAGATATTATCGTTAATAAACATTTATTGTTAAACAAATTCGAGTGTTCCTTCAATCACTCTCATGCCCTATCACCTCACATTCACACTGCGAAAACAGATACCACCAATCATCTTACTGAACGGCACGCACATAATACAAACAAGGCAAGTTAAAAACCTAGGACTCCACACAGATACACAACTCACATGGAAACAGCATATTAAATCAATAATAGACAAAATACAGACAGCAAGGAGACAAATGCATTGGCTAACAGATCGAAAATCCAAATTAAGCATAGAAAATAAATTAAAAATATACAAAACGATCATAAAACCAATCTGGACGTACGGAATTCAACTATGGGTAACAGCAGCAATGAGCCATATAAGCAAAATAGAGACAAAATAAAATTCTTAGAACAATAGTAAACGCCCCATGGTACGTTAGAAACGAGGACATTCGGACAGACCTTGGAATACCAACGGTCAAGGAGGAGATTAGCAGATGCGCAAGAAGGTACAGAGAAAGAATAACAACGTACCCGAACCGGCTGGCAGCGGAAACGATCAACACGTTAAGCATAGAAAGAAGACTAAAAAGGAAACACCCAGCAGATCTCATAAAGGATATAACCTAACAAACACGAAGATGGTACCCTGTTGGGGGTAGCCACCCACATGATAATCAAACAGCTAAACAATTCTACCAAATGTCCAAATTGGATTAATTGTGAATGTGAAATATTAAATAAAAAAAATCTGTAAAGCGCGAACACATATATGATGATTAAAAATTATATCCGGAGCTACTCGCCATTTTTTGATTTTGTAAAAACGGAGGTTATACTTTATTGATTTTCTTTTTCCAGAATTGCTTAAAGATCGTATTTTTGTAGCTATAATCGATCAGGAATGTCTTCAGTTTATTTCCTGAAAGAAAGATTTGATTATAATTTATGAATTATATATTGGTTTCGTGTTTCATTTAAGTGTCAGAGATGTCGGAGGTTTGATCATCTATCCGACTTCTACTTGCAGCAAAATATCGCCTTTTGCTAAAAAAAATGCTTCTATATAATAGCTATGTCTATACCAGTTGAATTTGTGCTCTCAAAAAACTGGAGAATTACTAAATAAAAACCGGAACAGACTGAAAGACAATACTTTAAATAATATATTATTTCGTAGCAGTTTGTAGTAATATCTAATTTTATTAGAAATCAATATAATCTAATAATGAACAAATCAAATTCCTGTGGTGCACATTTAGATGTTTCGTTTAGAGATGAAAACTGAGGTTAAGATATTAAAAATTATCAAATAGATATCAGTAATGATACAGATTTGATACTTTAGCGATAGTATCTGGGGTGATTTGGTGTACGGCGTGTTAGGGTGCCAAGGAAATACTCGGCAGTATTTGACAGTATATTTATTAACAATCCTCGCTTTCGACTCTTTACGTACAACTCTTCATTTCGACTGATCAATCTCGCTTAACAGTCACAACTCAACTATTCTCTTAATCTTATTCGTTTCTTTTTGTCGCCCCTCAATATTCGCACTACGCACGCGTTCGTTAGGTGTCTGCGAGCGTTGCCACGTATGCCTTTGTCATGTACGAGACACAAGAAATCACGAAACTGACAGATCACCGGTGATCTCCTCGCGTCGCAGTTCAAACGTTTTACAAATAAGGTGAAGATATTGAACTATGTATATGGTAATAAATTTTATTATGCGAATCCAACAGAGTGACGGTTCAAAGTG
This sequence comes from Bombus flavifrons, assembly GCF_040668555.2. Lineage (NCBI taxonomy): Eukaryota > Metazoa > Arthropoda > Insecta > Hymenoptera > Apidae > Bombus > Bombus flavifrons. The sequence continues at coordinate 1,756,553 of NC_138451.1, forward strand.
TTACAACAGAAAAGGTGTCGAGCGCTGATTTGGGAGGGTTCTTATACGGAGGTTTTAGTCCCTCTGGGGGAAGTTATCGTCGTGTGTATATCAGAAGCGTCTATTCCTTTACTATCTGGTTATTGTTTCGATGATTGTGGCATGCAGGATGTATTGTCTACCCTATTACTGCTTCTGAGCGTGTGACACCTTCTTCCAAATATTCAGCGGAAGAACCGTAGTGATATCTATGGCTCATTAGGCCTGTCGGCACTTACGCTTCGGTGATATACTTTGTATCGACGAAACCGTTGGAAAGTTTTTTTGTCAAGTGCCGCCATATATCAAAGGGGTATGGATACTTTCGTGTAAATATCGATTGAGTATTAATTTAACTTGATATTTGCCTCTTCTATATGTATTGATTCTGAATAGAAATGTATAAATTAATATCAATAGAATCGGGGTCGATCCGTTCACTATCCAGATATTTTCTAGGATTAATGCAGTGTGAAACATCAGCAGACAATAATTTTACGTCGTTGGATGAAAATTCTCGGAGAGCTCAATCATTAACGAATGCTATTGCTGAAATGATAATATTAAATTTACAGTCATATAGTATAATCAATGAAGAAGACTCTAGAGATTTTGTAAAAAATATTGAGTCTTTATACGATATACCATTCCGGACAATGATCACGCGAAATATTGTATCACAAGTATACTAGACGAAAAGGGAGAATATACGGGGAATCATCTAAAATAATTTAAGACGCGTATAATCTTATAAGTTTTCAATTAGTTACTATTTTGTATTGTTTTTTATGAGATGGTTTAGAATCCTTTCACTTTTTTGTTAATTAAATAATAGATTCATTCACATATTCTTATTAATTAATAAAGAATTGTCTAATTGTATATGTACATGTATTTATTATTTTACGTATTACGTACGTATTTATGTATTACGTATATATTTTCTATCATTTTCTACAGATGGATAAACCCCGCGTATAGTAAATGGATATGTTTCATTAACGATTCATTAATGTTGGAATAATTTTGGAAGATCCAAAAAGTATACGCTTAGCATTCTCCATTGTGCCGAATTTCATGCAAGTGAGGATTTAAATCAGTTTCTCATAACGTCATTAAACGAATGGGGGGACATTGATTTACACAAAATTACTTGTTACGTCATTACTGATGGTACTAATAACACGATAAAAACTGACATTCCGTGCAATGGATTTATGTTCCGTATTAGCACATACAATACTTTACAGCTGACTGTTATTAAATATACATTTAATGTAGATATTTCATTGAGTATACATTACTATTCATGGCCAAAATTGTCATCAACAAATCCAATGGCCCGGTGCGCTAGACACCGCTTTCCTCCGCCACAGCATCGTCACTGAACTTCACTTATTCCTCATTTTTAGAATAGTCAACATCTCATGACTGGTTTCTTAGCATTAGATCAATCAGCATCTCTGAAGTCGTTATACATTTTTTGACCCGTCACCATCTAAGCTTACGTTGCGTACTCTATACTGTAACTTTGTCTAACAATAGAAACCTAATTATGCTCTATCAGTTTATATCTCTCTAGTCAACAAGTTGTTTGAACAAACTGTTATTTATACCTGTTAATTCAGTGTATACTCAATTGACCACCCCTATTATCCTAACAGAAATAAGGAGATCGATCAGTTCGTGGCGTCGATTATCTTGTAACGTCAATTCCTATCAGAGGCCGGATGTGTATAGGTCTTCACCGCATACCCTCAATTAGCCCAGAGACCTACCATAAACTTAAACTTTTAGTTTGTTATTTTTGTCTTATCTGTTTACGGATGGTCCTTGAAACAACCCTTAGGTTGTTATACATCCTTTACTAATTACGGGGAAAGCAGGTAGTTACCCAATGGGAAAAACCCAATACTTGACTAACGAAAAAGCTTGTTTTTCCCATAAACAATATTACCTACTAGCCACGTTGGTAGGAGGCTTTCTCCAACTATCTTCATTTATTAACGTGGCCTATAACCAATTGGCATCGTGGATCGTTACCCTCACTTTTCCTAACGAAAGGTGCGAACAGCGAATCCGCGTTGTTAATTAAAAGGGCACACCCACACCAAGCTTTCCTTCGTAATGAGACGAGAACACCTAGAGAGAAATATAAGAAACCCTAGAATAGTGAACATCTCTTCGATCATTGTAAACCTGTGCTGTGAAATAAAGACAATAGTTGTGTTACGACTCATCGATTTTATTTCATCAACCAACCCTTAAGTTTACGTGACAATCTAATCGTCACGGGAATTTACGACTCTCGTTGACGCGCTATCTCGCGATCGCGTCTCTCCGCGAACGGTCTAAAACATAGTTGATTTTGTTCGAATGCGAGTTATGGTTTCGCCGGATTAGGGGCAGAAAGAACAAAGGGCATACACGAATTATTTACAAACAACTTAAGGAATATGGGCGAAAATGATTTGAAATAGTATTTTTATATGCAGATTGCTTTATTTTCATTTTGTTATTATAATATAAATGTCATACTACAAACCCGGACGATAAATAAATGGCTTATTTCGTTAGAAAAAATTATTGCATTTATGAATTAAATTAGAAACTTTCAATAATTCTCAACTACGAAATTTATATGTTTTATTCTATTACAAGTGGTGCATGTCTGTCAGTTAGATATTATAAGAACGAGAAGTTTTCCATTGAAACATTAAAATTTCGACAAAAGTTTTGAAGCGTAGGCGTCATTGTGTAGGTACGCTGGTGTAAGTTGACGTCAACCAGATGTAGAGTAAGTACCTCATCGGTCACACTGGTCGCCATCTTTACCTTTCTCAAATTGAGTTCATCAGATAATTAATATAATTTACATGTTATTATAAACTGTATTATAAATAATTATAAATTTTTGTACATTACATATGTCGGAGATGTAGGGACATCGGGCCTTTCTTTTGGAATTCTGGGAAGATCCCCAATACTTTATAGTAAACTATTTATTATAGCTGTGCTTAAATAATAGAACTTAGAAGTAGTTGTTGTGATACGATCTGATTATGTTTGCCCGCCAACTTCCTAGCCGCGCTGAGTGCACTCGTTCCCGTCAGATCACGAAAGTTAAGCAGCGCCGGGCACGGATAGTACTTGGATAGGTGTCGCCTGGGAAATCCGTGTGGCGTTGGCGAAACGTGCTGGGCCCGCCGCGCCCCCCGGTGAGGTTCTGGCTTGGGCGCTGGCGGCACAGCGCCACGGGGCCGTCAAGCAGTCCGGTAGGGGAATCGGGCTGCCTGGCACGGCGGCTCCGGCGACGAGGCGCAGTGTGACATGGCCACACACACCGCTCCATCAGCGGCGGTATTAGGCGCGCGGGGGAGGCTCCGTTGTGACGCTCGTACCGGTTCCCGGGCCTCTCTCGATCGCAGCCGGGACGGTCATCGTGGAGGTTTTAGTCGGTTAGAGTCCGACACTACCACGCCGCTTTCCCTAGAAGCGGCCTGGCGTCCGTGCGGATTTCCTCCACGTAAATATACATGTCGGAGATGAAAGGACATCGGAGCCTTCCCTTTGGAACCCCGGGAAAATCCCTTAACACCGTAATCTAGATTCTATCATAGGCGTATTAAACAATTGTCGTCTTTCGATCCGATTGTATTTGTTCAAGATTTGTGATAATGAGCTTGGGCTCGAGGCGATAGCCAGTCGCCGAACGTAGCCGCGGTCACAGGATGAACGCTTTGCCTAACAAAGGTATGAAGTAATTCTATAGCTCTCCTTAAAAGAAATATCTCTGGCGACACGCGACAGTAAACATTCCAACGGTCTCACGCAGTCCCTATTCTTCGAGTAAGATGATTGCCAGATGTCGATGTGTCTCCACAGTACGTGATCAGCTAGCCCGAGGGCCGTTATAAACACTAAGATCTAGTTACCTAAAGTCCTTCAAACAGGATAAACAGTCTTTGTCCCAAGTACGGGAAGATTGGAGAGATCTACTTCTTTCAACGAACGGCGTCTCCCACTAGCAACTTTCCCTCGAGGTCGGCTAGCATCTTTTCTAACCACCGATATGGAGATTGACCAATTAGCAGCAACGTTAATTTCGCTTACTTTCTGAATGAAGACTATCCTCTACGAATCCGATGATCTCGTGTCCTTAGACACATCCCATCATAGTTTTCCTCTGCAGCATCATCGCGACGAAAAGTCATTCTCTCGCGAGATCGTATTAGCGACTTACTTAGCGTCTGTACGCTCGGTGGATATTCCCCGTTTTAACAAAGAGTCCGACTTAGATTTTGCGGGCACGTTCATCCATCACCCCGTCGACCGCGGATTCGTTATTGAACCTAGGATCATTATCATTAGTTTCTCGAGTGTCTAATTGCCACGGTTGCTTGTCCAATTCTATAATAATCGTATCTGCACTAGTCAATGTCTTCTCTATTGCTTATCGACAATGCGTAAACCAAACGACGATTCGTTTCACGCCCCTAATCCTAATTCCAATGTAAACCCGACATATATATATATATATATATATATATATATATATATATATATATATATATATGTCGGAGATGAAAGGAAAGCCGAAGCCGTTCCTTGGAAATTTTGGGAACATCTTCTAGTAGTCTAGCCTGGATTTTATCATAGCTGTAATTGTTCGAGATTTGTGATATCAAGATTGGGTTCGAGGCGACAATTGGTCGCCGAACGTAGCCACGGTCACGGGATGGATGTTTTATCTAACGGAGGTCTGGAGTGGTTGTATGTGTTCTCCGAGAAATGTGGTTGTGGCGGCATGCGACCTCGAGAGCGGGCCTAGCCACGTGTGATGTTGCCTCGGAGGTGCCGATGCAATGGGACATACATTGTATTAGTAATCAAAACTCCAGGCAGAAACTGCCTAGCAACGGCGTTTTGGAACTTTCTCGATGCTTCCAACGAGTGTGCCTAGCAACGGCGTTTGGAACCTTCTCGATGCTTCCAAACGGGGATAGAAAACAAAATGCAATCGTACAGGGAGAAAAATCTCCACGAGACTGGCATTCGTCTTGTGACTGCTTTAGAGAGTGACACGTCGTGTTTCTGTGCTTAAGATCAGTCTGCGCTTAGTAAGGAGTCATCCCGTTGATCGTGGATTCGTTTGAACTCAAATTATTGTTTATAACGATTATTAACTTATTGTTGGTAAACCATATTATTCATTGAACTTACTATCCGTTAAACGTATTATTCATTAGCTTTATTATCTGTTAGACTTACTAACCGTTCAACTTATTATCCACTAACTTTATTATTTGTTTAATTTATTATTCGTTCAATATATTTTTCGCTAACTTCATTATTTGTTAAGTTTATTATTCTCTAGACTTATTATTTGTTAATCTTTGTAACAGACTTGTGTATAAGTGAAAATATAATCTTAGTTGTGTTAAACAATGGATAACTCACGTGAAGAATTGTCACGCGCCCAAAATTCCAATCTCACCCCGACATATATATATATATATATATATGTCGGAGAACGACCCAGGCTAGGGCCGGGGGCGTTTGGTGAGCCTCCTTCGGAGTCGGCCATCATAACCTTATCCCGCGTACTTGAATTCGTATTCCGTGAGCAAGCACTCCAGACGCGACAATCAAAGACGGTGACTACACTCGCGATAATCGGATTGGTATCCCTATGTCCCTAACGAATCCGCGACCAACGGGATGCACTTACTCGGATCAGAAGGCGCGACTACCTTCGTAGGCGAGCTCTCCAGAAAGAATGAATCTCGTCTCCATCATGCCACCGAGGGCAACTCTGATGCGGGTGTCTCTCAGGACACGAAATCATCGGACTCTCCCAGGATAGCCCTCGTTCTCGAAGTGAGGGAAGTTGACGTCGCTGTCTATTGGTCAACTTGAGACAAAGACTACTTGTCCGTTAGAAGCATCTTAATTATCAAAAAAACCCAGGTTTTATAGCCGGTCCTAGGCTAACTGGACTTGTGCTGTGTACGTGCCTCAATATCTAATATTCCTTGTCCGAAGGAACCGTTAGCGTGTTTTACTGCCGGGTACCTCTATGGGTATCTTTTTAATGAGGGTCATACTATCGCTCCATGCCTTTTTTTCTAAATCGCACGCCCGTCCCGTTGGCCGCGGCTACGTTCGGCGACGGATGGTCGCCTTGAGTCTAGGTTTTATTATCGCAAATTAAATACGACTAGATCGAGTAACAGTACTCTACCCAATTACCCTCGTTACATGTTCATAGCCCCCTCCGAGGTTCCGGCGAGGGTTCTGGTGTCCCTCTCGTCTCCGACATATATATATATATGTCGGAGAGGAAAGAACACCGGAGCCTCTGGAATGCTGGATAATCCCGCAACATTGTAACCTAGAGCCTACTATAGCTGTAATTAAACAATTGTAGTTATTCAACCTAATTGTAATTGTCCGAGATTTGTGATAGTGAGCTTGGGCTCGAGGCGACAGTCGGTCGCCAACGTGCCCGCGGGTCAAGGGATGAACGTTTTACATAACAAAGGTATGAAGTAATTCTATAGCTCTCCTTAAAAGAAATATCTCTGGCGACACACGACAGTAAACATTCCAACGGTCTCTGCTCCGTGGCCACACGCAGTTCCTATTCTTCGAGAAAGATGATTGCCAGATGTCGATGTCTCTCCACAGTACGTGACCAGCTAGCCCGAGGGCCGTTATAAACACTAATATCTAGTTACCTAAAGTCCTTCGAACAGATAAACAGTCTTTGTCCCAACTACGGGAAGATAGGGGAGATCTATTTCTTTCAACGAACGGCGTCTCCCACTAGCAACTTTCCCTCGAGGGCGGCTAGCATCTTTTCTAACCACCGATATGGAAATTGACCAATTAGCAGCAACGCCAATTTCCCTTACTCCCTGAACGAAGACTATCCTCGACGAATCCGATGATCTCGTGCCCTTAGACACACCCCGATATAGTTTTCCTCTGTGGCATCATCGGGACGGAAAAGGCATTCTTTCACGCGATCTCGTCAACTGAAGGAAGTAACGTTCTTACGAATTATTGTGCGGACTTAGACTTCGCGAACACGTTCAACCATCATCCCTCTGACCGCGGTTTCGTTATCGAACCCGAGACCATTGTTACGAGTATCGCAGGTGCCTAATCACCACAGTCGATTGTTAAACTTGTATCATCCGTGCCTGTGCTAATAAACTGTGTCTTTATTATATCGCAACGATGGCTAATTTCAATGGAGACTCATCAAACACCCACAATCCTGACCCCAACGCTACTCCGACATATATATATATATATATATATATGTCGGAGATGAAAGGAGAGTCGAAGCCGTTCCTTGGAAATTTTGGGAACATCCTCTGGTACTCTAGCCTGGATTTTATCATAGCTGTAATTGTTCGAGATTTGTGATAGCGAGATTGGGTTCGAGGTGACAATTGGTCGCCGAACGTAGCCACGGTCACGGGATGTACGTTTTGCCTAACGGAGGTCTGGAGTGGTTGTATGGGTTTTCCGAGAAATGTGGTTGTGGCGGCATGCGGCCTCGGGAGCGGGCCTAGCCACGTGTGATACAATGGGTCATACATTGTATTACTAATCAAACTCCAGGCAGAAACTGCCTAACAACGGCGTTTGGAACTTTCTCGATGCTTCCAACGAGTCTGCCTAGCAACGGCGTTTGAAACCTTCTCGATGCTTCCAAACGTGCATAGAAAAACAAATGCAATCGTACAGCGAGAAAAATCTCTACGAGGCTGGCATTCTTGCGACTGCTTTGAAGAGTGACACGTTGAGTTTTCAACCATCGTATTTCTGTGCTTAAGATCAGTCTACGCTTTGTAAAGAGTTATCCCGTTGGCCGTGGATTCGTTTGAACTCAAAAATATTGTTAATAGCGTTCATTAAACTTATTGTTCGTAAATCATACTATTCATTGAACTTACTATTCGTTAAACTTATTATTCATTAGACTTATTATTTGTTAGACTTATTATTCGTTCAACTTGTCATCCACTAACTTATTATTTGTTAAGCTTATTATTCACTAGACTTATTATTTGTTAATCTTTGTAGTAGACTTATGTATACGTGTAAATATAATCTCGGTTGTGTAAAACAATGGTTAATTCACGTGAAGAGTTGTTACGCGCCCAAAATTCCAACCATAACCCGACATATAAAAAAAAATGATTATGTTTTCCCGAGATTTGTGACAGTGGGCTTAGGCTCGAGATGACGCAACTGATCGTCGAACGTAGCCACGGTCACGGGATGAACGTTTTTACTTAATAGAAGAAGTACCAATATTGAGGGATACACGCTGTATAAACAAACAAGTCCCGGGCAGGAGCAATGGCGGCTCTACGCGGGTCTGCCTAGTAATGGCGCCTGGAATTTTGTTGATATCCCCGGTCAATATGCAACTGACAAATGTGATCGTATCAGTCTTTTATTCTTGTGATCACCTTGGAGAGTTTACATACATCGTCTTGTCGGTCAGTCAGAAAGATACCGTGCGTCACAGCTAACGTGACTTTGTGTTTAAAAATATATTCACTTGTACAAAGAGTTTTCCTGTTGATCGTGGTTTCGTTATTGAACCTAAGAACATTGTCTTTAACATCAAGAATGTCTAATCACCACGTTTAATTGTCAAACTCTGTTAAATCAACATTTGTACTTATAATTGTAAATATAATCTCCATTGAACAACAACGATAGCTTGTCCTAATGAAGATACGTTACACGCCCCTAAGTCTAACGCCAACCCGATCTACCCGACATATATATTGTTGATGTAAATAAATTCTACATTTAGAGAACAATTCAAGTATTATCCTGTGCTGTCGGGTTACTATAAATGGCGGGGCAGTAGCCACTTGGGTTATCTTGGCGTTGCATCTGGGCCGCTTCAGTCAGTCTCACTCTGCGACTAGTTGGTAACGAAAGAGCGGAGTGATTTCTCAGAGTGATGCATGTATTTTCTATGCATGTTTTAACGCGTTTCTTGGATATTATTTAGTCACAGTGTATAAAGTAACTTTTTTATACTTGTGAACTGGTTAATTCTATCGTTGTTACTGAATATTACAATATTCTTGTACGTGAGTGTATTGTTATTCGATTGATGCATCAACATACCATGCAAGAAGAATTGGAAACTAGGACAAAAAGGAAGAAATGTGAAGGAGATACTCATAATCATAGTAAACGACAAAAAATTCGTAGAAGTTCAAGTGAATTTGACGAGGGGGATATTGATAAAAAGGGACTTAACAATACAAGAATAGAAGTAATAACACAAGAGTCAAACAATCTCCTCGATAAGAGTAAAAGGATAATGCGAATGGTGGGATATAAAAAAGGTTACGGCCTTGGAAAAAATAGACAAGGTCGTTTAGAGTCAGTTCAAGCACCTAAACAGCATGGTCTTAGAGGTTCTGGACATCATGTTCCTGGACTTGAAGCTTCAGGTCTTAAATGGAATCCTGCAGAGTAAGTAATAATGTGTGTAGAAGATATAAAATGGATAAGAAATCCAAATTCTAATATACCTGCATTAGAAGAAATGCAGCACTGGTTACATCAGGGACCTAAAAAGTTGACCATAGATGATGAAATTGATTTCTGTTGTGAAGGTATAGTGAAAAATATTATCAATGCAAAAACAGCATTCGATCATTTGGCTGACGTTGAAGTGCATCGAGCGAGGACACGTTTTAATCCTTATGAAACAATTCGTGGAGCATTTTTCTTAAATCGTGTTGCTGTTTAAATAGCAAATATAGATAGAGCATGTAACTTTATGTTTACTAACCCAGAAGGTTTGGGAGACAATGAGCTGCTATACATTGCAGATGTTTGTGCTGGACCAGGTGGTTTTAGTGAATATGTTCTATGGCGAAAGAAATGGCGTGCTAAAGGATTTGGACTTACTCTAAAGAATGAAAATGATTTCAAATTAGCAGATTTTTACGCGTGTGCTTGTAAAACATTTCATCCATACTATGGACCAAAAGAAAATGGTGATGTTTTTGATCCAGATAATCAAGAGGCATCTACAAATCTTATAATGCAGCATACCCATGGCAAAGGAGTATATTTACTGATGTCTGATGGAGGATTTTCAGTAGAAGGACAAGAAAATATATAAGAAATTGTTTCAAAACGTCTGTATCTTTATCAATGTTTAATAGCATTGATGAAGAGAGGGTGGTCATTTTGTGACAAAATTATTTGACCTTTTTACACCCTTTAGTGCTGGTTTATCTTATCTAATGTATCGCTGCTTTGAAGAAGTTTGTATTTTTAAAACAAACTCTTCTAGACCAGCAAATTTAGAACGTTACTTAATATATAAGAAGAAACGAGGTGGGACACAAGATGTTGTGGAATATCTGAAGCATGTTAATCGTCTGCTTTTAAAAGGTGGTAAAAATGACGATGTTTTGCAATTAGTATCATATAATGAATTAAAAAGAGAGAAACAATTTATTCAATATCTACGTGCTTCTAGCAAAAATTTAGGCAGAAAGCAAATAACAGGTCTGTGTAAAATTGCTGCATTTTACGAGGATATACTTTTGTTGAGACAAAACAAGCTGATGTACGCAAACAATGTCTAGAGTATTAGAAACTTCCTGATGAAACTAGAACAATCCCAAGACACATGAAACGAAAAGATAAATTGAATACTCTTTTGAAAGACACTACATTCCTTACTATTAATCCAGTACAATTGATGGAATTTAACATTGAAAATGCATTATTATCACCATATGACTGGTTTTGTATGCCATGTGGTACAAAGCCAAGGCTGATGATGATAAGAAGAACGCTACATTTTATATGGGCATGGGAAGGAGTAACGTATATATATATAGAAAGAACTCTTGGGTTCGAGTCGATGACATTGGCATAGAATTACTACCAAATACACTTGTATACGTAGAAGTTGTATATGAAATGACTAAGGAGTTTAGACATTAGCAAAAAGTACTTGCATTGCATATGCATTCTACTTAGGAGGAATTCAATAATAAACTTATAGATTTCCAGTAATGAAATGTTTTTTGAAGGAGTACTTTTGCGTAATACTAATGTATGACTTTTGTTTAAAGGAACGAGGATACGAAGTTGTTCTGTGAAGCTTTGTGGAAACCAGTAGGAAATAACTATACTCGAATACGTGCCAAAGAACTATTTCCAGTTGGTTATATGTGAAAAGTTGCGAGTAACACAACGTAAAATGAAGAATAATTGCGATGCCTAGTATACGAACTTCCAGAAAAGACTTTAGATGTTAATGGTTACAATAAGGGCAAATTATATTTCATACCACACAGTGTAATATTTTTAAGAAGCACTGCTAATCCTTGGAATCGGTACGTCAGTAAAACACGTTCCATGACGTATGTTTTTAATTGCAAAACAAACGAGAAGATACTCGACCTTCATAGACAAAGTTCAGCAAAAGCAAGTTTCATTGAATCTTTTAAAAGTCGACCTTATTTGGCATTGGCCTAATGATCCATCACTTGCTATGAACAGATTTGCAAAATTTATTAAAGATAAGTGTCCTGTATACAATACACGCTTAAAATATTAAAACCACAGACTGTACATATATTGATACATGACTTGAGCCGCATAGAAGTCAAACATATTAATTCCGTTAAGTTGACTGTTATTTCAAATATGAAATACTTATGATATATTTTAGTATTTAGTATTATATCTCTATATACATAGAGGTGATATCGGAAAATATAATTAATCAGTTTGTCTTCTGAGTGGCTCAATTGCAATAGTATTTGGTATGGAATATACTTTTACAAATGATATGCGATATTGTATATGTAGATGTTTATGTGAAGAGGATGTTGGCATGTGAGGTTTAATGACGAGATTGCACGTTGTTGAAACCGTTGAATATATTTAGAATAATAAATTAATATACAGCCGTATGCGTGAGTCGTTAGTACAAAGTATAAATCGCAAAATAAAATCGCGGAATAAATATTCGTAAATGTTCGTCGCGTAGCTCTGTAGACACTCGAAGATATTGTAGATACAGTGAGATACTCGTGATACTCGGAGATACTCAGAGATACTGTGTAAATACTGTACGATTCTGTGTCGCTCGCGATCGCGACCGTTTATTTATACTGGTCGGGGGAGAGTCGGAAAATTCAAATTCCTCTTCATTCGACGGTTGTATGTAGCGGCGACATTCTTTTTCCCGAAGTTTATTTGTCGTTATGTTTCATGCGTCAAGGCTGTGTCAATGCCCCGAGGCAAAACAACAACATAAGTCGCCCTCAATTCGCGTCGTCCTTTGACACTTGCGCTGCTACATATAATAATTGAATGGTTATAGGAATGGATGATGACATTAAACTGTACCACATGATTCTATAATTTATTTTATAATTACATAATAAATATTTAGTCGATACAATTTGTCTTTAGTTAGAATGATTAAATACCTGCTTGTGGCAGCTGCTCCCATAATAGAATAAGTTTCAGTACCTAAGTCTACAATCCATTACTTCCTAACATCAATATTTGATTCAGGTATTTTATAAAGAAATAGGTAGAGGACAAGGTATATCGGAAGTTTGACCGTGAGGTTTATTTGAGGTTATCGTTTGTTGTCGTAACCGTCGAATTTATTTAAAATAACAAATTAAGGTATAGCCTATAATCGCTGAGTCGTTACTACAAAGTATAAATCGTACTTATGAACTATCTAAAACATGCAATCAGTTGAAGTACAGTGGGAAAGTAATTTATAGTGCTAGTAGGTTTGGTAACGGTATATCGGTCCGGAGACAATACCCGCGCAAGAGGCCCGCGGCATTGGGGGAAAGGAACGCTCCCGTCTGCCACCAAGATGGCGCCTCAAGGATAGAGACAACGAGATGTTCTAGACAGCAGCCATTGTCGCGGCCTGGAACAGGGACGCCAGTACAGAGGAGACAAGCGTGGACGAGAAGGCGGAGAACATTCGCCGAGACATGAAATGTAATGCGTCAATGCTGCGCCCCGTGCCTGGGTCTAGACGGAATGGGAATGTGTACTGGTGGACCCCGGATATCGCAGAGCTACGGGCGAGATGCATTTGTGGCCGCAGGCGGTTCCAGAGAGCCCGCCGTACACAGCTTCATGACGAGGAAGTGATCTCCACCACTGACGCCAGATATGGATCCGGCATTGCTGGAAAAGGTCATTCGCACACTGTTCCCGCCACAGGAGGACAGCCCGGGGCAGCCGCTACTGCCTCGACTTGGAAAGTGGAATGGAGCGAGGAACTAGGGGTTGCGGAGGAGGAGATGTTAAATGCGACGAATAACATGGCCTCCCGCAACGTGGCGCCGGGCCCGGACGGAATCCCTGGACGGATGTAGGCGGAGACGATGGCGGTCATGGCTCCCAGACTACGTCACCTATTTACAAAGTGTCTGAGGGAGGGAGTATACCCTCGGATATGGCGCATAGCGAGGCTGGTCCTGCTTCGGAAGGAGGGTCAATCGACAGACTCGCCAACGGCATATCCTCCGGTATGCCTACTGGATGAAGTGGGTAAGCTCTTCGAAAGAGTCATTGCCGCCCGCTTGGAGCCCCACATGTCAAGGCAAGTGCTCGGTTGGCACGAAAGTCAGTACAGCTTCCGGCGGGGCCGCTCGATGATGGATGCATTAAACCGGCTACGAGAGATGTCACGGGCCATGGTTTCCCGGGGTGGGGTAGCGCTGGTAGTCTCTTTGGACATAGTCCATGCATTCAACACCATACCCCTGGACGGGATATTGGGGGCCCTGGAATTTTTCGAGGTGCCTCCCTACATCATTCGTGTCGTACGGGCCTACCTGAGTGACAGATCGGTCGGCTACACCGGCAAGATTGGAAAAGGGCAGTGGTTGGTTGGGCGCGGGAATCCGCAGGGTTCGGTTTTGGGTCCGATTCTGTGGATCATCGGATACGACGCGGTGCTTCGTTGCCCCATGCCCCCAGACTCAGGCATGTTGCGTTACGCGGACGACACATTGGTCTTGGACGGAGGACGCTGGTGGCACGAGACGCTGCGCCACGGAGAGCTTGCCGCCCCTTGCGTGATACGAGCTATACGTAGGCTGGGTCTGAAGGTGTTCCCAGTCAAGTCGTTAGCCATATGGTCTGACGACTACCGACGTGGGGGGCTCCTCCGCCCGACCTGTGCTTGGACATAAGCGGAGCGGAGGTTGAAGTAGGACCTCAGATGAAATACCTGGGTCTCGCCATCGACAGTCAATGCATGTTCGGGCTGCATTTCAAGCTCCTGGTTCCCAAAGTGACGACGACAGCCAACGCTCTATTTGGACTGCTGCGGAATATCCGTACGACAGAAGTCGGAGTGCGCCGACTGTATGAGGGAGTCAAGTAGTTTGAGCGTGCAAGGGCTCGGCTTTAAGGCCGACCGCGCCATTGCTCGAGTATAGAACTCATACTAGCTTCGCTAATAGATGTTCGTTAATTACCATCCACTTTCAGGCGTCTACCGCCCGGGGAACGGCGCGCATAGGTTGTCGGCGCGCGACTTGGAAAAACCATGCCCTCTCCTTTCGGGTCATTGGACAAGTTGAACCTACCTTTTCGGGCGGCAGCTCAATTAGCTCAATGCGCGCATCTCGCCGCGCCGTTACCAGCGGGGGCCACGAGGAGGCGGAGCTGCCAGCGTGTAGCTTGGTCCAAGCAGGTTGGCTTTCCAGCCGATTATTCCCTGTACCGTCACAGTATTCATTTGCATGAGTACCGCCTGCACTGACGATCGCAGGGTTTCCTCCCCGGTTCTTACTAGTCGTTTTTTCCCCTTTCCCCTGCTTTCTTTCTGTGTTTGATATTTCCGGTTCTTTTATACTGGTTCTCCTATTTTGAGTCCGATGCTGTTGTTGTTCCAGGTTTTCTTCTCTGTGGGGTTTCTTCTTCAGCTATTAGTTGTTGTCTTCTCCGTGATTGTTATTGTTGTTGTTGTTATTGCTGTCGTCGTCGTCACTGGATCCTGTGTTGCCCAGTGTTGCGGGTTCTTCTTTTTCTTCCTCTTCTCCCCCTCTGTGCTGTTCGGGTGGTCGTCGTGCCAGCCTTGGACTTCGTCTTGGAGGCCGGTGTGCCAGTTCGCCAAGTTGTGTTGTTCTCCACCCTGAAGGTCGTCCTTGTGGCGGGGTGCCCTCTCTCTCTCTCGTTGGATTCTCCTTTTCTTCTGCTCCTTTGCCTACAGGACACTCCTTGTGAACAGGCGGAAGTGTGGGTATGTGTCCTTGGATACGAATTCCCACTTTTCCTCCGGCCAGTGAAAATTCTTCAGTTCTCCTATTGCGTTCCGCAGTCTCTGCCTATCTTCGTTGAAGATTGGACAATCCTCTAAGATGTGATGAGGGGTTTCTATCTCCCCGCAATCGCACGTGTCTACCTCGCTCAGTCAGAATGTCCTGAGCTTACTGTTGAAGTCCCCGTGACCACTGATGAACTGTGTCATGTAGTGGTCAGGTCTTACCCAGCGGTTCTCAAGCTTATCCTTGACACTGTCAAAGTACTCGTACGTTGCTCTGCCCTGCAGCGAGATCTGCCATCGTTCTTGCCATTTTTCAATGGCTTCCCTGACGATGGCTCTGTGGTTGGCTGCTTCGTCCAGTCCTCTTTTCATCTTGTGGGCTCTCGCCCTGATCTCAATTAGCAGGTCGATGGGTATTACACCTGCAATGACTTGTAAATGCCTCCGTTAACGATGTCCTATATGCCTTCGTTACTTGGAGGGGTGCCATTCTCTGTGATCTTGTCAGCATGCTTACCGTTTTCCCATTCAACAGGTCGCTCCAGCCGGCTGCGGCGTAAGTGGTTATCGGTTCGAACAACCCTTTGTACAAGATACTCATGGCCGCGTGTCCGAATCCCCATTTCGTCTTGGCCACTCTTGCGAGGCTGTTGAATAGTCTCTGGCACTTTTGCGTTATTTCGTACACATGCCGATTGATTTTCAGGCCTCTTTCAAGGTGCACTCCCAGGTACTTGATCACTTTTCCCATTTTAACACTTTTGTCGTTGATTTTGATGATCGGTGGTCTCTCCGCGTCCAATTTGCCCTTGACTAGGAGCATCTCCGTCTTTTCCGCCGATAGCGATAGCTTCTTCCTGATGCACCACGTGGAAACGCGTGTAGCTACTTCTTGTCCTCTCTTCTGTAGTTCTATCCTTGCGTTTCCAGCGACTAGGATCACTATATCATCCGCATACGCGATAGGTTCGCATTCTATCGCGCTTGTCGTTATATCAGCCAGCAGGTCATCGAATACTAGGTTCCAGAAACTTGGACCCAGTACCGATCCCTGCGGGCATCCTTTCGTGACGGGCTTGTTGACTGTTTCGTTTTTTCCAGTGATTTGCACGGTTCTATCCGAGAAGTAGCTCCTCGTCAGCCGATAGAGGTTGTTCGGGCAGCCTCTTCTCTTCAGCTCGTACATTATGTTCGGCCACTAGACGTTGTCGAAGGCTCCTGATATGTCAAGTGCTATGGCGAGGATGTACTTCTTATCGCTCATTTGTTCGACCTTTTCTCGGAATTTAATGATCGCATCCACCGTTGATCGTCCGGGACGAAAGCCGTATTGACGGTCCGAGGACATCTCGTGCGTGTGAAAGATGGTCCATCCATGTAGCTATCATCCTTTCCAGCAATTTGCCCACCATAGATAGTAGGCAAATCGGTCTGTAGAACTTCGGACTACTTCTATCCCGATCTGGTCCTTTAGGGATAGTAATGACGTTCCCCACTTTCCATATTCTTGGGAAGACTCCACAAGTGAGGCAGCCATTCAAGAGCCTGAGGAGTTCTTGGTGGATTCCCCCCCCCCCCAGGCACGTTGTATTATCTCCGCTTCGATCAAGTCGGGGCCAGGACATTTGCCTCTCTTCAGTCGCTTCACGGTGCCGCCGAGTTCTTCGAACCGGAACTCTGGGGTGTCTTCTTCGCCTGAAGGGGTTGTCATACTCCTCCTGATCTCTGTCTGCTACGACGTGTCCGTTTCTTCTTGGTCGTCGTGTAAGAGGGCGGACAGCATCGCTGCCGCGGTCGTTCGCCAGTTGGAGGTATCTCCTTGTGGCGTCCGCAGGGTCGACACTGCCACTTCTCCCCTAAGTTTACCCGTGACCGTTCTGTAAGCAATTCCCCAGAGTTCTTTATTACACTCTTTTGTAACAAACTCCTGCCAGCTCTGGATCTTGGCTCTCGTGATCTTCCTCGTGTATTCTTTTCTAATTTCCCTGTACCGCAGCTTCTCTTCTTCTCTCGTTGCGGGGTCCTTAGCCCCCTGGTACCTCCTTCTTGCTCGGTAGGTGTCTCTCTTTGCTCGTGCGTCCACCATGGTACCGACCTGTAATGCCATTTCTTCTTGGGAATGGTCGCGTCGCAGGCTCTTTTAAGGACAGCCTGCATTTGTTCGGCAATTCGTTCTACGTCTTCAGCTTGCTGGAGGGTGGTCCCTCGGAGTGTCTCTCTCTCGTCTATGACGATTCTTTGAAACACCTCCCAGTCGGCTTTTCGTGTATTATATCGTTTTTCCTGAAGCTGCGGTTCGGTACTTCCTATCCCGAGAACCAGGCGCGTCTCCAGGACTCTGTGGTCGCTGGAGGTTCCGTCCTCTTGAACTCTCCATTCTCGTACGAGCGGTGTTGCCTCTGGACTCGCTAGGGTTATGTCTATATTTGACCGCCCTCGAGTTGTCTCGAAAGTGTAAGCCTGTCCTGGTTGGTTAAGGACACAGAGGCCGAATTGTGCCATGACGGCCTCTAGGGCTTCTCCTCTTTCGTCTATACACCTGCTGTTCCACAACGGTGACTTTGCGTTAGAGTCCAGACCGATGACGGTCTTCTTACCTCTGAGACGCCTCAATACTTTCTCCAGCTGTTCTATGCCGACTCCTATTTCTTCAGTCGGTGGAAAGTGCTGGCTTACCACGTATAGTTCCGTCTCTCCGTCACTTATCTGCACGCATACGCAGCGTGTTGTGCAGAGCCCGGCGACTGTGGCGTTAGGTGCTCTGATTTCACACCCACGGCTGCCATTGGCGGGTCGTTTTTCGATCCTCGAGAGGCGATCGCGACCCCTGTACCGAGTCCAGGTATCTTCCCATTGATGCTGTACGGCTCTTGCATCAGCAAGATTTCATCGCCATCAGCTTTCATCTGCTTCTTAATCTCATAGGGGACTGTTTTGGATCGCTGCATGTTATGTTGCAGAATCCGTATTCCCCTGTTTCTCCCATAATCCCTTCCGTTTTTCTTTGGTACGTTACTCATAACTGGTTCTCGAGATAATTATTACCAGCGACTTCTTGTACATGGGGCAATCCGCATTGGAGGCCGCATGATCTCTTTTTTTCCCAGCCTTCCTACAGTTTACGCAGCTGGCGTTCTTATCCTTACTTGTGCAGTGTTTAGTGCTATGTCCGCTTTCTGCGCAGTGTGCGCAAATTTTGCAGTTTAATCGACAGTATTTTGCCACGTGGCCGTAGCCTTGGCAGTTAAAGCATCGACTATCGGCTATGTAATCACTAACCTTACAGGCATTCCACGAGATAAATATTTTACTAGTTATTAATTTATCCCTTTCCTGGGGGGCGGGGTACTTCCAGTACCCAGTTGGTTTCTTGGGAATCCTTGCGGCCAGTTCTGAAGCAGAATCTAATGGCTGCAACGTCTTCTTCTGTTAATCTATTCTGCTTCTGCTTCCTGATGCAGACCAATAACTTCTTCTTCGGGACTTTCCGTGGTATGTCGTAGAGTATTACACGGGGCAGTCTCAAACTAGCCTCCTCGGAGTCCCGGGACGGGTATGAGCGGAGACGATGCGGGTCATGGCCCCAGACTACGACACCTATTTACACGGTGACTGAGGGAGGGAGCCTACCCTCGGATATGACGTATGGCCCGGCTGGCACTGCTCTGGAAGGAGGGACGACCCGCATCGTCCGGTGCGCCTATTGGATGAAGTGGGCTAGCTCTTCGAAAGGATCATTGCCGCCCGTCTGGAGGCCCACATGTCAGGGCGAGTGGCACGGTTAGCACGAAAGCCAGTATGGCTTTCAGCGGGGCCATTCGACGTGGGAGGAAACATCCGGCCGGCTTGAGTTTGGACATATGCAAGTAGGACGTCGAGGTAGGGCTTCAGATGAAATATAAGGGGCAGTGGAGGGCTTCCGCTGTCCCTCCGGGACTCAAGAATGGGGGAGCGCGGCATAGTTAAGCCTAACCCTGAAGTAATGCCGTAAGGTGGTTTCAGGGTTGATGCTTGCATAGAAGAGTAGCGGACAGATGAAGGGTTTTTAGTGGGTATAATAACGCCATCGGCCCAGTCCCACATATTCCAGGCTTGGGCATGCGTAATAGCATTTTCTCCTCTGCTATTAAGAAAAAAAAGAAAATGGTGCTCGCAAGACATGGAGTATTCGGGTAATACCTACAGAAAATCGGAAGATAGATGACGAACACCTGTCACCACTGCGGAGAGTGCGAGGACACGGTCCACCACACGCTGGAGTTTTGTCCGGCGCGGGAGGCACCCGTCGTATTCTGTGTCTAGTGTTTGGCGCGAGATTAGACGCTACGTCTCTCACGCCGGCCACACTCACTGACAACACTGATGTTACGGTGGCCTTGAGAATTGCAGCGAAAGGATAATTATATTTCACATACCTTAGCCATCAAAACAGTAACTAAGCAGTAATAGGATCCCTACGTGACCGGCATCCAGCGATGACCCCTCCACAGGAACCAAAACCCTGATATAAAAATACCTCCAAAGTCAGTATCCGACATTCTATTCTGTTCTGTTATAACATTCTGTATAGTTACTCTGTCAGTTTCTAATAAATTTTATAAAAACGATCATAATTGAAGTACGAATTTCTCACCTTGCGTGCGGTACATGAAATTACCCCGAATCGACGTGACACTGACAACACTCTCCGACAACGCTGACAATACTAAAGACGCCTCAACTCTCTCACGGCTACATTTTATACCCTGGCTCCGGCATACACGGCACGCCCATGTCCCATGGTCAAGTAAATAAGGAATATAACGCGCATCGAGTTTTCAGCATATAGATAATAGTAGCAGACATACGTTGAATTGAATATTTCAGCCTGAATATGCAAAACTGCAATTACGCTGGACTTATCAAGGACCAGAGTTGATATGTTAAACCGAATGATGTGCGCTGTATGCGGCACAAATGAGGAGAATATCGCGCATCGAGTTTTTGACATATATCAAATAGCAGGGTAGATACTTTCTTTCAATATTTCCACCCGAATATGCAAAATTTCTGTATCCCGGTTAGAATGTAAATGTCATAGTACGATTCAGAACAATACATGACAGCTATATTTCGTTAAGAAATTGTTGCGAATGTGAATTAAGTTAGAAATTTTCGATTATTATCTCCGAATTTTATGTTTCATTCTATTATAAAAGGCACATGCCTGTTAGTTAGATATTATAATAACAACAAGTTCTCGAGTAAAACATTTCTATTTCGACTCAACCTGTAAAGTGTATGCTTTATTGTATAGGGTGGAAGGTAAACTTTGGCGTCCTTCGGATTTCGAGTGGTCGGCAACACCGGCCGCCATCTGGTCTATTCTCAAATTGCGTTAGTTCAATTATCAACACTGTTCTGTCGCAATTAGTTGATTTTCTTTAAATGCAAGTTATGATCTCGCCGGGGTAGGAAAGGAAAGGACAAAGGGCATACACGAATTATTTATAATGAATTTAAGGAATATGGGCGAAAATGATTTGAAATGGTACTTCTGTATGTAGACTCACTTATTTTCATATGGCGGTTTTTATAACGTGAATGTCATACTACAAACCTGGACGGAAGATAATAGCATGTAATCTAGCATTGCATGTAAATAGCATAGAAGTGTAAGGTAACATATTCATATAGGCAGAGGTGTGTATGTGTTGATGTACGGCGAAAAATAAGCAAAACAGAATAAAACTTTTTTTCATTGAGGACTTCGTTTCTTGAGAAAATTGAGTTTGAAAATCCGTTTGGTACATGTGCATTTAAAGGCTAAGGTGATTATATGCGTGCATACCTAAAGCTAAGAATTCACACATATTTAATTATTAAACCTATTCATTAAAATTACAAATTCCAACTCAAATTCAAATTTCAAATGATGCCAACGCCATCTCACCGCTACCATCAAACATAATGTATGTTACTTTGCTGTATGCACGTTACTGTATCTGTTCTCTGATACTTTAATTATTCAAACAAAGTTACTTTTGCCATCTTGATTTATTCTCGAACTAAATTCTATTCCTCATCGCTGCCACCTGAAATAACCCTTAGGTTATTTAGATGAATTGAATCTCAGGTCGAAATATTTCGTCAACAATTAGTACCACTGCGCCAAACGGCGCGACAGAGGCTAATTATATCTCTGTTATTCCAAAACGGAAATAAATTTAGAATACGACTCTGTTCAGTGGATCCAAAATTCAGCGCATTCAATCAGCGCTATACAGCTTCAGATGTTACTGACTCAGTCGTGATTTTCTATCTTGATTTTTCGTTATGTAAAATTATTCTTGAATTTACAAAACAATAGTGTTGATTCATGAAGTAATACTACTGATAAATGTTCACCACGTTTCTGATTTACCTGCTATGGGCCGAAGTACAAAGGAAATACATAAATATAGAGAAGTACTAAGGAGTACTGTACAATAGTGTTGATTCATGAAGTAATACTACTGATAAATGTTCACCACGTTTCCGATTTACCTGCTATGGGCCGAAGTACAAAGGAAATACATAAATATAGAGAAGTACTAAGGAGTACTGTTCGGAATTTTAGTTGGTCGTCCGTTTACGGCACGGACAGGCCCATTTCTCTCATTAGGAAATTCCGAATTATCGGTCCTCCCAGGGCAGTAAACGTAATGACTCGAAGCCAGGAAAACCCAGGAAAGGACCAGCCGGAAGGGCGCAGGAGAGAGAAGAAATCCAACGGCGGGAGGAGAGAATCAGGAACGAGGAGTTTTGAGTTCAGCTTCAATCATCGGACAGTACAGACATAGGAAGACAGTGTCCTCGCAGAGTTCAACTACTCCCGCAGGGAGGACTTGCTTATGTAAGTCTATGGGGGCTGACAAACCCACGTTCCCGCAGCCAGGGAGGACCGCCGGGACAAGCGTCCCGCTTACGTGAGTCCCATCTGGAACTGCTGAGCACGGTTAGCAGGTTGCCGGCCGGCAGTGACGTGGTCGTACATCCACACGATTGTCCCTCCAATGACTTAGGATGGTACCACGGGGGTCGAGTGCAAGCCCGGAGGGAATAACGACCCCTCTGCTTGGCCAATTATGGGTTTGGACTCGTGGTGGCAGTGGTTGATCGCCAAAATGCTGGCAAGGGGCTCGATTTATGGGGTATCGGCTCGCCCCGAATGGCCTTCGGCGGGTGAGCAGCGTCCCACCTGCTCCGGAACCGTCCTGGAGAGACGGGAGGGCTTAGAATGTGCCCCGTTCGACCTGAGACGAGCGACAGCCCCTGCAGGCTTAGTTAATCGAGGTAGCAAGGCACTAGGTGCCTAGCGCGCTGATTGGGCGTAACCTCAACCCTTATGGCCCTAGGGGTGCTCGGGTACTGTGTGGCGATAAATCTACGCCGAGGAAAGCACCCGTAACCAACGACTGAGAATACTCTGAGTTCAATTACAAGCAACGAAGGCTACAGACACAGGATGACAGAGTCCTCACTTAGTTCGGTTAAGTGCTACATCTGAGTTCGGGTAAGTGCTACAACCAATACAAATAAAGTGCCGTCTAAATCTAACACTCGAGTTATTTCATTTCCTCCACCTTGAACGTTAAGTTATTCGAGGTACGCGATATCGGCCGATGGGTTTGACCTGACCGGTTGCTCTTTAGTCGATAATACGCAACAAGTACTCTTCGGGAAGGATTAAAGTTATTCTTCCAATGATACATTTACATTTTATTGCCTTTTATTGATACATACTATTTATTCATTCCTCTCTTTTATTTAATACATCATTCAAAAATTGCAAATTAAATTCCCTAATGTTTTCATAAGTTATTGTAATATCGTAAATATAACAGAAGAACGGTGGTTGTTTAATGTGAACTGTTGAAGTGGTTACCACTTCTAAGAAAACTCTACATCTGGTCTTTTTAGTTTTCTCAAGCATTGAAGCCATCGACAGCGCGTAGACAAAAGCTTGCGACGAAGACAGACCATAAACAGTAGACAGGCGATGTTGGCTTCGGGGTTTTCAGTTATTGGGTAACACAGCTAGCGTGCGGATCTGGACTAGCTCAAACTGTATTCTTACTTGTAATTACACTTCTATTTAAATATATTTTCTGCCTTACAATTTATCCACGAGTTTTCTCTGTTTACACATCGAATAACCTCAACATGAACTAATCGCAATAGCGGACTATAATTTAGACAACTCAATAGTTAATTTGCAACTCTGGTCACAATGGATCCAACGCTCTCTCTCTCTCTCTCTCTCTCTCTCTCTCTCTCTCTCACGCGGACCACACTCTCTCGACAACGCTTTACTGGACTACTTGATACGTCGGACCAGATCCGCAGGCTGAAGAGACGCTACCCGCTAGACCTAAACGCTAGATTCAATTAGTTATCTAAATTAAGTAATATTTACTTATTTATAATACTTACTTATAAATTATACTTATCTATAATATTTAAATCTATAATATTTAGAGAATTGATTGTAAATTTTAATAAATAAAAAAAAGAAAAAAAGCTCGCACTCTCTGACTTCTCGATTCACACTCTCTGGCTTCTCCACTGACACTGACTGTTCTAGCATCCTTTTGTCTTTTCTTAGACCCACCACGCACGTGTTCCGCTACCGTTCGTGACCAGGGTCACGTAGTCTTTTTCTACGGAATTGTTCAATTGAAGGACCGACGACACATTGATGGGCCCGACGGCGCTTCGGCTCTCGCCACATTGTTTTTAGTTTACTCGATACCTCTTAGGCCTTTCATCCACGATGCTACATTCTTGGACAGGTGTTCTTGATGAAAGCGGATGCGGTTCTTCTAGCCTAAGAACACACGTTCACTTAGGGATAAGAGCGATTGAAGGAGAATAGCTTATATCTTCCGCATCTCTTTGTTCATTAGCTGCCTTTCTTAAATATCGTTCTCCTGTTCATCTTATTTCGGCTAATATAAGTCTTCTATGCCAACGTTCGGATACTGTTCTTCTACTGTTACGATTTCTATCGCGCTTATTCTTCCTTACTCTTGACATCGATTATCATTTTAGATAAAAAAAACAATTAATTTTCTATATGTTCTCTGTTTGTTTCAACGTGAGTTCAAGAATTTCTCCCAAAGATGAGCCGGCATTCACCTACTAGCAATGGTAGGAGTAAACGTGAAAATCAGTAAGCACTTTCAAATTAATGAAAATACTGTAACCATGAGTAGGTCTTTAGCTGCTTCTACCGGCCAAAGCTAACAACAGCGAACGGGTAGTAACATTCACCAATCTCACTTAATCCCCAATTAGTCGAGCAAGAATGAATAACTTGAACGAAATCAATTCATTTATTAAATAATAATCCCGACATAACCAAGAAAGAATGAACAAGTTTGTATTTTCGACCAGCCGCGGGGAGACGCAATCGCGAGGAAGCACGTCAAGGGGAGTCGTAAATTCCCGTTATGATTATAATAATCGACACCACGGGTTGATCGATCCCCTGATCTCTGTTAAGATAATAGGGGTAGTTGAGAGGGTATAACACTGCGATTAGCAGGGTTATAAAATGTATATTTTAACACTTAAGTTACACCGTTGCTTATGATATATATCGCCGACAATGATTTAGCGTATAGAGATGCGATACACTGGCACAATATTCGTTGGTGATAGAGCAAGGCTCGTAGAGTTTTTGTTATCGTTGACGTAGCAATAAGGGAAAAGACGGAACGGAACTAACTCTCCGCTCTCATGTAATTACGGAGGAAAGCTCGGTGTGGGTGTGGTATTTTGAACGAAGAAAGGGGATTCGTTGCTCACACTTTTCGTTAGTCAGGTGAGGGCAACGATCTGCGATGTCCATTGGTTCTAGTCAATGTTAATGAGAGATGAGAGGGAAAGGAAACCTCCTACCACTGTTGCTAGTTGTGGTCATTGTTTAAGGGGCAACTGGATTTTCCGTTAGCTAAATAACCGCCTCTTTCGTTAGGTCATCACCCGCTTTCTCCGCAATTCTTAAGAGTGCATAATAAACCCAAGGACTTCTCTAAAAACCAGATGTGCGCCGAAAATACTTCTGGGCCTAAGAAATACTTCAGGACAAACGGATTGACTGAAGACATATGTTGATACAATGAAGTGAAAAGTGAAAGGTTATGGTGGGTCCTTAGATTTATTGAGGGTCGGAATGACGACACGCAGACCGTTGGCTGTCCGGTCGCGAGGGCTGGTGTGCAGATGTCTTAGGCGACATATCTAAGTTAACAAACAATAGTTATTAGGATAAAATTTTTTATCTTGTATTTATGTCATTTCATAATTATGTAGCTTCCACAGGCTTTCTGAAACTATCAACTATTAATTCTCACATATGAAACTGATTCAAGATTGATGGAAATTCAACTGGTACAAGACTGGTACTTAACTGACCAACAGTTCAATTCGAACTCACCCAAATTCGTCTCTGTACGTGCTGCAGCTCCACTTGTACTTACTGGAATGAAAAATATGTGTCACGTGATGTTTTGTCTCATGGTATTCTTTCTTTAAATTTTTAGTAACACACAATATTTTGTTATGATCTCATCTGCATGATGATCTCAGCTGATATTTACCTTATTGGTATGTGGTGCTCATTGTTCCAAACACGTATATCAGACCGTATTACTCGAATGATAACGTTCTCTATATACTTATTCCCATCGCTACTAATTAGCAGAATATTTTAATTACTCTTAACTGGGTCGCTAATGTTTAACTTCAATTGTCCTAAGCTCGTATTATTCAATTTTACTTATCTGAACGCTTAATATTTAGTTTCATTTATCTTCTCTTTCGCGGCCCTTATATTACATTTACTCGTAACATTAGGTTTTATTTTAGGATGCATATAATACAATTCACACCGTCGAGCTCTCATTCTAACACCGAGGCTCAATCGTGCAACACATACAGCTCCGTGCTCGTTCTTATAATATAATAAAACGTTTTGGACGGTAGTAAAGTGTCTTGTTATACGGTAACTAGTGGAGGTATGGTTTGTTATATTACACGGTAGGACAATATTTTTTTACTGAAGTTCTGTGATCTGTTTTATTATTAACCTTTTAGGAGATTTTACGATGTTTGGACTGGGTTTCTTTAATGAGGAGCACTTTGAGTGTCGCGCATAATAGTCGCAATTCTCTACCGTTTCTGCTCATTTCGATTTCTTGTTTGATCATTATTTATTTCGTGATACATTCCATATTTATGAAAAGTTGATAATATTCGACATGTGAAAATCCTCCCCTCATATTCATGTAATAATTATTATAAATTATTATTTTATGTTTTATAGTTTATCATAATTTTAATCTCTCGTAAATCATCCGATCGTTTCGCGTGTCATCTATGCTCCACGTTTGCTTTACAACACGTTCACTTAATAAACATTATGAGTTTTAATATTGTTCGAGTGTTAATGTTTTGTTTTCATCATTAACAATCTGTCGATATTTCTGCAGTTTCAGATAGACGTTTCGATATCTGTTTTCGTGCTAATACTCGACGTTCCATCACGTTGATGTTTTACTGTTTATTATCATTCGTCATTACTATTTTAATTCTTGATTATTAATTAATTGCGCGTTTTAAATGCATATCGTGATGTGATAGTACCTTGTGATGTTATGCGAGTAAATAAAGTTTTATTTTATTATTTTATCAAAATCATCAAAACATACTATCGGTATTTATTCTCCTTCCAATTAATTTAACTTTTCGCATGTCAATATGAGCGCACGAAATAAACTGCCTTTATTTTCGATGTTGCTATACAAGTGTTTGTATTTTGATTTTGTCGTTGTTATGTTGTTCTCGGAGTTTAATGTTTCTCCGCAAATTTAAAAAATAGATTCCCCAAGTCTCTTCCAAAGTGGATATTTCTGCTTTTAGTGTTAAATGATATTGAGATGATTTGTTTTGTGTTTTTTTTTTTCACTTTGCGCCATCGTCTTGTAATGCCAACCGCACATCTTATACATAGATCTAATACTCTCTGTGTTGCGAATTCTCAACTAAATGGCGATCGGTCAGGTTGCATGCAATTGGTTGATATCGCGAACCTTGAACGAGATTAACGCTCAAGGTGGAGGTAAATTAAATATATCGAGTATTAGTATGGTTTGGCTATTTTATTTGCACTTTTTAGTATACACAAAGAATTTGACGTTCTGATGAAGACGGTTGTAAGATTTTGTTGATACTGCCAGCAGAAGCTTCGTCCTTATATACTGACTTTCCGTCTCAGGGGTTTCCGTGTTTTAATTGTGTGCTCTCGTGGGCACATATCCTCTAGTATTGCCAGCTGTTTACCTTTGACCTGACCCATCGGGCACTTAGGGTGTTTACAGCTTGGGGGGTAGGCAATTCGGACTTTCCCAAAAAAAGGTAGATATGTGGTTCGAGTCATAAAGCGACGGCCATCCCAAATCCTGAACAGTCTCTCCCGGCATTTCAAAATACTTCTTTATGTATTCTCGACATGTTGTGGTTGATGCAGAGATGACTAATCGTTGTCCACATAAGTTACACTTAATTGCCGTGCGAATACTCACATCCTTACGCATGAAACGCTGTCCTCCTTCGCTGTAAAGATATCTGAAATCTCCAAATGACCAAACGTGGTAACAGGTTGGACAGATCTTTTCCAAACGAATCCTACTTTCGTTACATAGATAATAAATGGGTGGTATTATTAATCGTACGCAGGATTATTTTAAGAATAAGTTGTACAATTCTTGGTAATCCGTTGGGTGTACTCCGTCCAGCGGTCTGTAGAATTCTTTGCTTTTGTCTTGTTAATATTGCGACACACCCATTTATAAAGCAATTTAAAGTTACTTATTCTTGTAGTGAAGACTAATTTTAAATTTATCATTAATCCAATATATTTGTAGATTAAGGACTCAGTTTCTTATTAATTTTTTATATTGTTTATGTTTTTTCTTAATACATTAATAAGTTTGTAATTTCGACCAATCGCGGGGAGATGCAATCGCGAGGAGAGACGTCAACGGGAGTCGTAAATTCCCGTTACGATTATACTAATCGACACCACGAGTTGATCGATCCCCTGATTACCGTTAGGATAATAGGGGTGATTAAGTTTATATAACACTGTGATTCACAGAATTATAAAATATATATATTTCCAACACTTAAACTACACTGTTGAGTAGATATAAATCGTCGATAACAACTTGTCGCACGAAGATGATATAGATATGAATAGTAGAGCAAGGCTCTTACAGTCGAATTTCGTATGTTAGTGGACGTAGCACTAGAGGATACTTGATAGACGTTAGATTTTGATGCTATACTTCGACGTTGTAGTATGTAGAAGAAGTAAGTTGACTTGACCTAGCGGTGTTGACGAAATAAGTTGACTTGACCCTCCTGATGTAGCAGGAGAAGTCTTCGACTTGACCCTCCTAGAGTCGTAGGAGATGTGACGAGTAGGAAGCCTCCTACCAACGTGGTTCGTGAGTGACCTTGTGCATGGGAAAAACCCAGCCTGTTCTATTAGATAGCTATTCCGTTTTTCCTAATGGGTGCGTACCCGCTTTCTCCGTGTTTTTAATTGCGCCTAATAAACCCAAGGACCTCTCTAAAAACCAGATGTGCGTTGCAAATATTTTTAGCCTTAAGAAATCTTTCAGGACAACGGATTGAATGAAGACACATGTGTACACAATGAAAGAGAAGAGTTATGGTTGGTCCTTAGGTTTATTGAGGGTCGAAATGACGTTACGCAGGCCATCGGCTGCCCGGTCGCGAGAGCTGCAGCGCCGATGTTTTAGGCGACGTAACAAAGTTTTTATTTGATCAGTGCTTCTTCCTCGCCGAATTTTGGCTTCGATGCTTTTTTCAATTTCTAGACTCCATCATATCCATCGTTTCAGTGCTAATTCAAAATATTCTTCTATACACCGCAGATATGCGGCGGCTGATAATATCTGCGCAATGCACACATCACATTTTTCACATCGGGTGACGTTGCAGAGTCCTAACACTCTGCATCTATAGCGCAGTATCCGTAGTTGAAGAGGCCCTGAGCATCACCATTCAGGTTACTATGTCAGGCTTCGCAAACTGTGACGAACTAATTTTGACAATAGGTGAGTGGAAATGGCTTTGTGCAATTAATAACATTCCATTAATTGGTTATATACCTCAGGATGGTTCAATGACAGCATTCCGTTTATAGGCATTCCTCGCCATTTTTTGTTTATAATGTATTACAGCTATTTTATACATATGTAGCGGCACAAGAGTCAAAGGACGATGCGAGGACACTTAGGTATACAGAAAACTTACGCAAAAAACAAAGAACGATTTAAAATCCGACATTTGTTCTCAAAAGTAGAGGAATTTATAAAAAATTGCGTAGCATGTCAAAAACAGAAACTTGTCAGAATCCGCGCGATAGAAATTCCCGTAATACCTCAAACCCCCGCTGAACCAAATGAAACAATAGCAATGAATATAATAGGTCCCATGCCGAAAACTAAACGAGGAGACCAATATATACTCTCTATTCATGATGATTTGACCAAATATCTGATATTAACACCTCTCAAGACACAAAGAACCGAATCCATAATAGATGCCTTATTGAATCATTACATTTACATCTTCTCAGCACCTAAAACTATACTAACAGATCAAGGACAGCACTTTATTAGCGAACTCATGACGAAATTCGAAGAAGCATTTAAAATAAAACATATAAAAACAACCAGCTTTCACCCACAATCTAACGGATCCCTAGAAAGAACACACGCAACGGTAAAAGACATGATACGAACAAGTCTAAACGACTCAGACAAAGAATGGGACGAAGTATTAAACTTCATATGCTTAGGATATAACACAGCAATACACGATGCTACGGGTTTTCCACCTTTTGAACTAACCTTTGGACGAAAAGCTATTCTCCCATCCTCAATATTCAGAACCTCCAACTACACGTATGAAGAAATGTTTACACTATGGCAAAAACAATTGGACGAATACAAAACACTAGCTAGACAAACACTTGATCAAAGTAGAAAACACTACATGCGAGATCAACAAAGAAAAATCAGTAAAATACGAACGGTATTTAAAGAAGGAGACGCGGTTCTTGCGCATAATGATCACAAAACATATAAATTGGACGATGAATGGTTAGGTCCTTACCACATCGAAGAAGCTATGACTCCTTACTACGAAATTTTAATCAATAATCAAATTAGGAAGGTACATGGTAACAGAATTAAACCATACTTTTCAGGACGCTCATCTCATGCACAACCCTCGTGCTCGGATTAGAATTAATACCGATTGAAAATAATGCGATTTTCCATGAGAAAATATCTAGAGCCTATTTGTATAATGAAAAAGTTAACGAATATATAGGAATAGATGTAAGCGATATATTTAACCACATCGATACGTTAGGAAAACACATAACAGAGACCCAAAAACATTGTATCACCCCATGTCAAGTAAAATCAGAGATATCTTCCCTAACCAACATGTTCAATAACATCAAAACGCTAGGAACACATTTAAGATTATTAACTCATTCTAGAGTTAAGAGAGGATTAATAGACGCTATAGGTTCAATCAGCAAAACTCTTTTCGGAACCTTATATTCTGACGATTTACAATTGATAAACCAGAATATCGACAAACTATTTAGCGAAGGAAACGAATTGAAAACCATTGTAGCTAACCAAACCGCTCTAATTAGGAGAATCCTAAACTCCGACAACCTAAAACAATTAGAAAAAGTAAACGCGGACATACAAGATAAAATAAATCAAGTAAACAAGCTAGGACTTCTAACAGTCAAGACTATTTCTATAGAAAGCGCTTTGTCAGATCTACACTTTCAACTCGATGAAATATTCAATTTAATTTTACTAGGAAAACGAGGAATTATTATCCCCCAGATTATAAATCATCACATGTTACGACCGTTCGCGGAGAGACGCGGTCGCTAGGAAAACGCGTCAGCGAGAGGCGTAAATTCTCGCTACGATTCTGATAATCGACGCCGCGAAATAGTCGTTCCTCTGTTTCGATTAGGATAACAGAGGTGGTTCAATGAATGTAACACAGTATTCACAGGTTAACATAAAATAATATATTTGATAATAATATAACGAACACGCCACAGATTGTTTAACAATGAATAAAGTAATATGCTATAGAAAGTTGACTCGACTTTACAATATCTTTCAATGATTTCGTTAGACTTTGTGATTTTGATTTTGATTTTGCTCGTCAGACCTCTCGATATGTATCGTTCGACTGGTCAGAAGGGACTGATCGCCTTTCGATCATTTCTTTGTCTTATTCGGAAGATGCCCCTCACTATGCTCGGGTCACGCCACCGCTCGCGCCTATGATCACGTATGCCGCCTTCTTGTGTGGAAAACGTAACGGACAAAATTCGACGTTTCTAGAGCTCGCTGCTTGGCGACAACTATGCGCTTGTCGATACATTGTATATGATCCGCCGGGCAGATGAGATGATCTGCCTGCGACACTGTAAGACCGCGAGCGACGGTTAGAAAATACAGCCTGTGGTAAGCCTCGTGGCGTAACATGACACTTTCTTAGAACAATACGCTAAGGCTTTAGGAAATCACATCATAAATGAAGGATTTTCACCAGAAGAAAGTAATTTCCAAAACATTTTAGACGTCTCTACACTCACACTGTTTGTCCAAAGCGAAAAGATCTTCTTTAAAATTTCAATTCCAATAATAATTAACTCAGAATGGGAAATAGAACAGGTATACCCCATACCGACTCAAAAGAATGGAGCATTTCTCGCCCCATTAGTCGAACGTCCGATATTTTTCACCTCAGGATTAACTTATATGAATGTAGACCAGATGTATTTGGACAAGCAATGTCGAATCAAACACGAATTGTATATTTGCAAACAAACTCAACCCATACATGATAGACGTTCAAAACACGACTACGCATCCGAAATAATTAGTGTAGACGATACCATGAGATTTTGTAAATTCACAGTCTATAAAATCGTGGAAATAACTTTTATACCACTCAAAAACGAAAATCACTACATAGCTATACCAGAAAAACCAATAGAACTCAATGTATTCTCTGAAGAAGGACATCAAATTGTCAAACTGAAGCAACCCTCTCTGTTGAAAACTAAAATAACTGTAGATATATTGTATGGAGACAACCATATGAGAATCAATGGCAATCCCAAGAGCATTTCTTACGATATTAAGATCAAAACTATAAATATAACTAACAACGTAGATTTATTCTCAATGCTTGATACCTTAGAAAAGACTCCTAAAGTAATGAGCAACCTAAACGATTATACTGAAACCTTGAATCAAATAGAAGATAGAGCCAATCAATTAACTTTTTCGCACAGAATGACACAAATTAAAACTCGGGGTCTCACTACGCTGCAAATTATAGGATATATATCCATTGGACTCATATGCTTGTATCTGCTTAATAAGATAGGACTGTCAAAACAATGTATTCACATATTTTGCTGCAAAATTAAGAAAAACACCGTCAGTAAGTAGTAGCACCAAACGTTAGTACTGTTACACCTTCCGCCCCTATAAACATTTACACACCGATGTTACCTGTACAACCTGGAACAGAAAGAGAATCAAGAGTAAGTTTTGAATTATCATCACCGCCCAAGGCCAAATTTCATCCATCGATTCTGAAGAAACGCACGAACTTAGAGGACTAAGTTCACTCTACGAAGGAGGAGTGTAACGTCGCCCAGAAGCCAGGAATCCGCCGACCTCAGGATATGCATATAACACCTGGTCATGCGATAGTGGTGGAATAGACAGTAGCTGGACTCCCCACGTGAGATATGTGAATCATAGTGAGGAGATAAAGATCTCAGTCCTTTAGTCAGTAAGTCAGTCTGTATTTTGCTATTGAAGTGTAACTTCGCCTTGTGAATGAAGTATACGAACAGGCTACTGTTCATTCGCCTTTTTTTAATATACAGTATATATTTTATGTATTTTATTTATGTATTTTTATTTTATATGTATTTTATATGTATGTATTTTATATACAGTATATGGTTGGTAACTGGAGGTACAAGCGGAAAGGGGGTGATTCTACGCGAAAAAGAAGTCGAAAATATAGAATAAAAATTTTTTTTTAATTTTTTTTTTAAATTTTTCCATCGAGACAACGACCTACAGTGAGATCCGTTATAACTTACCGCACACGTACCGAGCGAAAATTCAAAGTCGAGACTTAGAGTTATAAAAGGAAAGAAGGTTGAGTCGTAACCCAACTATTAACTTCCATTTATCGAACTTTATTATAAATGCAATGGTTTTACAGAGGTAGAATGATAATGAACCAGAGAAAGCCTGAACTAGAACTGCCCGAGCTGACTGAAATCTCGGCTTATATAAGTTTTGGTTTGGGGATGATGTGCAAAAGAGTCCGAAGCTCGGAGGTCGATGTCTTAGCTCTGGTGTAGATTGAGATGTGGTTGATGTCATAATGTCAAGATCGACGCTTCGCGCGGTGTCGAACCCGAATCTCCAAACCGGAACAATAAAAGTGTCATTGTGGTTTAGGATCAATCTCGATAGCGGCTTGAAGGACCGTTGCGGTTCTCATTCGTGGATGTTACAGCTATAGTTTCGGGGTGCCGACTGTCAACAAGAAGATCAAGAGGATCGACGCTCCCTGCTGTTCCACGCGCCGCGCCGCCGATGACTTGGGGACACACAGTTTCGGACGGTGGAGAGCGATAAGAGTTTTCTAGCAAGATCTGATCATAGAACGCTGGCAGGCTGATAAATCTTCTGGCAACATAACTGACAATGAGTGAAAAACCTCAGCACTTATCTCACAATCTTCTCGAGATTCCCATCGTAAAAAATGGATATATCGTAGAATTTCGAGATACGTATTATATAGGCAAATTCCGGTTTCATACTTACAGACCTGATAAATGTATCATCTACCTAACAAGTATATTTGACGGGTTGCGACAGCAATCTCTCGCTCTCGTTATTTCACATTATTTATCCTCGACCAATCCTCCACACGTAAGAAACAATTTTCGATTATTTATGCATTATCACCGCTCGTGTATATATCTGTCTGTTCGTATATAATTTATAGTCTACTTCCTATATGTACTAACTTAATTTTATATATGTGTACTGTATGTGGAATTCCCTTCACTTCAATTTTAGATATTTAAATATTCAAGTTGGTTAAAATTTTGGAAACTTTACGAAAATAGTCATCATATTTAAATGATCACCGTTGCAGTCGTACCCCACTATTGCTTATACAATTCCGATGAATGCGAAAGCATAGGTTAGACTCCTCCTTCTGTTAACGCTTTATTATATACATTTATAATTACATGTTGATCATTAACCGTCACTATTATTATTAAAGCACTTATTTTAACGTTTCACCAACGTGTGATAACGCATATTGTCTTTCCTCCAGATAAATCGTGTACTGCCGCTATTGTCATTTCAAAATGATTCACAATACATTCAGGACAAGCTGCGGCGGAGCGTCGTGTGATTCGTACAGCGCAAACTCACAGTGCGTGACACAGGCAAGATGCATAACTGCACATATGGAATGCTTTCCTGCCTTGTCATAAAATTCTTGGTCATTGGGATCCAGATTGTTATAACAATCATCGCAAATCATGTGAATTTCTTTTCAATAGCAATATATATATATATGTCGGAGACGAAAAGGACACCAGAACCCTCGCCGGAACCTCGGAAAAAGCTATGAACATGTAACGAAAGTAATTAAATAAAGTACTGTTACTCGATCTAGTCGTATTTAATTTGCGATAATAAAACCTAGACCCAAGGCGACCATCCGTCGCCGAACGTAGCCGCGGCCAACGGGACGGGCGTGCGATTTAGAAAAAAAGGCATGGAGCGATAGTATGACCCTCATTAAAAGGATACCCATAGAGGTACCCGGCAGTAAAACACGCTAACGGTTCCTTCGGACAAGGAATATTAGATATTGAGGCACGTACACAGCACAAGTCCAGTTAGCCTAGGACCGGCTATAAAACCTGGGTTTTTTTGGTAATTAAGATGCTTCTAACGGACAAGTAGTCTTCGTCTCAAGTTGACCAATAGACAGCGACGTCAACTTCCCTCACTTCGAGAACGAGGGCTATCCTGGACGAGTCCGATGATTTCGTGTCCTGGGAGACACCCGCATCAGAGTTGCCCTCGGTGGCATGATTGAGACGAGATTCATTCTGGAGAGCTCGCCTACGAAGGTAGTCGCGCCTTCTGATCCGAGTAAGTGCATCCCGTTGGTCGCGGATTCGTTAGGGACATAGGGATACCAATTCGATTATCGCGAGTGTAGTCACCGTCTTTGATTGTCGCGTCTGGAGTGCTTGCTCACGGAATACGAGTTCAAGTACGCGGAATAAGGTCATGATGGCCGACTCCGAAGGAGGCTCACCAAACGCCCCCGGCCCTAGCATGGGTCCTTCTCCGACATATATATGTCGGAGATGAAAGAACACCGGAGCCGTGGAATTTTGGATAATCCCGCAACATTGTAATCTAGCATCCACCATAGCTGTAATTAAACAATTGTAGTCATCCAGTCCGATTGTAATTGTTCGAGATTTGTCATAATGAGCTTGGGCTCGAGGCGACAATCAGTCGCCAAACGTAGCCGCGGTCAGGGGACGAACGTTTTTTTACCTAACAGAGGTATGGAATAATTCTATAGCTCTCCTTAAAAGAAACATTCGTAGCGGCACGCGACAGACATTCCAACGGTTTCTATCCTGTGGCTCGCCACACATTGACCCTATTTTCGGGCAAGATGATTACCAGATATCGATACATCCCTACAGT
This sequence comes from Bombus flavifrons, assembly GCF_040668555.2. Lineage (NCBI taxonomy): Eukaryota > Metazoa > Arthropoda > Insecta > Hymenoptera > Apidae > Bombus > Bombus flavifrons. The sequence continues at coordinate 1,792,868 of NC_138451.1, forward strand.
ACATGTTCGGCCATCATAGTTTTCCTCTGCAGCATCATCGTGATGGAAAGTCATACTCTCGTGAGGTCGCATTACCGAGTTATTTAGCGTCTTTACGCTTGGTGGATATTCCACGTTTTAACAAAGAGTTAGTTTAGTAATACTTGCACCGTAGCCAAGCAAGGCGAGTACGACTTGGGCTTTGGAAGAAAGCGCATTCCGTTATCCCGTTGACCGCGGATTCGTTATTGACCCTACGATCATTGTCATTAGCTTCTCGAGTATCTAATTATCACGGTTACTTGTCAAATTCTGTAGTAATCATATTTGTACTAGTAAATATCTTCTCTATTGCATAACAACAATGTCTAATCCAGGTGAAGATTCGCTACACGCCCCTAACCCTAATCATGAATCTTTATTGGACTGTACATACAAAAATTAATTCAACGATTCCGCATGACCAGATTAAGTACATTTTTTATGTATTCAAGAATGTAAAACAAATATAAAATATATTCAAAGCGTACGTAATGTAGATCTAGTTTTAGTTCTGCATATTTTAGCATGCGTCTAGATATTTTTGCATATTTTGTTATATTTAAGTATATGTCGGGTTTACATTGGAATTAGGATTAGGGGCATGAAGCGAATCGTCGTTTGGTTTACGCATTGTCGATAAGCAATAGGGAAGACATTGACTAGTGCAGATACGATTATTATAGAATTGGACAAGTAACCGTGGTAATTAGATACTCGAGAAACTAATGATAATGATCCTAGGTTCAATAACGAATCCGCGGTCGACGGGGTGATGGATGAACGTGCCCACAAAATCTGAGTCGGACTCTTTGTTAAAACGGGGAATATCCACCGAGCTTACAGACGCTAAGTAAGTCGCTAATACGATCTCGCGAGAGAATGACTTTTCGACGCGATGATGCTGCAGAGGAAAACTATGATGGGGTGTGTCTAAGGACACGAGATCATCGGATTCGTCGAGGATAGTCTTCGTTCAGAAAGTAAGGGAAATTAACGTTGCTGCTAATTGGTCAATCTCCATATCGGTGGTTAGAAAAAGATGCTAGCCGCCCTCGAGGGAAAGTTGCTAGTGGGAGACGCCGTTCGTTGAAAGAAACAGGTCTCTCCTATCTTCCCGTAGCTGGGACAAAGATTGTTTGTCTGTCTGAAGGACTATAGCCAACTAAATGTTAAGATTTATAACGGTCCCTTATTCTAGCTGATCACGTACTGTGGAGACACATCGACATCTGGCAATCATCTTACTCGAAGAATAGGGACTGCGTGTGGCGAGCCACGGGACAGAGACCGTTGGAATGTTTACTGTCGCGTGTCGCCAGAGATATTTCTTTTAAGGAGAGCTATAGAATTACTTCATACCTTTGTTAGGCAAAGCGTTCATCCCGTGACCGCGGCTACGTTCGGCGACTGGCTATCGCCACGAGCCCAAGCTCATTATCACAAATCTTGAACAAATACAATCGGATCGAAAGACGACAATTGTTTAATTACGCCTATGATAGAATCTAGATTACGGTGTTGAGGGATTTTCCCGGGGTTCCAAAGGGAAGGCTCCGATGTCCTTTCATCTCCGACATATAAATTAATATTTCAAAACATAAGGAAAGCTAATAATAAGTGAGTTATCGTGCGCCAACATGTTTCATAACAAAATAACTCTGATTCATAGATACTTGTTGACACGTTTTCAAACTCTCCTGCTAGTTATATTTTTCTCGCCTTTATACATCTTTTAACACTTGTATTAAATACCACATATACTGCTGCGAATAATTATAAACTGAACCCTATTTTCAGATTTTTTATGATACATAAAAAAAATTGAAAGAATCGTTTGTATAATTTCATATTACGATATAAAACAAAACTGAAGATAGAACAAACAAAAATTGTCTCCTTTCGAACTCTGGAAAAAATTAAATTTTCCCTTAAAATTGTGTTTTTGGCTGTGAAACAATATAAATTCAATGTTAAGTTTGTTATCCTTTTATTTAATATTTAGTGGATTTTCCCTTATTTTTAATGCTTCTATCAATCTGTGAGGTACACTATGCATTGATTTATTTAAAAAACAGGAGAGATATTATCCAAAGAAATTATTGCCTTTTTTTAGAATTTAATGTATATATTAATTTATAAGTTAATATATGTATTAAAGAATGATATTGTCGTACTCAAATGGAGAGATTCGTGAGATTTATCAACAAAGCTCACTTCCATCATGGTACCAAGTACAAGAAATATTCGTAACATTCATGCTGCTTTTACGAGGTAACAGTCATCTGGAAAATTGAAACCATTAGCTGCTCTTGCATACAATAAAGTATAGTATAGATTATTCGGATCAAATCTTTTCTTATGCCATTATAATTATAAAAGGACTCAAACGATACTGCAAACTTGGCATTCAGTTTCTTCTGGGAATTACAGAAAAACGCTTTAATAGTTTACAAGATTACGATAAAGAAGAATAGAAATAGAAAATTTAGGGAATTATTAGTTATGAAATTATTAGGGCTGACTGATAATGTAATGAAATCTTCTGTTTACCATAGTTATCATAATATTGTCATCCGAAAAAGTGCTTCTGGACTGTTGAGGTTATCTGCTAGATGAACGCGTGGATAAATTTCTAATAAAAATATATATTGAAGTAAGCTTAAGTACAGGTATAGTATATGCTGATCCAGATGATGAATTTAGCAGTGTTACATTACAATAGAATATGATAGGGAGCACGTTGATACATTGACAGCAATGGACGTTACCAAAAACTTAATCTTGGTATGTAACTCTAGCTGTAAGTTACAAGAAACAGCAATAAAAATCTACTTATAGCTCTTTTGTTTTTAGACCTTGTAACCCAAAAACAACATTTATATTCAAGGACACAATAATATGGACCTCTCCTTTTCGTTAACTTTTTTTGCTTCACTAAGTTCTATTTTCACCGTAACAGCGGTGTCCAGGTCACGAGTATACAAAAGAGAAAGATGTAGAGCTTTTCTAGAAGTAAATACTTCATCCTGGATAAAACATTAATTTGTAAATAATTTTTAAATAAACCATGTTTCTATATTACTTTTATATCAGTTTAATAGTCTTACTATTGTTGAGGATTGTGGATCTTAGTTGCCGAAATAAACGTATAGCAACACTCACATTACACATAGAAATGATATTAAAATAGTTTCATATTTATTTAATATGTGCTTTACAAGATATTCGTAGATACACCCTGAACGTGTCTCAGCACTCTTTTTGTCTCACCATCATTTTCTCCGTTCTTCTGTTCTACGAGACGCTGCGCACGCACATACTCCCACATATATGTGTCACTATTACGCGGCTAATTTGTGTGTAGCACACAAAATTACACATATCTGAAAAATTATATCCTGTGAAATATTCTTGCAAATAACTTTCCTACTAACTTCTCTCGTAAGTACTCAAATAAGCGTTGTTCGGGATTTTGATGGTTGGAAACACATCACTCGCATACGAAGATATATCCACTAAACTGATAGCAATTGAGGCGAGTTTTGTCCGTATAGACAGTACTGGTGGAGTAGATGGGATAAAGAATATTCTTTCAACCGACTAATGATCAATCGGAAACGGTGTCTACTGTCCTCACTTCCTTTACCAAAATTGTCATCAACAAATCCGATAAGTTCGCTGTTGAGTGAAGAAGCGTGCAGACGTGTGTCTAGTGCTCTGTGAAGTTCGAAAAACAACACGTGTCGCCCATTAGTCGAAAGTGAACACAGCTAAGTGTTTCCTATCCTTTAGAGGAAAAATCCCACACTTCGAACCTCTACCCTAATACTAGCCTCATAGCCTCTCGACTAGTTATTTAATTTGAATTAACTAGCTCAACGATGGTCCAGGAATCACGACCAGGTTCTCCTGAGCAATCCCATAATTGCTCCGACTACCTCCTCCACGGCAAAAGTGCAACAGATCCCCCCGTACGAATGACGCCAAAAACTCTAAGAAGCGAAAAATAGAAGCATCAAAAATAAACACAAACGCCACCCAGAACGAACAGTCAACAAACAGAGTAAACACATGCAACAGATACGCCATATTGGAATCCACAAACGATCGCCATGGAAATTGTAGACCCACCAACAAACCAACATACCCAAAGAAATTCCCCTCCCCCACCAACATTTGTTGATGATGTCATCGACATACAAACGATGATTAAGTCCATAGAGAGAGATATCTCCCAAAGGACTACAACCTAAAAACAAATAATAACAAAGTAAAAATCCTGCCGACAAACCCTGATGCATATAGAAGACTCACCAAACTTCTTAAGACCATGAACGCCAACTTTCAAACATACCAGCTCAAACACGAAAGATCTTTCCGAGTGGTTCTACGCAACATCCACCACTCAGCGGACGTGGATGAACTTAAATTCGAACTCTTAAAACACGGCCACGAAGTTATCAACGTCAGTAACATAAGGCATAGAGTCTCGAAAGACCCGTTATCCCTATTTTTTATCGACTTAAAACAAAAGCCTAACAATAAGGAAATATACAATATCAGTCGTTTAATGAATTCTATAGTAAAATTCGAACCACCGCTTGTTAAAAAGTACGGCCAAAGGTACGGTCACACGCAGAAATACTGCAACCATACCTTCCGCTGTGTAAAATGTGCAGGTACACTGACCAGTGCGCTAAATCTCCGGAAACCCCAGCGAAGTGCATCCACTGTCAAGGTGACCATCCTGATAACTACAAAGGCTGCTCAGCCTACAAAACCTTATATATAAATAAGTATCCTAAACTCAGAGCCAAGGAGACAACCAATCAAATACCCAGTCCTCCTAAATTCACTATTACTTCAATCTCTTTAACCTATCAAATACCCAGTCCTCCTAAATTCACCACTACTTCAACATCCTATGCCCAAGCAGTACAAGGAATCCAAAATAACCCGAATAGCCAAAGGGACCATTCTCAAAATAGTGTCTCCAATTCACAAAACACAGACAACGTCTCTAGACTTGAAAAGCTAATAGAAAAACAATCTGAGCAAATAAATAATTTGCTATCACTATTAACACTCATCATGGGTAAATTAATACGCTCCGACGCAAAATAAAATCAAGACGCATAACTGTTTGGAATGCCAACGGTCTTGCTTAACACAAATTTGAACTAGAAACCCACTTCACCGACAAAAACTATCTAAAAATAAATGGTTATAACTTCTGCCATACAGAACATCCCAGTGGAAAGGCCCACGGTGGCACTAGAATCATAAACAAATCCAGCATTAAGCACTATGAACTTCCATCATTCCAGGAAGACTACCTCCAAGCAACAAACGTAGCAATAGAAGACTGCCAGGGAACAATCACCACTTCAACGGTATACTGCCCTCCCAGACACTCCATCGCCAAAGAAGACTTTGATAACTTCCTTGACACCCTGGGCAATAGATTCATAGCTGGAGGAGACTATAACGCCAAACATACCCAATGGGGCAACAGACTGGTCACAGTAAGAGGCAAAAATCTCTTAAACAGCATAATAACCAACAATCTCAGCTACGACTGGCACATACTGGCCCACTGACACTAACAAAATACCCGACCTACTTGACTTCTTCGTAACTAAAAATATCTCGCCAAGATACGTCCAAATCAACTCCTCGGCTGATCTCTCTTTTGATCATTCCCCCGTGGTAGCAACAGTCAGTACAACAATTATCGAGAATACACCTAATGGCTTTATTCATAACCAACTCACCAAATGGCAGCTCTTTAGAGAAGTCTTTAACCACTCAACTTCAGCCCTAACTTCACTAAAAACTAATGAAGATATCGAAGCAGCCACGAATTACTTAAACATGAGCATAACAAACGTTATCCGCTCCTAGACACCAACTAAGAATTCCATCAGCAAACACGAATATCCTCATTACATACTAAAAAAAATAGCAGAAAAACGTAGACTAAGAAGAGTATGGCAGACCCATAGAATACCGGATGACAAACGCAAACTAAACAACGCAACTAGAAAATTAACCAAAATCATAAAAATTTACGAAAACGACTGTTTTCATAAGTATCTCGCCAATCTGTCCCCCACAGCTGACTCCAACTACTCACTGTGGAAGGCCTCCAGGATACTCACGCGCCCCCCGCAAATAATCCCTCCAATCCGCCGTCCGCAAGGTGGATGGGAGCGTAGCTCTATAGATAAAGCCAACCTGTTTGCTAAATACTTGTCTAGAGTATTTAAAGCCCATTCCTCCAAAGCTGCCGCGGACAATACTGAATACCTGCACTCTCCCTTCCAAATTTCTCCTTCTATTGAACCGTTCACTTCTGTAGAGATTATAGAATCAATCAGTCGCCTAAATCCCAAGAAAACAGCAGGGCACGACCTAATAGGCAAGAAAGCAATCAAGGAACTTCCCATTAAAGGGATTGCACTCATCACCTCGATTTTTAACGCTATTCTTCGCCTTGAATACTTTCCTAAGGCCTGGAAAATCTCACTGTTTACTCTCATCCCTAATCCCGGAAAACCGATATATGAAACTAGCTCCTATCGCCCAATCAGTCTTTTACCGACCCTGTCTAAACTATTCGAGAAGATGCTAGCGAATCGACTCCTTCCACTCCTAGAGGATCTGAAAACACTCCCAGATCATCAATTCGGCTTTCGGAAACAACATTCAACAGTAGAGAAAATCCATCGAATAACCCACATGATCAGCCAAACCCTTGAAAAGAAAAAATATTGCTCAGCGGTATTCCTAGACATTCAACGGGCATTCGACAAAGTATGGCATGATGGGGTACTATACAAACTCAAAAAAAATCCTACCACACACCTACTACTCCATCCTAAAGTCCTACCTAACCAATAGACAATTCATGGTCAAATGCTTAGACGCCACTTCCACAACATTCCCAATTGAATCTGGCATACCCCAAGGTAGTGTCCTCGGAACCCTGCTGTTCTCCATCTACACTGCCGATTTACCTATATCAACAGAGATAACAATAGCAACATTTGCTGACGACACAGCGCTATTAACTTCCTACGCAGACCCGATAATTGCTTCATCCACTCTCCAGCGATGTCTCGACTCTATGGAAAAGTGGTTTCATAAATGGGGCTTCAAAATTAATGAAAAAAATCCTCACATGTAACCTTCACGTTCGGAAAACAAACCTGCCCCCAGATCACCATCAACAATACAACAATTCCTACGAAGAACTTAGTCAGATACCTGGGCATGACCCTGGACAGGAGACTAACATGGAGAAACCACATTACAGACAAAACGAAGCAACTGAAGAACAAACTAAAAAAATTCTACTGGCTCACGGGCAAACGCTCCAAACTAAGCATACAGAATAAAATTACCCTGTATAATGCCTGTCTGGACCTACGGAATCCAACTATGGGGAACAGGAAAATTCTCAATGCGAGAATTGATTCTAAATTTCAATAAAAAGAAAAAAAAACGACTAATGATTAGGAAAAAATGGCATCAGCATGGCGCAACAAATTCCAAGGAATGCATAATGGTCGTATCAAGGGACGACAACACGACAATACCAGTATTCGCCCTAAGTGCCTCCTATCCACTTATAACAGCAAGCGAAGTAATTCGTCATTCGGCTTGCCGATATTTCTGACTCTGCCATTTATTTTCCGACTAGATTTAATACATTGTTACATTTCATTTTATAAAGTACAGAAATTCACGATCATGTACAAGATACAATCCGATAATTCCAACTGTTACGTTGCGTGGGATAGTCCGTGCACCGTCCTTCATTGTCTGACCGTCAAAGGCCCACGCACCGTTATACACACCCTCAATAAACCTAAGGAACCACCCGAATAATACACATAACTCGAATCTTTTTAACGGAATCTAATCCTGCAAGTATTTTCGGTTTATAGCTGGTTCTTAGAACAGTCCTTATGTTTATTATTCGCTCTTAAAAATCACGGAGAAAGCGTGTAGTTATCTAACGAGAAAAGCGAGTATTTACCTAACGGGAAAAGCTGGTTTTCCCCATGAACAATGTCACCCACGAGCCACGATGGTAGGAGGCTTCCTCCTTCTATCTTCATTCATTAACGTGGAACATAACCAAAGGGCATTGCAGACCGTTACCCTCACTTTCCTAACGAAAAATGTGAGCAACGAATCCGCTTTGTTCGTAGCTAAAACACACCCATACCAAGATTTTCTACATAATGACACGAAAGCGAAGAGTTAGTTAAAAAACAGTTCGAGTAACAGAAGTAGTAAGAAGTCAAGTTATCAGAGTTGCCAAGTCGAAGACAGTCAATCGACAGAGTAACAAACAGAAATCGAGTCAAAATCATTCATCACAATCGCCAACACGAAACGAATCTCGGGCCGTACTCACTCGTAGTTTGGCAGTCAACATACGCACAATTGTATCAAATATTGAAGTTATTGCATTGTTGAAAATATATATGTGTCGGGTTCACATTATGATTAGTGTTAGGGGCGTGAAACGAATCTTCATTTGGATTACATATTGTTGTTATGCAATAGAGAAAACATTGACTAGTGCAAATACGGTTATTGCAGAATTTGAAAAGTAACCGTGGTAATTAGATACTCGAGAAGCTAATGACAATGATCGTTGGGTCAATAACGAATCCGCGGTCAACGGGATAACAGAATGCGCTTTCTTCCAAAGCCCAAGTTGTACTCGACTTGCTTGGCTACGATACAAGTATTACTAAACTTACTCTTTGTTAAAACGTGGAATATCCTCCGAGCCTGCAGACGCTAAGTAACTCGTTAATACGACCTCACGAGAGAATGACTTTCCGTCGCGATGATGCTGCAGAGGAAAACTATGATGGGGTGCGTCTAAGGACATGAAATCATCGGAATCGTCAAGGAAAGCCTCGGAAAGTGAGAGAAATTGACGTTACTGCTATTTAGTCAATTTCCACAGTGGTGGTTAGAGAAGGATGCTGGCCGCCCTTGAGGGAAAGTTGCTAACGGGAAGCGTCTTTCGTGAGAAAAAGAGATTTCCCCTATTTTCCCGTAATTGGGACAAAGACTGTTTGTATGTTTGAAGGATTTTAGTTAACTAAATCTTAAGATTTATAATGAGTCCTTAGGAGACGCATCGACATCTGCTAATCATCTTACCAGAAGAATAAGGTCTACGTGTGGCGAGCCACGGGACAGAGACCGTTGGAATGTTTACCGTCGAGAATAAACACATTAATTTTAATACTAAATTCTATATATTTCTCATACAAGTTACAGTTCTGACAATTAATCACGGCGATTAGGCACAGACAATGGCCTCAAGTTCGATAACGAATCCGCGGTCAACGGGATGATAGATGAACGCTCTCACAAAATCTAAGTCTGACTCTTTGTTAGCAAAACGTGAAAAAATCGCTGATCGTAAAGACGTTACTCTTTAGTCGATGAAACCGCGAGAGAGAATGGCTTCCCGTCCCGATGATGCCACAGAGGAAAACTATGATGGGGTGTGTCCAAGGACACGAGATCATTGGATTCGTCAAGGATAGCCTTCGTTCAGGAAGTAAGTTATTGATGTAGCTGCTAATTGGTCAATCTCCATATCGGTGGTTAGAAAAAGATGCTAGCCGCCCTCGAGGGAAAGTTGCTAGTGGGAGACGCCGTTCGTTGAAAAACGGGTCTCTCCTATCTTCCCGTAGCTGGGACAAAGATTGTTTGTCTCTCTGAAGGACTATAGCCAACTAAATCTTAAGATTTATAACGGGCCCTCAGGCTAGCCGAACATGTACTGCGGAGACGCATCGACATCTGGCAATCATCTTACTCGAAGAATAGGGTCTGCGTGTGGCGAGCCACGGGACAGAAACCGTTGGAATGTTTGCTGTCGCGTGCCGTCACAAATATTTCTTTTAAGGAGAGCTATAGAAATACTCCATACCTTTGTTAGACAAAGCGTCCATCCCGTGACCGCGGCTACGTTCGGCGACTGGTTGTCGCCTCGAGCCCAAGCTCATTATCACAAATCTCGAACAAATACAATCGGATCGAATGACGACAATTGTTTAATTACGCCTATAATAGAACCTAAATTATGGTGTTAAGGGATTTTCCCGAAATTCCAAAGGGAAGTTTCCGATGTCCTTTCATCTCCGACATATATAAACTCATGTTATATATGTAAGTATATCTGTGCATCTAAGAAGCAACACCAACACACGTAAATGAATATCTGATTATTCCTGAATCATAAGTATTGTAAATATCGCATTCTTATACACAGGTCTGTAAACTCCAGTAAAGAGGGTAATGCTATTAATATTCGGAAATGTGCTTTACAAATCAGCCGTTAGTCGTAGCGCTGGCATTGATTTGATAACACCTTTGTTTGCATTATCTCTGAAGGTAAAGAATGTAAACTAAACTACTTTTCATAATTTTCATCAATATACTTAAAGTAGACATACAGTATTTCACGTGATACAAAAGAATGTTGTTTAAATAATTGTAGTTTTACATAATACAATACAGTTTAGTTATAAACACGATCGTTCTGCAGACACAAGAAGCGCTGCACGGCGAAGTCTAACAAATCGATTCAAGTCCCTTACTCGAGAAATATTTTCTGGCCCGTAGGAGTCTTACTCACTCTAATGGAATTCATAAATTTGTGTATACAAACATGGCAAATATGTGCATACTATGCATACTGTACATATGTGCATACACATGTACTTAGTGTTGTCTCTGTCAAATGCTTATGAGATACCACTGGTTGCAATGTCGGGCGACACTCTACCTAGACCAGGCCACACCGCGGACCAGACGGGAACCAGATGTCCGCTCATCCTTACTGCGTACCCTCAATAGTCTTAAGGACCCATCATAAATCCCAGTAATTTGCTAGCTAAGGTCCTTCAGATCGTACAAATATCCTTTTTCTAAATCATTTTCTAAAGATTATTGTCTACTACGGCTTGACACGGGAAAGTTAGTTTTTTTTTTACGTACGATGCTTCCCACTAGCAACACTCTATTGAGGGCGGCTAAGACCCTTCCTAATCCACCAACCTCCGTTTATCCAATCAGAAGCAATGTATACTGCCCTCACTTTCCTAACCAAAAATGTCCTGAACAAATCCGATGGTCCCGTGCGCTAGACACACCCATCGCTAGCTTTATACACAGCATCGGCACTGTAACTTACTTATTCTGCAAACGGTAGAATAGTCAACAAGTCATTACCGGGTTACTTTCCTTAAATCAATAATTTACTTAACGTATACATACTCAACTGTGTACCTCATAAGTGTAGAAAATATAAAGTTTATAACCCTGTTAATCGCAACGTTATACTACCTTAACCACCCCTATTATCTTAACGGAAATCAGGGGATCGATCTATTCGCGGCGTCGATTATTACAATCGTAACGGGAATTTACGACCCCCGTTGACGTGTTTCTTCGCGATTGCGTCTCCTCGTGATTGGTCGAAAATACACTGGTTGTTAAAATATTTGTCAAAATATCTGTTTTATACTCTAGCGTTAAGGATGAGAATCTTATTGCTCAAGAAATTAAAATGTGGTTAAAGAAATGATTATTTGAATCCTATAGAAGTTAACTTTTGCGGTCGGTAAATTACCGACAACATATTTATATGTAATATCATGTGAGATACAATGACATAGACGGAACGAAGTACAGTATAAACATGTATATCAGTATACGTAGACGAGACGTAGAATAAACACGTTTGTCGCACGTCTGAAGGCATTGGGAATCTTTAGCATTTTAGTATTATTCCAAATATTACCGACTCAGCGTCTCGATAATATATTCTCTATCCTTCCATATCACATCTTGGTTAACAAGCTTTTGTGGCAATCGCAGATTCGGAGATATTTACTTCTACTCCAATGATCTGAGGTCAACCTCATCTCAATTACTCAAAACCATCTCAATTATTGGCATTGATTTTTCTGGCAAAAATCATCCTGGTGTAGCGGCACAAAGTTCTGACAATTCAAATCCTGTTGTTGTTTTGACTCGAAGTATCAACACCATTAGGTTACAAGTAATGTAAGAACAAATAAACTCCGGGCACAACAATGTCGCCGCTACATACAACCGTCAAACGTAGACAAATTCAAATTTTCCAGTTCTCCGAGTATTTATCGGGTATTTATTCCGCAACTTAATGTAATTTATTTATTTATTTATTTATTCAAAAATATATTTGACTGACTGCGACAGCAATATTTCGCCCTCGTTATTTCGCTCAACCTAATAACGACTAATCCTCCACACTGGTAACCAAATGATTACTACCTTTTTTTTTTTTTTTTTTAACGTGGAGAAATCCTCATGGACACCCGCGGCTGTCAAACAGCGGCGGGTAGTGTCGGACTCTTACCGACTAAAACTCCACGGTGGCCTGTCCTGACGTTTGGTCGAGGGACACCCGGGCTCTCTTGCGAAGTACTACCGGGGTGCCCCCTGTCGTCTATCTCCCTGTGTAGATCTTGAAGGGAGGCGTCCTGTTCTTGCTTGGTCCGTTAGGGGGGGACCACGCCCCCTAACGCCTCGATCCTATTCTCACGCTCCTAAGGCGGCGGCTGCGCCGCGCCTTCGTGGCGTCTGATGTACCTCTGCTGCTGCGACGTCCTCGAGGGATGGCGCGATCTTTCCCGATCTCTTTCCGCCCGCTCCTTCGCGAGCATCACTTGCTCGCAGTATGTGCGGACGGCGATGAACTCCTGGCGCCCTCTGAGCATCGCCTCGACGACCGCTTCGGGGGCTAATCTCTCGCCAATGTCGAGCCGTAGGACGCGTCGCGGTTCTGCCCACGCCGGGCAGTGCTCCAGCGTGTGTTGCGCCGTGTCCTCCTCTTCCTCGCAGTGGTGACAGATGGACGTCACCTCCCGCCGAATCCTGAGCAGGTACTCGCCGAATACTCCGTGGCCGGTGAGCACCTGCGTCGTCCTGAAGGTTAGCGGGACCCCGCCGTGTTCTCTCCAGGCGTCCCAGTTCGGAAGCACGGCGCGAACGGCGCGATGTGGCCGCACGGCGTCCTCCTCCACCAGCTGAGAGCGCCATCGCTCCCAGATCTCCGACTTCGTCTCCTCCCGAATGTTTCGGACCGTCTGGTTGTTGGACGGTGGCGTCGTCGTCGACGAGCGCCCGTCCGAGCTCGGACCTCTCAGGTGTTCGTACACCCTTCGGAGCGCGAGGGCCTGCAGCTCGAACGGCGGGGACGCCGCCAGCATGGTCGCCGACGCGTAGGACACCGTCCTGTATCCTCTGGCGATGCGGATGGCAGTCTTCTCACCAGGACCAGGCTGCGACGACTCGCCGCCAGATCTTCGGCCCAGACGGGAGCCCCGTAGAGGACTCGGGACCGGACCACTCCCTCGTAGAGTCGGCGGACTCCCAGTCCTGCTCCGCCGATGTTCGGTAGAAGGCCGCACAAGGCGTTGGCCGCGGCCATCACCCTGGGGACCAGGAGCTCGAAGTGTGGTCCGAACGTCCATCCGCTGTCGATGGTGAGACCCAGGTATCTCATCTGGCGTCTCACCGGCACCTCTTCTCCGTCGATGGTCACGGAGAGGTCGGGAGGAGGGGTTCCTCTGCGGCGTTGGTCGAAGAACCAAAGGGCCTCGGATTTGGCCGGCGACACTCTCAGCCCGAGCATCCGAATGGCGCGTACCGCGCATGCCACGGCGTTCTCCGCGTGATTCACCGCCTCGTTCCACCATCGTCCCCCGGCCAGAACCAACGTGTCGTCGGCGTAGCAGACCAGGCCCGCGCCCGGGGGCACGGGGCATCGGAGGACCGAGTCGTAGGCCGTGATCCACAGTATGGGTCCCAGGACCGAGCCCTGTGGCACGCCGCGCTCGACGCGTCTTCTCTCTTCCCCGTCTTTTCCGCTGTACAGAATCCACCGGTCGCTCAAGTACGCCCGGATCACCCCGACGAGATACGCCGGAACCTCGAAGTATCGGAGGGCTTCCACTATCCTGGTCCAGGGGATGGAGTTGAAGGCGTTTGTGACGTCTAGCGATACCGCCAATCCCACCCCTTCGCGAGTGACCGTGTCCTCGGCCATGGATCGGACTCGCCTCACCGCGTCCACCGTCGAGCGGCCTCGGCGAAATCCGTACTGGCTTTCGTGCCATCCGGGCCTCCTCTCCGTCATATGAGCCTCCAGACGGGCGGCGATGATTCGCTCGAACAGCTTCCCCACCTCGTCGAGCAGGCATATAGGCCTGTACGCGGACGGCGAGTCCGGCGGACGATCCTCTTTCCGCAGCAGAACCAATCTCGCCGTCCGCCACGTCCGGGGGTAGACACCCTCCCTCAGGCATCTTGTGTATAGGTGTCGCAGGCGGGGAGCCATGGTGTCGATCGTCTCCGCCCAGACTCGGCCTGGGATTCCGTCCGGACCCGGTGCCACGTCGCGGGATGCCATCCTTCTCGTGGCTTCGAAGAGCTCCTCTTCGGTGACTCTGAGCTCTTCGCTCCACTCCGTCGTCGTCACCGCCTCCTCGTCGTCGTCGTCGCCGAAGTAGGAGGATGGCGCTGATTGCCCCGCGTCCCTGTCTTCCGGTGGGAACAGAGTCCCGATGACCTTGTTCAGCAGCACCGGGTCCATGTTCGCGGTCAGCGGGGGCGCCGTAGGTCGCAACTTCTTAGTCGCTATCTTGTAGGGCCGCCCCCACGGATCGGATTCGACCGCCTCGACCAGCTCTGCCCAGCACCGAGCTTTCGCGATCTTGATCTCCCGCTGAAGAGTGCGTCTCGACTCTCTGTACGCCTCGTAGCAGCTGGAGATCTCCTCTTCGTCGCGCGTCAGCCTGCGACGGCGGGCCCTCAGGAATCTTCTGCGGGCTCGGACGCAGCTCGCTCGCAGCTCCGCGATCTCCGGTGTCCACCAGTACACGCAGCGATCGCGTCTACCGCCCGGGACGGAGCGCGGCATCGAGGCGTCGCACGCCGCGCTCATGTGTCGGCGAAGATCTTCCGCCTCCTCGTCGACGCTTTCCAACGATGATGCTGCTCCTGTTGTCCGTCGGGCGTCCCAACTCCAGGCGGAGACGGTGGCCGCCGCCCGCAGCAGGTCCTTGTCCCTCTCCTTGAGCCGCCATCTCGGTGGTGGGCGGGATCGATTCTCTCCTCGTCGTCGTTGTTGTTGACGGGCGTCGTCGTTGTTGTTGACGGGCGTCGTCGTCGTTGTCGGCCTGTGTAGTCTCGGGGGCCACCTCCATCAGTATGTAGAGGTGGTCGGATAGTGTTTCCATCCCCTCGGCCACTCTTCAGTCGTGGATCCGCCTGAACAGCTCCGGGGTAGTCCACGTGACGTCGACCACGGAGGACCCTCTCCATGCCACACAGGTGCTCGCCGAGCCTCTGTTTGCCAGCACGAGCCCGAGACCCGCGGCCCAATCGGTGAGCATCCTTCCCCGAGAGTTGGTACTGGGGTTTCCCCATTGCGTGGAATGGGCGTTAAAGTCCCCGAGGACGAGCACCTGGCGGGGAAGGCATCCCCTGACGCACTCGCCGACCCCGTCCAGGAAGTCCCCGTACGCATCCAGGCCGATGTTGGGAGAGACGTAGACGGCCACCACCGCTACTCCGGCCCATTCGACCGCGACGAAGCCGCAGCCACGATCGAGCGGAACGCCGGGGGCACTCGAGGCTGACGTCCAAGTTATCGCGGTGGATCCGTCCAGGTCCGCGATCCAGTTGGGAGCGTCGGGAACGCGGTACGGCTCGGCCACCGCCGCGAGTGCGACCTCGTTCTCCCGGATGGTCTGCGAGAGCAGATCTTGCGCTCTTCTCGACCTACCGAGGTTGCATTGGAGGAGGCGCACGAATTACGCGGTCACCTCCAT
This sequence comes from Bombus flavifrons, assembly GCF_040668555.2. Lineage (NCBI taxonomy): Eukaryota > Metazoa > Arthropoda > Insecta > Hymenoptera > Apidae > Bombus > Bombus flavifrons. The sequence goes on from NC_138451.1 coordinate 1,808,815, forward strand.
GGCCTCCTCCCGACCATCCGCCGCTGCTGCTTTTGCGGCGCTTCCTGGACTCTTTTCCGCCACTGGCTCGCGGATTGATCTCCTCCTCTTGGTCTTCGGGGGCGCGCAGGCCGCCCCGCCCATCCTGTGGTTGGCGGGTGCCCCGAGCGACTCGCACAGAGGGCACTTGGGAGCAGAGGCCGGACAGCCTCTGGCTCGATGTCCGCTACCGCCGCACCTGTAGCACAGATGCCCGCGATCCACACCAGACACGCATGTTGCGCGCACATGCCCCAGCTCCAGGCACTTGAAGCACTGGAGGGGCCGCTTCGGGATCGCTCTGATCCTCGCTGTCGACCAACCCAGGGCTATTTTCCCTGCCTAGGCTAGTTTGCGGGCTCCTGCCACCGGGCATTTGATCCACGCGGACCCGAGGCCGCCCCTGGTGGCGCCGATCTCTCCGACGTGCATCTCGGCGCAGCCGCATCCTGCAGCCGAGGCCAAAGCTTGCCGCAGTTCGTCCTTTTTGACCGAGATGTCGATCCCGGTCACTCGAAGCTCGGCCATCCTGGTTGGTGTGGCGACTCTCACCGCCGTCGGGTCCAGCGCCTCGGCCAGACGCGTCGCCAGCAGCGACGCCTTTCCCCTGTCCCTGTCCCCAGGGACCCTAATGATTATGGCGCCCGTCATTGCCTTCCTCATGTCGACGGACTCCACACCCACCTCCGAGAGCGGGACCTTCGCTCTGGCTGCCTTGAGCACGTCGGCGTACGACATCCTAGGTCCCTCGTTCAACGTCAGAGTCACCGCGGATGTTCGCGGTGCTCGAGGGAGCGTGACCGTCTTGGGTGCCTGCGGCGGTCCTCTTTTCGTTGCGGCGGCGCTCGGTTTCGTCGCGCCTGTCATTCTTGACTGGGGTATCCGCTGGCGTCCGCTCGTCGCCGGCGGAGCCACGGTCGCCCCGTTTCTCGCCGTCTCGACTCCAGCGGCGGCGGCTGTCTTCTTCCGCTTCTTCCGTTGCCTTTTCCCCCTCGACTCCACCACTGTCCACGACTCGCCACCCTCCTGCTCCCTCGGGAGCGACGCAGTTTGGGAGGCACGGAGAGTAGCGGAGCGGTCCGCGCTTCGACGTGCGTCGGGGGTCCGTGGTCGTCGATTCCCGAGCAGCTCCTCGATGGTCTTGACGATGGAGGGACTGAGCTCCCGGACCTCCCTCTCCAGGGCATCTAGGCGTGCCCTGTCACTCTTGTCTTCGCGCGGAGGACGGCCATACTCTGGCAGTGGGCCGGTGCATCGCGGACAATCCTGAACGCGAGCAGCCAATTTCGCCAGCTCTTGGCGAAGGGCTGCGTTCTCTTGTTCCACCGCGGACAGCCTCGTGTCTACGACGTCGCTGTCGCGCGCCTGTCCGGTCCTTCTCCTGCAGGACTCGTGCTTCCAAGCGGCGGTGAGATAGCTCGCCGCGTCTTTCAGCGTCCTTATACACGTCCCCTTCAGGTTGGACGATATCGTCGCAACCCTCATAATTTCGGAGATGCGCATCGTCACCTCCGCGCTGACTTCCGCGGGCGAGCTCGTCCTTACCAGGATGTCCAGTTCTTCGGGCACGTCCGGGGTTGTAATGGCGACCCTCCTCTTCTTACCCCTGGACGTCGCAGAGGCCAGCGATGAACGCGACGAGATCGAGGCGACGGACTCCTCGTCGTCGGACCTTACTCGCGTCCGCGGCCCTACTGCCACCGATGACGTGGCATAGTCTACCAGGGGCGGAGCGAGAAAAGCGCACTCCGACCTGTCCGTGCTTCTGAGCGAGCTCCTCGTGCTCCTCCTCCTTGGAGATACCTCCGTAATCTCCATCCCATTGTCCTCGCCAGACGCAGAAACACGTCCGGGGGCCTGGCGGTCCACCCTCGAACGGCCGTGGTCGTGAGATGACGACGCAGCGGGGCCCACTTGACTACCCACGACTGCGCCGGTACTGGGGTCTCCCTCCCCTGCACCGTAAACGTTTTTATTAGTTTTTGTGTCTGCCATATTGTTTATAAATTGGTTGCCGGGTCGTCAACTAATCTCCATCCTGGTGCCACTCACTCTTTCGCACCCTACCCCGGTCAAGGCCGGTGCAGGGTGACGGGGAGCCCCACGAGATGGTGAGGTGAGTGGTCTTGGCAGATATGGGCCCACCAACTTCTCCGAAATTCTCCGCACCGGATCAGCGAACCGACGGGTACCAAAGGCACCGACCAGCCGCCACCCGACTATAGGAGAACATCAGATCCATCGGGGTTTCCCAGGGCGTGGTCCTACGACCTGAGAACCCATACCCGCCTCGTGCTCCCCAAATGATTACTACCTAGCGAAGCTACAAAAGGACGGATTGGAACACACAACAATACTCTATTGAAAGTGCAACAGGTTTTTTGTGCTAAGAAAAACCAAAACTGGTGTTTTCTCGATAATCTCTAGACTAACAATAGTGTTTTTTTCGATTTTGAACTTGAACATCTGATGACGAAGATGAGAGCCTGCTGAACTATACGTCTCATTTAAAAGATAGACAGAGCCACGTTACATATCTCCAACCGATAGGGAATACCACGGATAATCTATACTGGATGGAGAAAAGGCGGCTCTGAATCGACGTTTCATCAAATACTTCAAATAATAACTTAAAACAGCCTTGTTACATTTGGACTTCTTCAGAACATGGTAATGGCAGTGAAATCTAAGCTGATGTAGGGTTTTCGTGACAGTCTAGCGCGGCTTACCTTTCACAACCACATAAATAAATTGGCGAAGGTGGAGATGTATAGTACTTAACTAGGCTTCTTTTGCTAGATGAGATAACAAGCAGCAGGCCTCGTGTTACGCTGTCCCACGACGTTCCACGACGTCCCGCGACGTTCCACGACGTCCGACGGTGCCCCCGTAGGGGGTTATTAGTCCAGTCTAGTTCATCAAACAGTTTTGGATGATCTAGACTAGATGTAAATTCGACCAATCGCGGGGAGACGCAATCGCGAGGAGAGACGTCAACGGGAGTCGTAACTTCCCGTTACGATTATACTAATCGACACCACGAGTTGATCGATCCCCTGATTTCCGTTAAGATAATAGGGGTGATTAAGTTTATATAACACTGTGATTCACAGAATTATAAAATATATATTTCCAACACTTAGACTACACTGTTGAGTAGATACAAATCGTCGATAACCACTTGTCGCACGAATATGAGATAGATATGACTAATAGAGCAAGGTTCGTACAATCGAATTTCGTATATTAGTGGACGTAGCACTAGAGGATACTTGATAGACACTAGATTTTGATGCTAGACTTCGACGTTGTAGTATGTAGAAGAAGTAAGTTGATTTGACCTTCCTGATGTAGCAGGAGAAGTCTGCGACTTGACTCTCCCAGAGTCGTAGGAGAAGTGATGAGTAGGAAGCCTCCGACCAACGTGGTTCGTGAGTGACCTCTCTAAAAACCAGATGTGCGTCGAAAATATTTTTAGCCTCAAAAATCTTTCAGGACGACGGATTGAATGAAGATACATGTACACAATGAAAGAGAAAGTTATGGTTGGTCCTCAGGTTTATTGAGGGTCGAAATGACGTTACGCAGGCCATCGGCTGCCCGGTCGCGAGAGCTGCAACGCAGATGTTTTAGGCGACGTAACACTAGACTAAACTATTAAAGTAGTTTTTATCTTGATATATCTCGGAATTATTAATATATGTTGTTTAGCAATAGCAATCTAACACTAATATAAAAAATTAACGTTACACTTCCAAAATAGTACTTCATGTATCATTATTTGGGAAGTGGCCCCGTCACGGGGAGATAACTACGCTCGGGTTCTATTTACATAAAGAGTTTTTAAGCATGGGAAGCAGAAGATGTAAAATTATTTGATAGCAAAGAAGTAGCGTGTATTGAAATTTATTAATTAGAATAGGTACAGTATATGGATCCACATAATCATGTTTGAACACTGAACTTACCATCGAAGAAACCAAACCTCGTTGCCATCGATTAAATTGCATTTGCTTCTTCAATTCCATGAATGCGATTTGATTTCTTGGCTTTGAACGAGTACGAAGAATTACATTTCATCCATAGACGCTCTATAGTTACACTTTGCATTAGCACTGATTTTATATAAAATAGTTATGTAAAAAATTAAATACTGTGTTTAAAATTAAAAAATAAATCTAAATGGATACAAAATACAAAAAAAGTGAAAAAGACAAAAAACAACAAAACAAACAAAACGAACAAAACAAAAAGAACAAAAGACAAAAAGTGAAAAAAAAAGTGTCAAACAGTGAAAAATATTGCAGTGACATCATCGCCATAAAACAAAAATAAAAAACAAAATCATAAAAGAAAAAAACAACAAAATTAAGGTATATAAAAAAATAGGAGTCATCGATAATGAAGCAGAAAGCAAGAAAACGGAATCCGCCTTAGACTTAACAAAAAAAAAAAAAAAAAAAACAACAAAAAGAAAAATTAACACACAGAAAGCAGCTGTAGAAATCAACAATTGCTTAAGACTTTCCGCGCAAAAGACGCGGAAACTCAATCCACAACCAAATCTGATTGCCAGGACAAAAAGACTAGTAAACGCAGACGAGGAAATTCTCTGCACACAGGAAGAAAAAGCTACGGAATTCACAATCATGAGGCCCATAAGAGCAACCCCACCTCCAGCGATTACAACCAGCAACAGATTCGACATATTACAAACCGAACCAGAATCTCAACCCCAACAGCCAATATCATCGCCGGGGGGGGGGGGCGGACACCGAACGGACACCCCAGCAGACACACCGCGGTTGAGCGTACGAACGCCCCTACCACTACAAGGGAAATCAAACCGCCAGCCATCATTATAACAACACAAGACTCAAAAGACACAATAACACTCATAGTAAAAATGTCAAACATCAAAAACTTCCACATTAAAAGGATACACACAGGTAAACATGCGCTCTACCTCCGAAACATACCCGATTTTCACAAAGCTAAAGAAACACTCCTTGCAGCAAACACAACCTTCTATATCTATACACCCAAAACAGAAAAACACCACACATACTTGCTAAAAGGACTAGACAACAGCTACACTGAAACAGAAATAATTGCAGACCTACAATCATTACAAATAGACGACGTACAATTTCCGAAAGTCTCACGGTTCACGACAAAAAAATAAAGGGAGAACAATATATTGCTCTCAATTTATATAATACAACTATCCCCTCACAGCAATATAAGCAATCTACTAAAAATAAACCATTTTATCTATTTTAAGATAAAATGGGAAAAAATAATAAAAAGAAAGGATGACATAATTCAATGTCATAAATGCCAGCGACTAGGGCACACTGCATAAAACTGCAACCTAAACTATCGCTGTGTAAAATGCACAGAGACCCATGACCCAGGCGACTGCAAAATAAAAAAGGAAGACGCAGTCACTAAGGACAAAATATTCTGCGTAATCTGCAAAAACTACGGACACCCAGCGTCATACAAAGGGTGCCCTAAACTCGTAGAACTACGCAAAAACCTAGCAGAAAAAATAAAAAAAGGCAAAGAAACAAAGGCAAAACGAATTGCCCAAATTAGCCGTCCCAGAATTAAAGTTCTCGGACGTAGTAAAACAGCAAATAACAAAAAATAAAACAACCGAAGACACGCCACAAATAACAAACTTAGATCCGCGCCCACGCCAAAGCCCAACTACATCCGATAACACCCCCCAACTAAACATAATAAACATCATTGAAGACTTTAAAAAAAGCATACTCCAAGCGTTAAAAGAACATCAAATGCAATTAAATGATATAAAAACAACACTATCAACGCATGAAGAAAGGTTCGACGCCATCTTCAACACTTTCAATGGTATATATGACAAATAACCAAAAACCTCAAAACCAACAAGTACAGCAAAAAACATATAAATTAAACTTAAAACATCTGAAAATAATTGCAATAAATGCCAACTCCCTAATTTCAAATCAAAAACGATACAGTATGCTAACCCTAATAAATAAAGAAACCCCCGACATCGTACTCATCTCAGAAACAAAACTAAATAAAAGACACAAAGTACACTTCAAAAACTACTCCATGATAAGACAAGACAGACCGAACGCCAGCCAAGGAGGAGGAACAACAATCCTCATAAAAAAAAAAACTATAAAACACAAAACAATTCTAAATGACAAAATAACAAGTTTCAAAATCCTAGAAACAACGATCATAAAAGTACAGTAAGCGATAAGGAAAACCTATTTATCACTGCAGCCTACGCAACCTATGGAAACCGGAATGAATTTAGCGAAGAATTCAATAAACTTTTCGAACTCTTACAGCTCAACAAACCGGAAAACTACTATATAATAGCAGGCGACCTTAACGCAAAACATACTAGCTGGAAAAACGAAATAAACAACACGAGAGGCAACTTCATTAGAAACTGGCTAGACAATAAAAGCATTCACTTCAGAACAAACTTATACAGCTCCGAGCTACCCTCTTACCCAAAAGGAGGCTCATACCTGGACATATGCTTAGCAGATGCGCGACTAAAATTTCAAAACCTACGTCCAAATAACACCCTTAAAACCTTAGCCTATGACAGTGACCATAACGCCCTAGTATTTCACATAAAAAAGAATGCATCGGACCTCCTAACACTCGAAACACAGACCGAGGCACCCAGGTACAATTACAAAAAGACAGACTGGAAAAAATTCCAAAACATACTCGAACAGAACTGCGACCTAAAGATCTACAACAACGCCAATCTAACAAACAGTCAAATCGACTCATTCTTAGACGAAATAGAAAAACATACACAAATCGCTCTCCAAAAATCCGTGTCTCTCATAAAAGAAAAAAATTCATGCTAGCCCTATATCAACAATAAAATAAAAGAACTACAACGAGACAAAAGCTACATACTCTCCAAAGTAAACAATATAAAATTCAACTATTCTTACGACAAAAGAGAAGAAATAGAATTTCTAAAGTACCTTCTATACGAAATAAAAACACATCTGAAACAAGAATTCGCAAGCTCCATAAACCATTACTGGACAAACAAAATAAAAAACATCTCCAAAAACGACACAGCCAACATGTACCCACAGATAAATCAAATCTTCAGGCCAAAAGGACTAAACCCCATCCCACCTCTCAAATTGCCCCCAGAAAAAGCCTCCCTCATCCAAGAAGCAGGTATAACGACACTCAACACCATCAAAGACACCGAGGGTAACTTCGTAATAGCCAAAACAACAGAAAAACTAGACATTATCGGCCCCCACTTTTCCAAAACACACACACAAAACGAACACATGGGCCGTGAACAACTAAACAGAATTATCATCACTGAAACAAATAAACTAAAAATGAAATGGAACAAGACATAAAGCTAAACAAAACAGTCAGCACATTCTGAAACGAAAACACCGCAGACAATCACAAACAACCGGAACCAGAAATAAACTACTTCACAAACTACAATCAACTAAACAAAATCTTCTCCAAACTAAACAACAAAAAATCCTCCGGCTTCGACGGCATCCCAAACATCCTACTCAAGCGCCTACCGAACAAAATAAAACGGTACTACACAGTAGTCTTCAACAATGCACTAAACAACACATATTTCCCCCAAAAATGGAAAAAAGCCAAACTGATAGCTATAACAAAAAAAAGATAAAGACGGCTCATCACCCGCAAACCTGCGACCCATAAGTCTCTTCCCCAACATAATCAAAGTATTTGAAATAATCATAAACAGCCCCCTCACATCCTTCTGCTCAAAAAATGACATAATCCCAGAAAATCAATTTGGCTTCCGACACAAACACTCCACAATTCACGCAATAAACAAACTTACGTCGGACATCTGCTGGGCGGTAAACGCAATACAACGAGTAGCCGCCTGCTTAATAGACCTCGAAAAAGCATTCGACACAGTCTGGATCCCAGGTCTCATATACAAATTAATCAAGAAAAACTTTCCCAAATATCTAATTAAAATAGTTTGGGACATGATCACAAGCAGAACATTCGTAACGACTGAAGGTTCACACACATCAAGCAAGGAATTCTCCATAAAAAACGGTCTGCAACAAGGCACAGTAAATTCCCCGTTACTTTTCAGTATTTACAATAGTGACTTACTAAACCTCTTTAATCTCAATACATCCACCCATAAACGCTCCATAGCCTTCGCAGATGACCTAATCATCTACGTAACGGGCCGCAAAACCAAAACAATAAAAACGGAACTGCAAGAACATTTTGAGAAAATTAGCGATTATTACAACACATGGAAACTAAAAACCAACACAAGCAAATGCGAAACCATACTGTTTAGACCCAAGTCAAGCAAAATCGGTCCAATAGAAAGGGAACACTGCAGAAAATTTCAGAAGAAAGATCATAACCTACGACTGCCCAATCTGGTACAACATATCAGCCTCCCAAATGGAAAATATTCGCAGATTTCAAAGAAGATGCATCAGAGCTTGCTTGAGTACTTACAGATCCGAACACAGCGGATTCAAAAAATATGTCAAAAACAAAACAATCTACGACCTAGCCAACATTCACCGCATAGACTGTCACATCTTAAAATTAATAAGAAACCACTTCGCGCAAGCTGCAAAGATACAAGAAAATAGTCTAATCTTCAGTTCTTATTCCCAAATGACGCATATTACAAAAACACTCTGACAACAGGCTACATCCCCCCAGAAGCGTTCCCATACCTAGACGAAAAAAACTACCTCCAAGACCAAAATAACATTCCAATAATCTATCACATAAAAAGAAAAATAGGAACCAAAACTATACTCCACGAAGAAAACTTAAACGGACAAACCGCAGACACTAGGTGGGGATACAACATGGCCCTCCCTCTGAAAGACACTAAAGACAATCACAGAAAAAACACAAAGAAATATTGGTGGATTCCAAATCCATAATAAAACAAGAGAGCAAACCAGTAAACCGACAGAACACAACTCTGATACCGTATAACACAGGTGTAATTGTAAATATCTGTAAATATTGTAAATAAACCTATTTGACATCCCCCTCCCCCGCCCCTCCCTATTATTCCACCTCCCCCCAAAGTCATACAGCGCCCAAAATGTAAACTACCGAAGCGTCCTGTTTTGCGACCAAGTTTTCAGGACAAAAAAATCAACCAAAAACAAAATTACATAAAAGCTCCGCTCCCCAGCGGCTTAAATCCAAAGAATAGATTTAAAACACAAAAAATGTAAAACGCCGACACATAATATAGTATGGCTACGTCGTACCGTCGCGTATCGGTACTTTTGCCTAACACATCTTATCGAAATTCATAATTTATTGTGAATACCCAATATGTATTAAAAATTGTATCTTGGTTTAAATAAACTTTAAAAAAAAAAGCACTCGACCCGTCAGATCACGAAAGTTAAGTAGCGCCGGGCACGGATAGTATTTAGATGGGTGATCGCCTGGGAACTCCGTGTGGCGTTGGCGAAACGCGCTGGGCCCGCCGCGTCCCCCGGTGGGGTTCGGGCTTGGGCGCTGGCGGCTCAGCGCCTCGGGGCCGCCGAGCAGTCCGGTAGGGGAACCGGGCTGCCTGGCACGGCGGCTCAGGCGACGAGGCGCGGTGTGACATGGCCACACACACCGTTCCATCAGCGGTGGTATTAGGCGAGCGGGGGAGGCCCCGTTGTGACGCTCGCAACGGTTCCCGGGCCTCTCTCGATCGCAGCCGGGACGGTCATCGTGGAGGTTTTAGTCGGTTGGAGTCCGACACTACCACACCGCTTTCCCCAGAAGCGGCCTGGCGTCCGTGCGGATTTCCTTCACGTAAATATAAAAAAAAAAGAATTGCTTCCGATTAATGGTATAAATTAAGAGCATAATTATTTTAAATTAATGGGAGGATACTGTTATAAATTATCGGTATAATTGTTAAAAATTAATGGAGGAATTGTTTCAGATTAATGATATATTGTTATAAATTAATAGTTGAACTGTGAGGAATTAATAGATCAAACGTTGTAAGTTAATGGCTTAAATGTTGTAAATTATTAATTTAATTGTTACACATTAATAATTAAATTCTACACAATACGGCAGATCAAGGAAAAATGAGCTACCGAGCGAGTCGCAGTTCCTTATGCATCTCGTACAAGTCAAAGAGAAGAAAATTCAGAGACGCAAACGATCTCGCGCGACGTTGTGCAAAGAAATGTTGGATTGAACATTAAACAGCTCTATTGAACGATCGAAAACAGCTCTATAAAATTTACGAGTGGAGAGAATTAATGTTTCCTCTGAACCGTTGCCTCCATAATTCATAAATAAAAAAGCGTATTATCAATGTTCATAAAAGGCTTGCACACGCACCGTGATCGTCTCTACCGCGAGTGTCCACAAAAGATATAACGAATTACGACACATGTTCGATAAGACCTCCGTTTTGTTGTAAACAGAGCCTGACGCTTCTCTTAAAATTTTACCGTATTGAGAATGCAGTGTTGCAGTTCTATTGCAGTAGACACCGGCGATGCGTACACTAACCTCCTCATATGTCCCCAGAGGTAAAAGTCGAGGGGATTTAAACGTGGGGACCGAGCAAACCAAAGCACAAGTCCCCTTCCACCGATCCATCTATTTCCAAAACAGTTAAACAAGTGCTCCTGCACTGCGTTGGTAGAATGTGATAGTGCACCATCCTGCAGAACTATCTTTTATTGCGCATGAATTTTCACGTGCTTAAAACCGGACGATATCATACACGTCAGCAACTGTCCTGGTGGCGTCTCCTCCGTTCGAGCTCCTGGCCTTGGCGCCCCGACGATTGTACGAAAACCAGAGGGGCCAGAGCTCAGGCGGGGACTCTCCACCCGCCGAACAGGTGGTCCGAGAGGTTCGGGGGGAAGCTAGACGAGAGGTGTGGAGCGGTGGAGCTCCGACCTACTCGCCGAAGACCAGGTCCGTGGCCACCGTACCGTAAGATCGGTCATGCCAAATTGGGAAGCTTGGAAGTACCGCGGAGGGTTTCTGTTATCCTTCCGGATGACGCAGGTGCTCGCAGGATCTGGAGTATTCAGGGAACACCTGCAGAGAATCGGAAGAGAGGTGACGAACACCTGTCACCACTGCGGCGAGGGCGAGGACGCGGCCCAGCACACGTTGGAATTTTGTCCGGCGTGGGAGGCCCCACGTCGTATTCTACGGCTAACCATTGGCGAGAGATTAGAACCCTCGTCAGTTGTGAAAGCGATGCTGAGGGGGCAACAAGAGTTTCTCACAGTCCGCTCATATTGCGAAGACATAATGCTCGTAAAGCAGAGTGGGAAAGAGTGAGAACATCGCACCCTTGCAAAGTTCCGCGCCAAAAGACGGCCCTGCGCCGCCCTAGGTGGTCATAGAGGTCGACACGCCGAGGAGGATCTGGATCCCTTCAGACTTGCACGACGACCCAGGAAATAGCGTTCAGAGGGGTGGTCCCTCCCAATGCCCGAACTAAGGAATGACTCCCTCAGACAGGAAAATACGCAGGAGGTCAAAAGGTCCCAGGGCATCCTAGCTAAGCGTCAGGCGGTCCACCGTGGGGTTTTAGTCGTTAAGGTCCGACACTATCCTGCCGCTTCCCACAAAAGCAGGGGGGGGAGTGTCCATGAGAATTTCCCCATGTATAAAAAGAAAAAGAAAAATCTGTATAGTCATATCAGGATATTTTTCGTCTTATTAACGTTGCGCTTTTGTGCTATTGCTGTCCACCGCATCGTAACAAAGGTGCATGTCCGAAGGTTCTCCAAATGTAAATAATACTTTGTAACAGATATGGCGATTTAAGTAATAAACAACGTATAGTAATGCTACACTGCATACAACACTCACTACGCGTACTGCACACATAATACACCTAAGTGACACTCTAACTTTATATTTTCAGTTCTCTGAAAGTTTCTCATCGACTGTCGGAATGATTCTGTCCTTCCAAAACTGTCCTAGCGTGTTACCTCAAAACGGCTAAACATGGCAATGTAGCGACAGAGAGTTCATTCACGAAGAAGAATTTACAATATTCTTTGCCAATGCTTATGTAACTTAAATTTATGTAACTCGAATTTATCCAGGAACAGTCATAATATTTCAGAAGTTCCTTATGAAAACAAGGGTGTGGTATCGAGAAAGCAAACAGGCTGTGCATCAAAATCGTAAATCTATTTTGTACAATCGTCAAACTTTACATAGCTGGAGATTTGTTCATAATTCGTATTTACCAGATGGGTTTCGGAAATATGTCTATTCCTTTTTTTGTACATTCTTTCAAACCCTAAATAATAGTCAATAAAACAATAAAAATATTGGTATATCGTCTTCAGTTTGTATTGTTTTATTGGCCATTATTTAAGACTCTGTATTTAATATCAAGTAGTCCGTAGTTGCATGACTGTGAAGTCACTGACAGTGTTCAATATGAACAGGCTGCAACCAGTGTAAAACACTACTCAAATATTTTCGTGGATTATTTTTTTTCCTTTTTTTTTTTTTTCTTTTGCTGAGAGTAACAGAAAAAGCGCGGGAGCGTGTGTGTGTGTCGAAGGGAGTTCGAGGAGAGGGATCTACTGGTACTCAACTAAGCCGCATCAGCATTCTTATTGGTGAAGTAAAAAGTTCTGAGCGCTTTTTCGCTTTATTTCGACGATGAAATTAACATAGTCAAGATTATTCGATTTAGATTAAATATGCGCCGTTTTGTTCGATTACTTTTGTCCATTTTGAAGGCAATTTCATAATTCCGCGGTTGAAGAAGTCCTCGTCCCTATTGGTAAAAAACTTGACCAGCTCATTTTCACAAGCCTCTCTTGAGGCCAGTTTTGTACCATCAAGAAAATTTTGCAAAAACTTAAAAAGGTGATAATCGCTTGGTGCCAGGTCTGGACTGTACGGCGGATGCGATAGAACCTCCCAGCCAAGCTCTCGGAGCTTCTGACGCGTCGTTAAAGATGTGTGCGGCCTGGCGTTGTCTTGATGGAACACAACACCTTTCCTATTGGCCAATTCTGGCCGCTTCTGGTCGATCGCCTGCTTCAGTCTGGTCAGTTGTTGACAATAGAGGTCCGAATTAAGTGTTTGCCCCGATGGGAGCAGCTCATAATGGATGATTCCCTTCCAATCCCACCAAACACACAATAAAACCTTCTTGGCCGTTAATCCACGCTTGGCGATCGTTTGGGCCGGCCCACCGCGATTGGACCACGATCTTTTTCGGCTGTTGTTCTCGTATGTGACCCATTTTTCATCGCCAGTCACCATCCGCTTCAAAAATGGGTCGATTTCGTTACGTCTCAACAAAGAATCGCAGGCATCAATTCGGTCCAAAAGGTTCTTTTGCGTCAATTCATGTGGCACCCATACGTCGAGCTTCTTCTTGAGACCAGCCTTATGCAAATGGTTCCAAACGGTTTTCTGGCTAATCTTCAGTTCCTGGGCAATGGAATAAGTGCTCACATGCCGGTCCGACTCGACGATTTCCATGATTTTATCCACATTTTCGACGATTGGCCTACCAGAGCGTGCCTCATCTTCGACGTCCATATTACCAGAACGGAATCGTTGGAACCACCGCTTTGCTGTTGCATTCGATACTGTACTGGGTCCATAAACAGCACAAATTTTTTTGGCCGCCTGCTCCGCCTTTTCACCTTGGTCGTAGTGGTACTGAAGAATGTATCGAATTTTCTCTTTTTTTATCTCCATTTTCGAACGCTGTAACACACAACTGGCTTCACCGAACACAAAACTGACAAAGAACCTTTTTGATGCGTAATATCACCTTGAAATCGGTGTATACTATGACTCGATGCGATGTGCACATCGTGAGATATGGCTCACTAAAGACATCTAGCGAAAAACGCTCAGAACTTTTTACTTAACCTAATATATAGAATTCACGATCTGTATTAGATTCAATTCTACTTTAAACTCTTTTTATTTCACTCAGATATAGAAATTCTCTTACCGACCTAGGCGATTAGTATCTGTGGTATTACGGTTACCAGCGTTTATATTAGCTTTCCTGAATTTTACAAATGACCGTACATATTGTACGTAAAGCAACGTAAACATCTCACCAACAAGTCTTCGTATCCATCATCGTGACTGTATCTCCAAGAGCAATTAAAATGATTGTTTGTTTCTCAATGTAAACGTTTCGTTCTCAATGTAACATTGATTACGACCGTACTTATTGCATTATTAATCGTGTAGAAATTCAAATGTATATAATAAATAATTAAGCAATATTACCACGATTGTAAAATTATCATTTTTGCTTATACGTTAATCCTATTATAAACCAATCAAGGTGTACAAGCAGAATGTTTAATCGGTTTCTGGAAATGAATATTTTATTCAGAAATGTAGAAATAATGTAGATTAAATTATATGCAGGAAGTTGTTTAATTGCAAAAACCATTTTGGTTGATTAAATGAGCGAATAATTGATTGCCTTACACCCCATTATAGTTTTCCTCTGCAGCATCATCGCGACGAAAAGTTACTCTTTCGCGAGATCGTATTAGCGACTTACCTAGCGTCTGTACGCTCGGTGGATATTCCACGTTTTAACAAAGAGTCCGACGTAGATTTTGTGAGCACGTTCATCCATCATCCCGTCGACCGCGGATTCGTTATTGAACCTAGGATCATTGTCATTAGTCTCTCAAGTATCTAATTACTACGGTTACTTGTCCAATTCTATAATAATCGTATCTGCACTAGTCAATGTCTTCTCTATTGCTTATCAACAATGTCTAATCCAAACGAAGATTCGTTTCACGCCCCTAACCCTAATTCCAATGTAAACCCGACATATTAATATAGTACTTATATGGGTAACCGCTTGGGAACTCCGTGTGATGTTGGCACTTTTTTTTAATTTTCTATATTCTTTTTACTTCTAATCTATGGTCATATACATCAAGTCGAATATATATCTCTTATATTACACGGTTATTAACATACATTATATCATTCTCTCATACACGTAAGAACCAGCTAGCATACTTTAAAACTGAAGTACGTAAAACTAAAAGAAGTCACGTTTCTTAAAGTGCAGAAATTTTATGATAACAAACTAATCCTATGCACTCATGGACTTTTGCAGTCGGGCGAAATAGCAACTCAAGATGATTTAGCGCATATGTGACGCGTGTCTTACTGGTAGCGTAAAATGATTTTATGCACAAATTAACTTACAAAAATATTGTATTTTAATTATTTATTTATATTTACATCTTTGCAAATATGATTCAGTAATATTAATTTCTGCATCTTTTAGTATGATAATTTATGAAGCAGTCATCAAAATGGTTTGGCCAATATTCTACCTTGGTGACATGCCAAATTGAATGTGATGACAGTGTCTTCTCCGCTATCATTTTTGCAGCATAGTTGTTTCCTTCGGATGTTATTTGATTTATTAGCTCGTCGAAGGAAAATATCTTCAAAAAATCTAACGGTTGTTCAACATTTGAGGATACTTGTGGCCCTGTAAATTTTTTGTCGGCTATGAATTTTATTCTCGGTGGTATTTCGATAGATCCTTCGCAATATGTCCATTCAGAATTATTAGAATCTAATGGGGCATCACTGCCACTTTCGAATTCGTTACCTATTATCGTAATTTTTCGATTTCTTACACTTAATACTGTGTCATTATCTCCATCACTGCTTTCATTTTCTCTATCAATAATTCTTTCACGAACACAGTCGATCTCATTTCTCAAAATTTCGAAATCAAGTTCATCTTCATTTGAGCTAATTTCACTTCCGAAAACCATTCCTTTAATGCTAGTACTATAATACTTTTGTCATGATCGCCGACTCGGAACTAACGTCTGAGACGTTGTCAGAACTATATTTTATTATTTATTTATTATTGTTTAGTCCGTGCCTTTCGGCTTTGGATGAACTTTCGGTTTTACATCTCTTACATCTAATTCCCTTCTTACATGTCTACCTCCCCTCTTTTCCACTCTGTTCTATTGCACTACCTTGCTTATTCTACCTCTAAAAACTAAGCATTATGAACTATAAATTATCAACTAATGACTAAAAACTGTTGCAACTTTGGTCTTTAGCCTCCTTATTGTGCCTCCTTCTTGTCGTTTGCCCTTCTCTCCTCTATTATTGCTTTCAGTTCTGCTAAACCTTCTCCAGTCTCGTTCAGCGTTTTTCTTATGTCTTTTGGTCCTCCCGTTATTTCACATTCTTCTATTACATGTCTTCGGTCTTCTTCTTTCCTTCTGCATAGTCTGCATCTTCCCCTCCCCTCTTCTTTCCAGTATTCCCTTGCTTTGGTCTCATTTCCGCATCTGAATCTTGCCAGTATTCTTCTGTCCTTCCACTTCATCCTCCCTTCTAAGTACTTTGGTAATTTCTCTTTGGCTATGTTTCTGTAGTGTATATTATACTTAGATTCCCTTACCCTTTTCACCTACTCTTCTGTTTCTCTCTTTCTTCTTTCTTCTATAATTTGGTCTGTTGTCATCCTTTCTTGCTCCTCTCTTGTTTCTATCTGCGTCCCTCCTTTTCTCACCTCTTCTAGTCTCTTCTTTCTCTTTCTTGCTCTTTTCCCTTCCTGACCATTCCCCCATTCTCTCTCTCTCTCCTATATGCACTCCTTTACTAATTACTTTTTTGATTCTAGAGCTATCTCTTCGTACCTCGCTGCTCTTTTTAATGCTTTTTCTTTCATTTCTATTAATTTGCATTTCTCTACCAGTATATAATTTGGTGTTGTCATATCTAAGCCTAATATCCATTTCACATATCTCCTTTGAACTCTGTCCAGTCTTTCTTCCATGTTCCATCCCCATATCTCTACTCCAAACAGCGCCACGCCTCTACCAGTGCTCCAAACATTTTCATTCTTCTTTTGTAGTCCTGTTTGAATATTCTTTCTCCCACGCTCCATATTTTCTTCATTGCAATTGTTGGTCCCTTTTTCCTATCTTGTATGTGCTTCTCATCACTTCCGTTTTTCTGCAGTATATACCCTAGGTATCTTATCTCGTCCATCTCTTCTAATTCTTACTCTCCCCACTTCCATTTTCTTTGCCTCCTTTTGTTCCTTCTTTTTTCAAAGACTACTATTTTAGTCTTTTCCGTGCTCAGCTCCAAATTGGCTCCCTTCAAAAATTTTTTGAGTCTCTTCAACACCTCCTTTAGCTTCTTTTCTCTATCCGCCACCAGCACAATATCGTCTGCGTATGTCAATGACCATACCTTTCTTTCTCCTACCGCTATGCCCCCGGCTTGTCCTTCCTTAATTCTTCCTCTAGTCCTGCCATGTAGATGTTGAATAACGTCGGGCTCAATGGGCATCCTTGTCTGACTCCCCTCACAGTCCAAAATTCTCTTGTGTTGTGGTTCTTGGCTCTCAGATTAGCTTCAGATTAGCTTTTCGCTAATCCCCATTTTCCTCATTTCTCCTCCAGTTTCTCTCTGATTAGCCTGTCGAACGCCGCTCTTAAATCCGCAAAGCAAGCATATAATTTTCCTCTTTCTTTGTCTAGCTGTTTGTCTATGATGTGGTTTATCACGTAAACCGCATCGGTTACTTCTCTTCCTTCTCTGAATCCAAATTGGCCCTCTTCCAATTTGTCTTCAATCTCTGCTTTCAGACGTTCGTCCAATATCCCTGCGTAGATCTCGTATGCAGTATCCATCAGCATTACCCCTCTGTAGCTCTTCGCTACTCTCCTGTCCCCCTTCTTATATATCGGGCATATCACCCCTTTTTTCCATTCCTCTGGTATCCCCTCCCCTTTCCATATCTTCCTTAATAACTCCCATAACGCCTCCCCCACTTCCGTCGGTGCATACTTCTACACCTCATTTTCTAACCCGTCTTCCCCCGTTGCTTTCTTTTCCATCAAATTCCTTAGCTGGTAAATCACCTCTTCCTTCATTATTTTATCTTCTCTCTCCTCTGCTGTTTTCTCCTCCTCTCTATGCCCCCCGTTTTTCGCTCTCTTTGTGCTCTGTTCCTTCCAAAATTTCCATGAAATGATTTTTCCGCTCTTCTTCGCTTATATCCTCATCTATACCTTCCCTATTTCTTCTGTATCTGTTAATGTATTTCCACGCTTCTTGTTCTGTTTTGATCATCTTTATCTTCTCCATTTCTTCTTCGTGTCTTTCCTTTCTTTCCTTACACCACTGTTTGAATGCCTTTTTTCCCTCTATAAGCGCTTCTCTGCTGCATTTTCCTTTCCTAAACCTTGTCATCTTCCTTCTCATCTCTCTTTTCCTTTCTTTCCACTCCCTGTCGTACCACGTTTTCTCCCCCATGAGCCATTTCCTTATCTTCACTTTCTTCTTTGGTATTGCTTCGTTTATCTTTTTTTTGATTTCTGTCCACATTTCCTCCACTGTTCTTCCATTGCATGTCCAGTCTTTGCCTTCCTCCAGGTATTTTTCCCTACTTTCGTTTGTTCATTTCCTTTTCTCCTTCTCTTCTTCCTCTTTTTCCTCCATGTGGTCTGACTCTGTCCTTTTTCCTACTTTCATGCCAATTATCTCTTCTGTCGCCTCCTGGTTGCCAATCACGTAATCTATCACAGAGTTTCCTCTCTCCCCAATGTATGTCCACTCTCCCCTTCCTTATCTCTTCCATTGACTATCGTCCAGCCTCTTTCCTCCAGGTACTTTAACAAAATTTTCTTTTCCCTGTTTATTGTCTTGTCCTTTGATCGTCTGTTTTTTTCTTTCCTAGTTCCTCGTTTATCGGCCCTACCTCCTCTCCCGTTCTTGCATTCCAGTCTCCGCAGATGATCATCACTTCCTCTTCTCTTTCGTCTACTCATTCCTCTATTTCTTTCCATGCCCCTTTTGTATCTTGATCATAAACTACCTGTTACGTCGCTTAAAAGATCGGCGCTGCAGCTCTCGCGACCGGGTAGCCGACGGCCAGCGTAACGTCATTTCGACCCTCAATAAATCTAAGGACCAACCATAACTTTTCTCTTTCATTATGTCCACATGTGTCTTCATTCAATCCGTTGTCCTGAAAGATTTCTTAAGCCTAAAAATAATTTCGACGCACATCTGGTTTTTAGAGAGGTCCTTGGGTTTATTAGGCGCAATTAAACACATGGAGAAAGCGGGTACGCACCCATTAGGAAAACCCGAATAGCTATCTAATAGAACAGGCTGGGTTTTCCCATGCACAAGGTCACTCACGAACCACGTTGGTAGGAGGCTTCCTACTCGTCACTTCTCCTACGACATTAGGAGGGTCAAGTCGAAGACTTCTCCTGCTACATCAGGAGGGTCAAGTCAACTTATTTCGTCAACACCGCATAGGTCAAGCCAACTTACGTCTTCTACATACTACAACGTCGAAGTCTAGCATCTAACTCTCACTTCTATTAAGTATCCTCGAGTGCTACGACTACTAACATACGAAGTTCGACTGTACGAGCCTTGCTCTACTATTCATATCTATCTCATCTTCGTGCGACAAGTTGTCATCGACGATTTATATCTACTCAACAGTGTAGTTTAAGTGTTGGAAATATATATATTTTATAATTCTGTGAATCACAGTGTTATATAAACTTAATCACCCCTATTATCCTAACGGAAATCAGGGGATCGATCAACTCGTGGTGTCGATTGGTATAATCGTAATGGGAATTTACGACTCCCGTTGACGTCTCTCCTCGCGATTGCGTCTCCCCGCGATTGGTCGAAATTACACTACCATTACCCTATACGTCTTATCATTGTATTCTATTTTTCTTTCCAATATATTATCACTTACTTTTGTATTCTATCTCTCTTAGTTCCTTATTTATACCCGTTATTATTCCCCCCTTTGCTCTTTCTTTTTTTCTTACTCTTAATGCTGCCCTACACTTCCAGTCGAATTTTTTGGATAGTCTATATTTTAGTTTTTCCCAGATGTCTTCCTCTATCCAAGTTTCTGTGAGCCCGATCACGTCGAAAGTCTTTAGGTATTCCCACACCTCCTTGTTCTTGCTAATAGCCCTACTACATTCCAGAAACGCAATTTTAACCCTTACGTAATTCCTCCCCCCTTTTTCTTTATTCACTTTTCTCCCCCTCTCTTTCTTTCCTCCTCCAGCCTCTCCTCGTTTTCGTTCCACCTGTACCATCTGTTACGTCGGGCGACACTCTACCTAGACCAGGCCACACACCGCGGACAAGATGGTAACCAAATGTCCGCTCGCCGTTACTGCGTACCCTCAATATTCTCAAGTACCCTCCATAAATCTCAGCAATTTCCTAGTCGAGGTCCTTCGAACCGAATTTCTCTGCATTGTTTCCTAAAGTTTATTGCCCACCACGGGTTGACACGGGAAGTTTTCGTTCCTCACGTATGAGGCCTCCCACCAACGACTTTATCTCAAGGGCGGTGAGCATCCTTCCTCACCCACCACCATAGCAAATAACCAATTAACAACGAAGCCTATTTCCCTCACTCTGTTAGCCAAAAGCGTCACCAACAAATCCGATGGTCCTGTGCGCTAGACACACCCATCCTTAGTTTTCCTCAGTCACAGCTTCATCGCCGAAGCTCACTGATTTTCTCTCCTTCAAACCGTCAACATCTTGTTAACCGGGTTTACACCGTAGATCAGTCAACTACTTATTTAACTTAACACACGCATCAGTGTAATCATTTTTCTACAAAGTTGTTGGAACAAATATTAAGTTATACCTGTTGAATCAGTGTAACTACTCAGTTAAACCACCTCTATTCTCCTAACCGAAATAGGGGATCGATCATTTCGCGGCGTCGATTATCTAATCGTAACGGGAATTTACGACTCCCGTTGACGTGTTTCCTCGCGATCGCGTCTTTCCGCGAGTGATCGAACAGGTGGTGACCACTTCTTATCTAGCAATCCCGCCATTTACCGCCTCTATCCGCATTTTTTAGCTTTATTAGTCTTTACAAGGGTGGCGAATAAGTTCTCGAGGCTGTTTGCAAGATTTGAAGTTTTCAACTCTCTCCACATCTCCCTGCCTCCACTTGGCATGTCTTAGAACACGCTTAAGTCACGTGGTAACAAGCATATCGAAAGTCCTGTTTCGATTGACAATCTCGAGTCCGCGAATCCGTTACACAGAGAACAGACTACGATGTCATGGGGCTCCCGCAGGACCAACGGAAGGGGACGCGACGTACAAGAATGGGCGGCCGCACTCGACCTCTCGTCGTCCAGCGCGTGCGTGGCGTGGCGGGGCGAGTCCATAGTGGACCTCACATGAGCAAACCCTGCCGCATCCCGCCGTGTTTCCGGTTGGGAGGTCTCCCCGGAGGAGACCCTCTCGGACCACCTCTATATCTTGATGGAGGTGGCAGTTGGCGGCGCGATGGGCGACCGTTCGTTGGGTGCGCGCGGGCCCATCGGCCCACCGGGAAGGAGAAGAAGATTTCCACGGTGGTCGGTGACCCGGCGCGACGAGGACTTCATGGCGGCGGCCGCTATAGCCGTCGCTTGGTTGGAAGAATCCCCGACCGACGAGGACGCGGAACCGGGAGCGACCCGGCCGAAGCGCTACATGCACGCGATCTGCGATTCGTGTATGCCGCGGTCTGGAGCCCTGCGCCGCGCCGGCGCTGTGTACTGGTGGTTCGGGGAGATCTCTCGTCTCCGCGAGACGTGCATCCCCGCTCGGCGCTGGTACACCAGATCCCGCCATAGGCGGCGGGTGGACTAAGCTACGGTGGCTCGACTGTACGAGGCCTACCGCGAAGCACGAAGGCCCCTGCAACGAGCTATCAAGGAGGCGAAGAGGCGGGCCTGGGGCGAGCTTCTAGCCAGCCTCGACTCTGATCCCTGGGGGCGCCCTTACAAGATGGTATTGAACAAACTCCGTCCATGAACCCTCGATTCCTGGAGGAGGTCGTCGGCACCCTGTTCCAGGGAGCAGCGAACGAGGGAGATGGCAGCGTTACCGAAGAGGAGGAGCAGGAGCCTCAACCGCCGGAAGAAGAATCACGTGTCACCGCGGGAAGTTGGAGCCCGGAATCGAGTGTTACCGAGGAGGAACTGGCCGGGACCGTCGGGAGGATCGGAGCGCGGAAAGCTCCGGGTCCCGATGGAGTCCCGGCCCGCCTGTGGAAGAACATGGCCGAGGTTTTGGCCCCGAGACTAATGCATCTGTTCGACGGATGCCTGTCTCAAGGTGAATTCCCTGCTTCGTGGAAGGAGGGGCGGATGGTCCTGTTGCCGAAGCCGGGGCGCTCTCCGGACCGCCTTCCGACTTCCGGCCGGTGTGCCTTTTGGACGAGGCCCGGAATACTGGCCGCGCCGCGACCTCATCGTGGAAATCGGTTGGAACCTCTCGCCGCCGACGATCCTCGAGGCATTGTTGATAAGCGAGAGAAGGAGGAGGGCCGTGAGCTCCTTCTGTGAGCAAGTTATGCTTCGAAAAGAGGCCGCGGAGAGGGTGAGGGTGCGGTACTGTCACCCTGAGTGGATTGACCGGCGAGGGCGCGGCAGAGGCCGTGGATGCGCTTCGGTGAAGCACACTTGGTCCGCCGCGCCCCCCGGTGGTGTGCAAACTTAGGCGCTGGCAGCTCAGCGCCCCAGGGCCGCAAAGCAGCCCGGTAGGGGAACCGGTCTGCCTGGCACGGCGGCTCCGGTGACGAGGCGCAGTGTGACGTGGCCGCACATCACTGCATTAGGGGACGTATTGAGCGCGGGGGGAGCGTATCGTTCACACGATACGCTCTCTCGATCGCAGCCGGGACGGTCGTCGTGGAGGTTTTAGTCGGTTGGAGTCCGGCACTACCACGCCGCTTTTCCCCAGAAGCACTGGTATCCGTGCGGATTTCCTTCACGTTAATAAATAAAAAGAAGAAGACTACGATGTCATTCGGAAATACGGCAGTGGCTTTGTTTGGCGAGTAGATTTCGTAACAGTATTCCGTTTAACAGATACGTTTTGTTTAACTCCAGGAACCAGCCTTATTGTCCAATTTCGTCGTTCCCGAATACATGTTTGAGAAATCAAGCCTTTCCGTATTTTTGATCTAACTAATTTCTCATCGATCAAGATTAGATATCTGAAATTGAATTTAACCGTTAACTGATATGATCCGTTAATGTTACCCTAATTCTTTTATAGAGTAACCTATGAGAGTACGTGAACACTTATCATAGAAAACTTTTACGAATATATTATGTGTGTTATACGAAACTTTTTGAAATATTGTTAATATTGCCATAAAGCACAATTATCATGGTGATATTGCTGAAGTTTGGAACTGATCTGGAAATGTATAAAGAAGTTACAAATTATCCAACAGTTAATAATTAGCCTATTTCACAAACATTCACAAACATATAATCGTATTATATGTTTGTTTGACTTGAAGACCGCACGGAAAGGATATGATAAGTTCGTATCTGTTGATTTCTTCAATTTTCTCTTAGTTACTAAAGCAAAATTCATTTCGTTCTATTGTTTTCCTTTAATAAATTTTAAATCATAGTCTTTCGAGAAAACAGACTCCTGTAATGATGTAGTCGTTGGTGTATCGACTTCAATCTCTATTCTCGTTCTTATTAATTTTTAACGTTGGTACATCCAAGGAATTATGTAAAAAAATAATATATCATGATTATAATTGTAATTTGTTTGCTGATGGAAAGTGCGGCGTACTTTACTATCGAAACTGCTCGAAATAAAGCCATGCAGACACTTAACCTCATTGATCGGTATGGATAGTTCGCCGCTTATAAGTAGAAAACATGGCTCTATCCACTTATTGCTAAAATTCAATCAAATAGAAGTCTTCTTTCAAATGCTTTCATAATCAAGCTGGTCGCGTTTATTGGTCGTTTTTGTCTTTTAATATATCGAGAGATTGGTTATTAGCACAAAGGTTTCATGCATTAATTATTCTGTTGCCTCCTTCAGTAATATATCCATAACTTCAGTTAACATTTGAAACTAATAACGTCGTTATAGTCTATATTCCTTACTCTCAGATTCTTGTGAGCCCACTTATTGTGAATTTTATTGAGTCTTTTTCTCGACTTTCCAGGTACATATTCTTTTTGTAAATATGTAAAATTCGCTCAATATTCTTTGTGTTATTGACAGACTGTATAATTGTCTCTGATGTATGTTTTTCTATTCTACCTAAATCGACAGCTTTTATTTCATAAATATCAAGCAATAATTCAAAATCTCCCTTTAGAAATATTTCCATTGATTGATAGAAATCGGCGAGAAAGGTACATATGGTAATGAAAACTTCTCTCAAACATATAGACAATTAAACGAATCGGATTTCGATTATAAATAAGAACGTTCGTAGAATATTTTGATGCTGGACTATGTATAATAGACTATTTATACAAAGTTATATTTTCATGATCTTATCTAAAGAAATTGAAACTGAATCCGCTAAATATTACGAGTTCTACTTGTCTATTGATAAATGTCGAACCAACATTTTCACCACGTTACGTCTCACTTTCATCATTTGAACATCCCACTAGTTTATCTCGACGCCTGAATACCAAAATCGCACTAGATAAACACACATACGCACAAGACTATCGTTTAACTGACTTAAGTAATATAATAAACACAATGTTCATGATTCTCGCTTTTCCAAGTTATCTTCGCACAATAAATACGTAATTCGTTGACCGAATCTCGTTTTAGCGCAGCGTCAGGTTCGCTTATGGCACACTATTGCTATGATACCGGGTGCAGAAAAATTTCACGACTAGCTGCGTGCTTGGTGAATAAATCTTGGTGAATAAATGGTGGCACCCACAAGAGAGGATGACGATTGTCAGAGAGACCGATGGGGATGAAAGGGTCGCGAGGCAATAATTTCATTTCGCCCTTCTTCTTTCCTTCTCCTTTTTCGTCTCTACGGCGTTGTTGCAGCCTTCTCTCCTCTATTCCTACGTTTCGTCCTGTTCGCTCCAATCGAAAACGCTCCACACAAAATGAAAATCTATCGATCGCGTTGCCCTGTAGGCGGATTTAATTTAATTTACCACACCGTTGTCGCCCGGGAATGTCAAGGAGCCATGCAGAGGAACGAAGAGAGAAAAAAAGACGGAGAAATGGTTTGAACTGTTGCTTATTCGGTCAGTTTGAATACTTTTGAAAGCTGATACGTAGAGTAGGTCAGTGAACGAACGTGGTTACTATGAAATATTGCCTTAGCTGTGCTCTCTTGTCTTTCCCTATACATATACGTGTATTATAGCTGTTACTATTATTCTTGAGTATAAAGAAAGTTAATTTATTCTCCAATATAATTTGCAACATAATTTTTTCCTCTGAAGTTTCCGCGGACAGGTTGTTTCCTCTTTCTTCGTTTGAAATGAAAGAAAACAAGTAACAAAATTACTAACATGTAACGAAACTATACAGAAATACTAATAATATTTCTAAAAATGGTGTTTCCGTTACATACGATCATTTCTCGGAAAAGTACACATATTTATACAATATATGTATTTTCTTTTTAAGTATAAATTACTTGTTATCTTATTCTATTATTTTACTGTATGACTCGTTTGTAAAATGTATTATCAGTGAAAATAAATAAATAAATAATAAAAGAACTGATTCGGAAAATATATTGGAGAAAGAAATAAAATACACAAGTATGGGAAACTTTTAAGACTATTCGAGATTGTATCTAAAAATATCAATTTCATAAGGAAACGTATGACGATAAAAATTATGTGTATGAACGAATCTTTGACAGACAATGCATAGTTGTATAGGTCAACGGCCTGGCACAGGGAAAAGAAGAATTTCATGGCGAGATATATTGTCCCCGTATTCATTTTTATTGCTCCAGTGATTCAAACTTTCTCTCAACGTGCCACTTGCTTACGTGTAGCGGACCTTCCAAATAAACGATACGATGCGCGGTAAGGTTTTTGACCCCGTGGTTTCCCTTTTTCACCACATAAGCTGGTTTTCGGGACAGGGATAATATTTTTATCGATGAATAAAAAAGGGGTCGAGAACAGCCATCAACAATGGAGTATCGAACGGCCACAGGGAGGTATTAATGCCTTATAAATGTCAAAAATATACAGGGTGGTTGGTAACTGGTGGTACAAGCGGAAAGTGGGTGATCCTACGCGAAAAAAGAAGTCGTAAGTATAGAATAAAAATTTTTCGTTTGAGGCTTTGTTTTCGAGAAAATCGACTTTGAATTTTCGCTCGGTACGTGTGTACGTGTGTACGTGATAACGGATCTCATTGTAGATCGTTGTCTCGATGGAAAAATTAAAAAAAAAAAATTAAAAAAAATTTTTTTTAATTCAATGTCCAATTCTTCATTGATATTTCATGAGATGCAGACTTAAGTATCGAACTCGTAAGCAAGATACGCGCGATCTTAGCAAAAAATCGTGATGCGTGGAATTGATATCAACGCTCGTGGTGATCGTTAGAAGCTAGTTGCGCCAGTGTGAAAGTAATTGGTGTCAACTGATCATTTGGTTGTTTCAACAGTAGTTTTTGTGCTATTATTTTGTACATCGTTATTGTAATTATAATTATTCGTAAATTGACACGGCTGATCGTAATTACGGATTTCAATCTCTTCAGGCGGATTCTTTCTGTAGATTCGGGATTCTACTCGAATGAATCGCACTGCGTGCACGCGTTTGAATGCAGCTGAGTGAGCGTGACACTTGAGAGAGATAATTTACAAGATAAATTCACGTGGGGGAGAAACGGTGCCAATAGCGATATTCAAATTCAAGAAACACCCGAGTGCAAATGTACACCGTAGCAGAAACTTTTCGCGGGTGCGCCTGCCGTGCGGAAACTTTACGGCGAAAAGTTTGTCACGTAAAATAAAAAGAAATTTAACAAAAAAAGAAACTTTTCTTTCTGGTTTACAATACACTTCCGAGCTCTAGGCGTGACTGTTCAAGACTGCCTTGTATGATTTTAGGGGAGTATTTAAATTCTTTTATTCGTGGCAGTGGGAAAAGGCTTCGATCATATATTTCTGAGAACGGATAGTGACCGGATGTTATCCTGATGGTCACTCATGCCAAGGCGCTTGGAATTTCGCTATCTTATCGCTTTGTTTAGTCGGATTTCATCTGTGACAGTGGCCTGGTTTCTGATGTGAATTGACGTCACAAGTTCTCCGCAAGCTTCGAAAGAAGCTGACATTAGTTACGGTTATGGTTGCGCACCCGGTTTTTTTTCTTTCCCACGTTGAAGAAATATTTTAAGATTAATAAAACCGGTCGAACCGACACAAAGTTGATGTAATTCGACGGATCATGTTCAATATTCTCGTCACATCATCCCCGGCACGTCCTCGTGGAAAATAAAACGCGCGGAAGTAAAAGGAGATCCGCTCAAATATCTGGAAATACTAATTGCGATAAGAGTAAACTTGTTACGCGACAGAGTGTGTCGAGGTCGCGAATAAAAAACGTGATTGACAACTGCGATATATTTTGTTTAGTTTTTACTCTGTAGTGTCATTTAGCGTTTAACAATTACAGCTATTGATAATTTAATTAATTATATAAATAGAATTTAGATAATTCTTGATTTACTTGTGTATGTCAAGACCAGAATGTAAGAAATAAATTTGATGATTTCTGAAATATCCGATCGTTTATTATATTTTTGCATAGAGAATTCTATAGTCTGAACTCTCTATGCAATAATTGATCAGTTAATAATATTACTAACTTGTTACTAAAATGTTGTCATTGTAGTACTGTAAGAAGTAAATATTAGGTAGATAGGGGAAGTTTTCTAGTCAGATTTTCTTTGCATATTTGTAACTTTATTTAAGTGAGCGAATAATTAAAATATATTTGTATTTTTGTTAAGATATGTGTAATTTTCTGTGCTGGACTGAGTTAATTGCATAGTAGAGATACTTGTATGTGAGTATCAGTGTGTGGAAGTATGTGTGTGTGCGATGCGTCCCGAAAACAAAGGAATGTAAACTTAACAGTCGGTTAAGTGTCGGTGAAGAGTCGTGTATGGAAGAAAGTGCTGAGACGCGAAAAAGTACGTATCGATGAATATACAAGGAATCGTCCATGAAATAAATATATTAGTAGTTTAATATTAATCTTCAGTATAAATTTAGTGTTCCTATAACATTATTTCGGCTCCAAAGATCCACAATTCTCAACAATTTTAATAGTCAAAACATATACTGTACAAAATGATGTAACATTGCTGAAAAAATTATCTTTTGCATAATTGAATTAATATTAGTCATAAAATTTGACAAGCTGGTAGTAAGAAATTACTATCAGTACCAATAAATATTCCTGCACAGTAGTAACAAGTTCAATAATAAATCAACTATAAAATTTCACATTTGATATAATAAAGAAACAGACGAAAATCTTTAAAAAGCTAAGTATTTCAAGTATACAAAAATACGTGTAATCCTCCTTTTATTAAAGCAAATCGCGATTTCCAATTCCAACAAGAATGAAAACGTATTTATTAAAAACGCTTAAATCCAAATAACAAAAGAAGTCATATCGAACTATTTTGTTTCCACCATATACAATTTTCACAACAATAATAAGGACTGTACTTACGAAGTGACACAAAAACTAAAGAAATTCTCATTGGATCTATCCATAATAATCCTGTGCACAATTTCCAACGAAACCTGTTTCGCACAATGTTCTTTCGCAATATTCCGTCCCAATGGAAACTGTTGTGAAATTTTACCTGATACGCCATCTTAAACTTTCCCTTCTAACAAAATTGCTCACCTGCTAGGAGTTTCGAAAATTCCGGGATATCGTTGAGCATTCGCATAAGAACACTCCATTAGAAATTACAATGAGATTATTAACGCAACCTGCGTAAGTTGCGTTGCATTCTCATAATTTGTTACGCCACGAGTTTTACCACAGGCTGTATTTCTAACCGTCGCTCGCGGTCCTACAATGTCGCAGACAGATCGTCTTATCTGCCCGACGAAACATATACAATGTATCGACGAGCGTGTGACACCAATTACTTCTCAACCCCATCAGAGATAAGATCTCAACCCCGACCTTCGGACTCCTTTGGAACCCACACCGACTTCCTCAACATCCTCAAGCAAGAGAGTATATAAGCCGAGACTTCACCCAGCTCGGGCAGTTCTTGTTCTAGTTGCTGTTCTTGTACAACACCCCTTTTTCGGTTCAGCGTTATTCTATTATTGTAAGTGCCAAAGTTATAATAAAGTTCGATAAAAGAAAATTAATAGTTGGGTGACGACTCAGCTTTCTTTTCTCTCACAAGCCAAGTATCAATTTTACGTGACAAGTGCATAGTTGTTACCAAGCACCGAGTTCTAGAAACGTCGATTTCGGTCCGTTACTTTTTCCACACAAGAAGACGGCATACGTGACCATAGGCGCGAACGTTGGCGTGACCCGAGCTTAGTGGGGATCGTCTCCCAGAGAAGACAAAGAAATGATCGAAGGGCAATCAGTCCCTTTTGAAGAGTCAAACGTTATACATCGAGAGGTCTCACGATTAAAATTAAAGTCGCATAGTCTAACGAATTCAATGAGAGATATCGTAAACAATTTATGACGTGTTCATCATATTATTTTTAAATATTGTCAAATATACCATTTTATGTTAACCTGTTAATACAGTGTTAAATTCATTTGAACCACCTCTGTTATCTTAATCGAAACAGGGGAACGACTATTTCGCGGCGTCGATTAGCAGAATCGTAGCGAGAATTTACGCCTCTCGCTGACGCGTTCTCCTCGCGACCGCGTCTCTCCGCGAACGGTCGTAATATAATTTGATCTCAGTAGTTATAATGAAAAGTAGAATGTAATCATTAATATAAATGAAGTCTTTAGAAGAAAAATAGTACATGTGATAAAACATTTAATTTGAGGAAATTAAGTTTAACAGAAGCAATGCAAACATCAGTAGGATTCCAAACATTAAAATATATTGTTATACATACTATGAAATATAATTAAAAATTCACTGTATAATTATATATAATAAAAATATGGTAGATGCAAAATGTAGAATACATATACAACCCATGTAAAATATGACGTATTAAATATATTATACATTTAAATTTAGAAGAATTGTATAAAACAATTTAATTTAAAGGCAGCTGGATGGTGCAACCGTTATGATATCCAATCCAAAGGAACAATTACGGCAAATGTTAAGAAGTCACGATGGTGTAATTTAAAAGCAGCCATTATGAAAAAGGCTCATCTGCAAAGTGTTGCGTGTGCCAGTGTAATGTGAAAACGATGAGCACACTATAGGAATATAATTGGGTAATTGTACTTTGAGAAGAAGAAATTTTTTAATAAATACTTGACTATGATTTAGATAAGTAATCACGTAGGGTTCCTATTATACAGGTGTCAGAAAATTTAAGGGATAACTCTTGAAGCCGAAATAAGACAAAAATCAAGCATAAAAAAATTGCGTCTTTGTCTTTCCTTTTTAGTTATATAGACAATTGAAAATCGGTCAAAATAATCCTGCACGAGAGAAAATCTTCTTACGCAAACGAAAGGAGGTTAGTCTAAGCAACGAGACGCATGGTGATCATCAATTCAAACGATACATGGCCAGCAGTTTCCCTCGCACAAGTCGTAGAGAAGACCATGGTATTCAGAGACATATACTGCGATTGTCTCGTCCGCGAGTTTACCAAGGTGGATTTCTTTCTCTCGTTCCAAGTTAGACAAATGTGTCTGTGATACTGAATGCTACCAGTAGGGCAACGAATTATTGTACGATGTCTGTTAATATCGATGTAGAGAAAGATTCGTGTAAGCGCTACGTAGAAGATGAATGTTTCTGTGATGTATACATTTTTTGTCTAGATTGTTAATCTGTAACTGCGTGTAATCGTTAACTGTGTGCATGTGCCACCGGCTCATGTGTCCCCCCTTCTCTCGCCACTTTGGAAGTTGCTCAACGAAACTAAGGTACAAGGAGTCATTTAGTCGTCTCATTTCATACCGATAACATGGATCGTGTTGCGTCAAGTTTGTAACGTGTTATAACCTATTGGTGGCGTTGGTTCTTTATTATTGTCATTAATATATTTTTCGCATTATTCGTTACTATATTTTTTACTATCGTTTAACTTTATTTATCGTTTAACTAAGTAGACTCAAGTACTTTAAAGCAAGATTTCGCATGCGTTTTTGTAGTATTATTTAGGTATATTTAGTTGTGAACCTTTGAATTCTTGGAAATATTTTCAACTGTTTATAACACGCGACTATAATGTATTGTATAATGCATGTATTGTAGTGGAGTGTATATTTCATATTCTAGTAACGAACATTCACAGTATAATTCTTGCAAATGATCGCATTGCGTTCACGGCATTCGTAAACATTTTATCGATATCGAGGAATATTTTATAATTTTAAACTAATAATTTTCATACGTATTCCAATTTCTCAATAATAATCTCTTAAGTGTGAGAAGAAAAGTAGCAGTATTTTCTAAATAAACGTTCGATAGGGAAAAGAAGAGCACCCATGAACAACTCTATTTTTAGGGAATATTTGTGACCGCGTGCAATACGGTTTGTAGAGTCAGTGTTTGCTTCGCAAAAGTATTTTTCAATATTTTTAAATCACGGTCGTTTTGATTAAATTCAATGAAATAATCACACGCGAAAGTAACAAAATTTTATCAAACAATTTTGTACGTGACATTAGAGTTCTTGTTCGCCGACTATAATTTTAGCGGTCGCGGTAATGTTGTCTTATTTTATATTCTTTTGAACATTCTTTTTCGGTACTAGAGTGAGTGCATCTCTCAAGAGGACAAAGTCTCTACAGGAGCTCAAGAATGTAAGTGGTTTTACATATTGTATTTCAATTTGTTCTATTTATTATATTTTGTTTGACTTATTGTTAATTATACAATAAAAATGATTGATAATTTAGAAAGCTGTAAATGTCCTTTTTAATTGAAATAAAGTCTTAAAGTCTTAACATTTTATGTTAGAGTTTCAATTTATATACTTATTAGAGTTTAGTCTTTATTATTGCTAAAGTTCAATGTTTGTTATTGTGTATTAACGATATTAATGATATTTTATGTTTTGTTATAGACATATCACAGCTTGGACTTCTTTGTCTCCTTTGGGAATGCTCCAATGGTGGCTCAAAAGCCAAGAATGTAAGTAACTTTACATATCATACTTGAATTATGTGTATTCTGTATATTTTGCTTTGAATAATATTGATTAAGAAATACAATTTGCTTGAAAATTTTATAGGTTAGGGTTTCCTAAGATTATTCTTCTATTAAAATGAAAAAAGTGTTAAAGTCTTAATAAAAGGTTATACAATAAATGACTAGTATATTTAAAAAATCGTTAGATTTTTTATTTTTACATTTTAAACTTTTATATTAGAGTTTCAGTTTTTACATTTATGAATGTTTATTAGAATTTCAATCTTTATTATTACTATAGTTACGAATGTAATGAATTTCCATTTTTCATAATATCCAACATTCCAAATAATCAGCGATCATTTATCGTGTTTTGTTTTGTAATAGATTTTTCACAACCTCCATTTCCACCATTGGATTTTCAACGGTTCCTACCTGATGTTAATCTTTCTAATGATATTTGCTGAGATAGTGTAGTATCGATTGCAACGTTTTCCGTTTCTCCGCTTCTAATGGTGAATCACATGCATTTTTGTTCCTCCGGTCACTCAATCGTGTCATAGGATGAAAGGTCCGAATCGGCACGGGTGACTGACTGGTCGTATTATGTAGAATTTTTTACGAGCATAGTGATCGCGGGTATTTTTTACACACGTAAGCAGTAACATTTTTTTTCATATCTTTATTTATTAGTTCAGGATAGGTCTTCTTGCACATCGCGATTATAATAATTTTAGTTTTTTAATAATTAGTTTCTTAATAGTTAGTTTTTTAATAATTAGTTTGAACATATAAATTTGAGAATATATTCGTGGTACTGACAAATATGTATAATAGTGTTCCGTATAAATAGAAAAAAGGCAAATATCTAGACGAATATACCTGTATGACATAAATATATTTAATCATAAGCAATAAATTTTAGTATAAATATGAGATATCGAAGCGATTTCGTTTGAGCATTTTATAGCGGAGAAATCGGATGCCCTCCGATTTTGTTGCAATTAAAGATGCAATTTTCACTCGTTGATAATGACGGTTCATGCAATATTCGATACATACATTTTGTGACAATATTAAGTCACATTCTTTTATTTGACTTCAGATATTATAAACATAAGTAGAACTTAAAATATGAATTAAAATTCATTTTTTTCCGTACAAGAATGTGTGAAATTTTATGTGCAAGTAAAAACTTCGCGGCAGGCAGATTTTTGAATCAAAGCAATAACTTTGAACACTGTTTCTGCATTTTCGGAAATGTGCTTTGACGAAGAGATTGCCTGAGATTATTTCTATCTTGGTAATACATTATTGTCAATTATTTCAGTTCATCGAGTCTTAGTCTTTTTTCAATCAATGATTCTTTTTTGATAATATTAAAATTTCAGTAATTTATTAAATGAATAAAGCAGAGTTATTATAATCCGAAACGAAGTAATAAAATGTAAAATCAATCACAAAAATGTAAATACAAATGAGACAAACTAATTATGTTTTTATATTAGGATTTTCAGCGATCGCTATATGTTAGCTAAGGCTAACAAAAGAGGAAAGACGCAGGTTCTGGACAGGAAACACCTTGCTTCTATTGGGATGCTGGATGGCTTCACATTTCAGAGAGGCTCGAACTGGGGTTCTTTTCGGATATAATGAGCGTGAGCAGTAAGCTCCTTGAGAAGCATAAGCGTTTTGGGGTCCTTGAAGAATGCAGTGCCTAGGATCACAGGTACGTTTTGCATGTGTTCGGAGGCGCCAGTTATAAAAGGAAGAGATGTTTTAAATATTCAACGAAGGACGTTATACCCGAGACATTTTTAAGTAGTTTCGACGACAAAAAAAAAATAAATTATTGAAAGATCAACCCAGGGAGACGATCAAGCAAGAGGATTACCTACAGCGCATCATTGAAGAATCCTGTGAGACTTTACTCAATAAAGTATTTCCTCCTAAGGGGAGTAGGAACCCAAATTATTGGTGGAACGACGAGATAGGGGGGAGAGCCTCAGGAAGAGGAGATTAGCACAATGATCGAGGCGACAAAATAAGGAGCGCGCCGTTCAGCTTGGTGCCGATTATAGAAAGAATAGGAAAGAGCTCAGGTCAGCTATCTATTCGAGCAAGAGGCTGGCCTGGAAGGAGTTCACAGCCTCCCTAGACCGTGATCCATGGGGCCTTCCGTATGAAAGAGTCATTGCCAGGCTCAGAAAGAGCAAGCAGAATGTTACCCTGGGGAGGGAGGGAGCAAATGGACGAGCTTAGAGCAGCGGTTGGCCGGCTGAATGTGAATAAGGCCGTTGGGATCGACGGGGTGCCGGGAACAGTCATCAAGTGGATTTTCGAGCATTGGGCGCATGATCTGCTCGATATGGTGAACTCTATTTACGAGATGGGAAGAGTTCCAGCCAAATGGAAAGTGGCCTCGTCGTATCGACCAATAAGAATCCTACCGGCAATGAGCAAAGTGTGGGAATACTCATTCAAGTCGGCCACCGAGAAGAAATTGGGAATGGATCCGTTCCACCGAAATCAATGTAGGTTTCGCAAAGGGAAGAGTACTATCGATGCCATCACGCAGGTCTGCAAGTTCGCTGTTTCTTGCAGAATGCAGGGCATGGTCTGCATCATGATGTGCATTGATGCTAAATTCCCTGCGGCGGGAGATAATCCTGAAAGAGGCGAAGCGCAGGAGTCTCCCCTATGATCTGACGAGAGTTCTCGCGAACTACGATTCCTATTTCTAGACAACCTGAATGGTCTTATCGTTAAACAAATTTTTGCGGGTGTCCCAAAGCATTCTATGATAGGCCAGCTTTTGTGGAATTTAGTTTACGATGGCCTATTGATCAGATTTGACAATCATGTCAATTTAAGAGCTATTGCATTTACGGACGACCTTCCTATCTTGGTGGGTCTGAAGAAGAAGGATAGTGTGGAGGTCAATTTGAATCTCCACATGAAGACGATATTAAATTGGTGCGAAAATTCGGGTCTCCAGGGAGCAAAGGAGAAAACGAAGATTATATTGTTGACGAGAATGAGAGTTCCGAAGAAGTTTAATGTAACATTTATGGTAGAGGTGCTTAACACACGCGAAATATTTAAATACCTAGGCGTAGTGTTGAACTCTAACAGGAATTATTGTGATCATTTTGATGCGGTTTGTAATTGAACGGATGCGATTGTGGGAGCTATCAGAGGGCTCCTGCCGAATGTGAACGGCCCCTCCGATGCCCGTAGGAAGTTATACTATCAGGTGTGGGAGTCGGTCGTGCTATATGCTTCACCGGCCTGGGTGCATGCGCTCAGCAGGATTAAGACAGTAGGCAAGCTCTGCAGGGCACAGAGGAGTGCCTTGATAAGCACCTCAACGGCCTACACGACGATTTCGCATGCGGCGTTGTGCGTGTTGTCGGAGACTATGCCCATTCATATCAGGGCGCGGTGGCGAGGAAACATCTACGAGGTTAGGAAAAAACTAGCCCGACCTGACCTCGGCGACTCAGAAGCACTCCTAAATCAGCTCCATCTGTACGAAGAGGAAGCGGTAGACGAGTGGGGAAAAGAGTGGAACTGGTCCAACACGAACAACTGGACAAGGAGGCTGATCGAGGATGCAGCCATCTTTAGGAAAAGGAAGCGAAGTATGGACTATTACACCATGCAGTTGTTGACTGGGCATGGTATCTTCAACACGTATAGGGTCAGAA
This sequence comes from Bombus flavifrons, assembly GCF_040668555.2. Lineage (NCBI taxonomy): Eukaryota > Metazoa > Arthropoda > Insecta > Hymenoptera > Apidae > Bombus > Bombus flavifrons. Next base: position 1,844,787 of record NC_138451.1, read on the forward strand.
TAAACAAGGAAACCGTCGACAAATGCTGAGATTGCGACGCGTACCCAGATGATGCGGAGCACGCCTTATTGAGGTGTCCAAGATAGTCAGACCAGCGTACTGAACTGGAAAATGTCGTTAGCGACACACTCACAGTGAATAACATAATCGCATTGGTGTCGGCCGACGACCATACTTGGCGGTTGTTCCGTAGTTTCTGCGGGACAGTGATGAGGACAAGACAAGCAAAAGGAAGGTACAAAGGCGGAGCGATTCGAAGAAGGGGACGAAGAGGATGATGACTATCTCCGAAGAAACGGAGGCATTTGTTTGATAGGGAGTTGACGCGTAGAATGGGGTCTCATCGAAGTAATGTGCTATAAACAGTGCCGTCGAGACCACTCTCCGCTCGAAGAAGGATTGGAAGAGGAGGGTTTTTTAGTGGGTATGGCACTACCATCAGCCGAGTTCCACATAACCCGATGACGCGGGTCGTCTGGTATGCGTAATGCATTTTACCCTCCTCGTATAAAAAAAAGGAAAAAAAAGGCATGTGTCCTCACCAGTTGGAGCGTTAAAAACGTTAGCAGACCGGTTCGAACACATACACTTAGACATTATCGTGATGATTGCTCGCAGAGCAATCGATATTGTCTATCGTGTATCGATCGTTTTTCGCGTTGGCTCGAAGTCATTCCCATTGCTGATATGGAAGCGCCAACCGTCGCTTCGGTCCTCTTTTCGACTTGGATTTCTCGTTTCGGCGTCCCTTTAAAAATAACGACGGACAAAGGACGCCAATTCGAATCGTGTCTGTTTAAGGAGTTATGCCAGTTGCTCGGCGTCACGCACCTGCGCACATCGGCCTATCATCCCGCGTCTACTGGGATGGTAGAGCGCTTGTATAGGAAACTTAAAACGACGATAAAGTACCACGATAGGAGCAACTGGCTCGAAATCCTGCCGATTGTTTTGCTAGGCATTCGAACCGCGATAAGGGAGGATTTAAACGCAATGGCAACTGAAATGATTTGCGTCACCAGCATACGATTGCCGGCGGAATTTTTCTTAGCAACCAAGCAGCGGGCCAACTCAGAAACGCGAATTGGCTAAAACAACGGATGGGAGGTCAGGCCATATCCGGTTATGCGTCATGGCGAAAAGAAAATTTTCATCTTTAAAGAACTGGAAACATCGCCGTAAGTTTTCTTGCGCTATGACGTGATAGGGGGCCCCTTACAGCCGCAGTACGACGGGCCGTTTAAAGTCATAACGGGAAAAGAGAAAAATTGCGTTGTTAAAATAAATAATCGCGACGCAACGGTTTCCATAGATCGTCTCAAACCTGCCTTTGTAGTTTCGGACGACCTAGAAAAAAAACCGCTTAATCCCGTGAAGTACTGCTTTCGGTAGGTCAAACGAACTCTCGCGACGATAACAGTGAAAGCAACGAGTGAACATCAAAAGAGGACACCAGGAATAGGTACGTTACGCTGTCGGGACGTAGATTCCGTTTTCTCGATTGGTTGCAGACAGGTTTCAGGTAAGAATTGTAAATTGTCGGACACAGGATGTATCGGTAACTTTTAAACTAACGACGACCAAAGGAAAACCGTGTGAATAATTTAAAAATTATAACTTAACAAATATGTTATCTCTGGTAGGGGTGGCGATGTAGCGGCACATGAGTCATAGAACAAGGCGGATCGAGAGCGTCTCATGTTGTTGTTGTGCCTCCACCAATCCTCCACAAACGATTATAGGACTATATTTTTTTATTTATTCAATTCCACGGATATTTTTTAAACTCGCCATCACAATTCGCACTAGAACAGTATTCTTTAAAATCTACGTTAAATTATTCCATTCATGAAATATGCAATATGTAAAATGAATTTCATTACAACTGAAGATTTTTTTTGATACATAAAACTTTAATCGATAATGCATTCTGTAATGTTGTCAGTGCCTATGGCGTATTGCTGGTTTCCCTTTGAATCGTATCTCAAACGCGAGTGCATGGTAGGAAACTGTAAATGACTGCTTTCTGCACCACTGTTTCATTAAGCATAAGCGTTTTGAAATCGGAAATCGTAAATCGTAAATCCAATCGCATAATGTATAGTAAACTGCTTTAAATTGCCGGTTACGTGTATTACTATCGTACCGAGTCTCTAAAAATTCCAGAAGAGGTTAATGCAATTAGTGGAATATTTTGAAAAAGATGAAAAAGGTGGGATTAGTTAATTTACCAATGAAAGTAGAAGTAGATGTACTGTATATTCGTTAATTCTATTATTCAAAACGAAACTATTTGACAAATTTAATTAAAGACTGTAAAGAATCATGTGTCGCAACCATGAAGTTTAGATGTGCATTGTTTCAGGAGTGCTTTAAGTGAGATAAAATAAGTCATCGATAGGATTATTTATCTAACAACAAAGTAGGCTAACATTATTCACAGAATAGTAGATTTTATAAATTTATTCTATAACATATCATGGTTAACATATGTGGTTCATTGTGTGTTGTCACTTTAAATTCGGCGAATCTCGAGCAATTTGGCTGTAAAAAGGAAGATTAGAAATATCAAGTTCGGATTAATTTTTAATATCGACTCTCTAATCGAACAAAATCAACTATCATAAAGAACGACATGTACGAATTTAGCAAATACATACGAATTTTTATTTGGCATCAGAAATACATAGAATAAAATTCATCTGAAGTCTGATTAAAGTCTTACATCCTCTATTAACAAGAAACTTGGAATGAGTAATTTTACCTGGATATTTACCAGGTTGCAAAGGAGTGTAGGGGGTGTGCATCAACGAGGTAAAGCATCCTGAACAGACGGACGTACTCGTACAATGGGAACTCGAATGTTTTTCGGGCGGTCCCCGAATAGGACCATCTTAAAGAGAAGAGCCTCGAGTGCAGGACAATTTCACTAAAATAGCACGAGGAAGTGGAAACGGTTAAAGAAGCCGCTACAACCGCTCCCGTTCACGTTCTCCTTGTTCGATCCTGCTACAGTCACTGCAATACTATTTTGTCCTATGTTCGCGGTTCGTGGAGCTTAAAGAGCGGCGCAATCGCGTAGTTTCCTTTAGCCCCTTCGGAATCGGATAGAAAAAAACGTGCGGGCGATTAACAGCCCGCTCGGTTCGTTACGACACTGTTTCAACCACCGTCTCTTTTTCCCTCTCTCCCTGCCTGACACCCTTTGTAGTTGGTGAAAGGAATAGAAGGTTGAGCATCGTAGCGTTCATTTTGCCGCGAGCGCGCGAAACATCTCGAGCTTTGTTCTCTATGGAAACGGAGACAGTGAACGTGGAATTGGACTCAATTGCTTCCCTTGTTTCCCCAGCCTTAGGAGCTGCTATATAATGATTCACTTCTTTTTCTGCTTCGCATTCAGCTAGTTTTGAAAATAATTGAGAAATTTAAATTACGAGGAAATGAAAGTAAATGCCAAAAATGAAAATTTTTAATAAAAACAAAAACAATGTTTCGACATCGATCTTCATCTTTATCAGTTTTCAAACATAATGAAAGTTTATCTATGCCATTAAAATCTAAAGGACACGAAGAAGGGGCAAATAGCTGGCGCTATGAATAATTTTGATTTCAAAAAAATTACAGATTCCGTACGTAAAGCTGCGATATCTCGCATCGTGGCGAGAAAATCGAGATCGTAGACGTTTAAGAAAATAGGGACTTCAGGAGGCTTGTTACAAAATAAAGAGGGGGTGCTGTTTGACGATACGGAAATAGTTATTTCAAAAGTAGATGCGCGATAATAGCGGTACAAGCGGCCAAAATTGCGGGTATCTACTCGACGTGTCGTGAAAATTACGTCGGCGCGAGATCATGATGAGTTTCGAGAGCCTAATAACAATAACAAGTTTGCCGATGCTTCCAGGCTACGAGAAGGTTAGCGCGGCTTGTTAGATAAGCTAGATTTATGCGGCGAATACAGAAGTTCGTCGTCAGATTACGATCTATCTGTCTGTACTCACGATCGCTTCGTAATCTCCAAGTTCGCATTCGACGAGAACGAACATCATCGTACTGCCGAGGATTGAAATAGCTTAACTTTCGACTGATTATATTGGTACAATGCAATTATGTTTCCGGAGCTTCGAGTTGACCTGTACGTTTTATCGTTTCGGTCTTTTAAAAAAAGGGAATTCAATTGTTTGAACTATAATTTATATTACATAGTTAGTCTTCGATATATATTCATCGTTACTAATTGCACGCGTATACACGAATTTTTATGAAATTACAAGAAAAATTCTAATTTGATATTTAAGTTTCCATATATATATATGTATCTGTATTATTGAAACAAATGAAATAGCTTCTAAAGTTTGTTAAATATTCTAAAACGTATATTTCTAATGTGAACGATCACAGATAGAACTCAATATGATGCGCGGCAGGGGTCATGGACGCGCTTCGGTGAGAAGCACTAGGTCCGCCGCGTCCCCCGGCGGGGTACAAGCTTAGGCGCTGGAAGCTCAGCAGAGCAGCCTGGTAGGGAAACCGGACTGCCTGGCACGGCGGCCCCGGCGACGAGGCGCGGTGTGACGTGGCCGCACACCGCTCCATTATATGACGTATTGAGCGCGCGGGGGGGGTGTATCGCTTACACCGGTTCCCGGGCCCCTCTCGATCGCAGCCGGGACGGTCATCGTGGAGGTTTTAGTCGGTTGGAGTCCGGCACTACCACGCCGCTTTTCCCCAGAAGCGACCTGGTGTCCGTGCGGATTTCCTCCACGTTAAACAAACAAAAAAAAAAAAAAAAAAGAAAGCACTGGTATTATGCTCTTCAAAGTAGTTGTTATTGAGGAAACCAGCGTGTACTTCGCAAAGTAATTTTGCAATATTACTTCGCTCTTCAGATGTTGTGATGAAAATGGTTAAATCAAATGTGAAACCATTATGTCATATTTTTAAAACATAAATACAATATGAAGTATGAATATTCTCAATCCTCGACTGCTATAGTTATGTCCCAAACAGTGAGTAAGCAACTGCAAAAGATCTAGTGAAGTTGAATAAGATTACTTAATTTTAGAGTATTTAATCGTAATTTATATATTTTATATCTTTGTCGAGCAAAGTACGGAATCTATTGTTCACGAACTACAATAGATTACTTAGAACCAATACATTTAATTGAACGTAATAAGATAAAATATTTTGATTCAACGATCGTCAAAATGGCACATATACACATAAAAACGGTTCTTAGAATTATTTATATTATACGTTATCCAATGTGTCAAGCACTTGTCAATTAACATCCCCATTTTTCCATTACAATTTTCGGTCAACAATGATCGATCACAGTTCACAAAAGTGAACTTTGTTTATCGTCGCCGCGCATAAAATCATTCAATGTCATTGTTTAACTTACACCAGCACTCGTGGGTTTCAATTAGAGGACCGATCTGTTCAATACGATTCATTTCCAATGAACACCTAACAAGTGATCGACTTCTGTAGAAATAAAACACCAGCCATCGGGAAATATAATATTCAGGTCGCTCTATAATACCTTCCGTAGATAGTGTAAATACCTGGAACTGTTTAATTATTATTACCATTATCAAACAATAACGCGCTCTCGGATAGTTCTTTTCTATCTTCCTTCTTTAAACTATCAAATAATGAAAGTTGTAGAATTATATTTTAACATTTCTTTACTCAGGAACTCTTTACGCTACCGTTTAAAAACTAAGTTAATCAGCTGTAATTTTATTGATTATTATTTATATAGTAGGTATCATTAGTCTCACATTCTCTCGTTAGTACTCTTGTCTCATTTTCACAAATGGGATGAATTTTGCACATTCCTCCTTAATTCTCCTTAGTATCCAACCAAAAGCGGTATTTATTGAAATATTTCATTGCTTGATGAAAATTCGTAATAAAAACGCTATGGGTTTCTCGAACATCCAAATACATCAGTCTATATAATGGTTACAAAATCACGAAAACGAAGGACAATGCACATTTAAAACAAAGGAATACTAAGTGCCTAATACTTGATGCTTTAAGCAATAACGAATGATACGAACGTAAACTCTTAGGTCAGCCTTTGAACCTGCTACAAGATCTAGATGCAGTAGCATCAGGAAAGCACGAACTTTGCGTTAAGTTATCCTTCGAGTTCCAGTCCGAGTGTCAAAGCGTGCAGACGTGTGTCTAGTGCCCTGTGAAGTTTACAAAACAACACGTGACGCCCATCCGTCGAAAGTGAATTGAAACAAACATAATCCAAGTATTTTCTATCTTATAAGTGAAAAATTCCAATGCTCCTAAGCTCTACCCGAATCATAGCCTCATAGCCTCTCGACTAGTTATTCAACTCGAATTAATTAGCTCGATGATGGCCCAAGAATCGCGACCAGGTTCTCTGGAGCAAAACCATAATTGCACCGTACTACCTCCTCCGTGACAAAAGAGCAATATATCCCTCCATACTATTGACACCAAAAACATTAAAAAGCGTAAACTAGAATCAGTTAAAACAAACGCAAACGCTAATCAGAACGAACAGTCAAGAAGCTGTGTAACCACATACAATGGATACTGAATACTAGAATTCACAAACAACTCCACGGACGTTGCAGATTCACCAACTAACCAACATACGAAAAAAAAATTCCTCTCCACCACTTATATTTGTTGTTGATGTCATCGATATACAACCAATGGTGAAGTCCATTGAGAAAGAAATCAACAAAGAGGAATATAAACTAAAAATAAATAATAACCAAGTCAAAATTCTGCCGGTTAACCCAGACTTATATAGAAAGATAACAAAACTATTAAAAACATTGAATGCTAATTATCACACCTACCAACTTAAACAAGAAAGACCTTATCGAGTAGTACTACGCAACATCCACCACTCGGCTAACTTAGACGAACTGAAGTTCGAAATCCTTAAACTTGGTCATGAAGAAATTAACATCAGCCACATAAGACACAGAATCTAAAGAAACCCGCTATCCTTATTCTTCATCGACTTAAAACAAAAATTAAATAGCAAACAAATCTATAACATAACTCGACTAATGAACTCGGTAGTAAAAATCGAACCTGCTTTAATAAAAAAAAAAGAGATAGTGCAATGTAAAAGGTGCCAAAGGTACGGTCATACGCAGAAATACTGCAATCATAATTTGCGCTGCGTTAAATGCGCAGGTACACACCCCACTGAGCAGTGCACTAAATCACCAGAAACCCCAGCGAAGTGCATCCACTGTCAAGGAGACCATCCTGCTAACTACAAAGGTTGCTCAGCTTACAAAACCCTATACATAAAGAAGTATCCTAAACTCAGAGCCAAAGAGATGATCAACCAAATACCCAGTCCTCCACATTTCACTACTACTTCAATCTCCTATGCCCAAGCAGTACAAGGAAGTCAAACTAATCCGAAAACTCATAGGGACCATTCTCAAAATAGTGTTCCCAATCCACAAAACACAGACAATTTCTCTAGATTCGAAAAATTAATCCAAAAACAATCAGAACACATAAATAACTTACTATCATTATTAACACTCATCATGGATAAATTAATTCGCCCCGACGCAAAATAAAACCAAGACGCATACCTCTTTGGAATGCCAACGGTCCAGCTTAACACAAATTCGAACTAGAACTCTTCCTAAAACAACAGCAAATCGACGTAATGCTCGTACCTGAAACCCACTTCACCGACAAAAACTATCTGAAAATAAATGGTTATAACTTCTACCATACCCAACATCCCAGTGGAAAGGCCCACGGCGGCACCGGAATCATAATCAAATCCAGCCTTAAGCATTACGAACTTCCATCATTCCAGAAAGACTACCTCCAAGCAACAAACGTAGCAATAGAAGACTGCCATGGTACAATCATCACTTCAGCAGTATACTGCCCTTCCAGACACTCCATCGCCAAAGAAGACTTTGATAACTTCCTTGATGCTCCGGGCAACAGATCCATAACTGGAGGAGACTATAACGAATTTAAACCCCATTCCTCCAACATTGCCCCGGAAATAACGGAATATCTGCACTCTCCCTACCAAATGTCTCTTCCTATTAAACCTTTCACTTGTCTAGAGGTTACAGAATCAATCGGTCGCCTAAATCCCAAGAAATCAGCGGGGCACGACCTAATAGGCAATAAAGCAACCAAGGAACTTCCCATAAAAGGGATTGCACTCATCACATCAATTTTCAATGCAATCCTTCGTCTTGAATATTATCCGAAGCCCTGGAAAATATCAATGATAACTCTCATCCCTAAACCCGGAAAACCAATACAAGAAGCTAGCTCCTACCGCCCAATTAGTCTTCTACCCACTTCGTCAAAACTATTCGAAAAGATGCTCACGAATCGACTCCTACTACTCTTAGAGGAATTGAAAACACTGCCAGATCACCAATTCGGTTTACAGAAGCAAAATTCCACGATAGAACAAATTCATCGTTTAACACACAACATAAGCCAAAACATAGAAAAGAAAAAATACTGCTCTGCAGTATTCCTAGACATTCAACAGGCATTCGACAAAGTGTGGCATGAAGAATTTTTCTTCAAACTGAAGAAAATCTTACCACACACATATTACTCCATCCTAAAATCCTACCTAACCAATAGACAATTCATGGTCAAATACTTAGACGCCACAACCGCAACATTACCAATAGAAACCGGCATACCCCAAGGCAGTGTACTTGGACCCCTACTGTCCTCTATCTACACTGCTGATTTACCAAACTTAGCAGAGATAACAACAGCGACATTTGCTAACGGCACAGCATTACTAGCATCCCACTCAGACCCAATAATGGCATCTCACACTCTTCAGCGAGGTCTATGGAAAAGTGGTTCCACAAATGGGGCTTCAAAATTAACGAAAACAAATCCTCACATGTAACCTTCACGCTGCGAAAACAAACCTGCCCTCAGGTGACCATTAACAATATCATAATTCCCAATAAGGATTCAGTCAGATATCTGGGCATGACTCTGGACAGGAGATTGACATGGAAACAACACATCATAAACAAATCGAAGCAACTCAAGGCTAAACTTAAAAAATTTTACTGGCTCATTGACCGACGTTCCAACTTAAGCACGTAGAGCAAAATTACGCTCTATAAGACCATAATAAAACCTGTCTGGACCTACGGAATCCAGCTATGGGAAACAGCAAGTAATTCCAATATTGAAATACATCAACGCTTCCAATCGAAAACTCTAAGATACCTAATAGACGCACTCTGGTATGTTACCAACAAAGCAATACATCGCGACCTCAAGATACCCACAGTCAAGGAAGAAATAACAAAATGTAGTAATAGATATATCATAAGAGTTAACAAACATCGAAAACCCCTAATTACTAAATTACTTAATACGTTGGACCGGATCCGCAGGCTAAGAAAATACTATCCGTTAGACCTAAGCACTAGATTCAGCTAGAAATAAACTTATAAATAATTAATCATGTCACTGCGCCACGCCAGAGAAACTTACTCAAAATTCTCAATGCGAGAATTGATTGTAAAGTACTTGTAAATAAAAAAAAAACTTTTTTTGATACACCCTTAGATTTGAATACCACATGCCCATATATTCACATTTGCATAAAACATCTGTATCAATCCAGAAAATGTAATCAAGAAAAATCAAAAACATCTACATTTTTCTACATGGGGTAGTATATCTTTCCTATCGAGAACTAATGTTTATTAGATAGGTGTGTCCAATGACTTTACAACAATACATTTTTTGAGAATATCACAAATTCCTTTTCCAACTTAGTGGCCGAGCAATGCTTAAGAAATCGAAGGCAATGCAAACATTTGCACTATACCTTTTGAATTTTAAAACACATGACGAAACCTCATTTATTTAAACTGATCGATGACGGATGATTCGTATAATGAAAATTTCTCCAAGGTCCTTAGTATTAGGTTGTTCGAAAAGTTTCTCTCGTTTCATAAGGTGAAACAACATAGATAGATGAACAACAATTTCTGTTTTATATTATTTTATTGAATTAAGTATGATCCATTTCGTTCCATTTCTATTATTATGTTCGTGCATAATTCAATAAACTAATATAAAACAAAAAACATTGTGCGTCTATTATTTCCTTATAAAACGAAAGAAACATTTTGGACAACCTAATATTAGAGATTCATGTTCAAATAACAGGAGCTCATGTCCAGATAGATACGTTTAATCCACGGATCAGTTAATATACTAATCTTCCACTAACTATAATATCGTTCGCTTCAATAAATGGGATTCTATTGGAAATGGAAATGCTTCTAATTCTTAAATATATTGATAAACAAATGGAAATTCCTAAAATGTGAAAAGTACGATGCGTTGTTTCGTAGTGACACTGTGAAAATTCGATACAAAATTAAGTGATCGAATTTATCGAAAACAAAATAATTCGAATTTATTATATTGTAATGTGTCACAGTGGTCCGTAGGTAAAGTATTTGTTATTTCATTTGAAAATTGTGCCTAGAGTAATAAATTACATATTGGCATTGCAAGTTCGCTCGAATGATTCATCATTTTTAGTTGTTAATATTTTTTTGTTACTTCAAGTAAAATTTGCCCGTTATAAATTGTCGCTCACAATAAATTGAATGAAATTTGAAGTGCCGGATTAAAGCTAGCACATTTTTGATACTCGAACAGCACGGGTTACTATCGAGTTTCGGATAATCGATAATTAGGCTATACTAAATACGGCGTAGTCAACTAAATGATAAACTTAATCACCACGATAGTGAGGCGATTTCTTAAACCTTTGATCACAGCCTAATTTGTTCGATTCTTCGAAAAAAAAAATTATTTCGTGGTTCGGAAATTGTAGTACAATTAATTAACAAGTAAATCGAACATATACTTTGACTTGCTCAACTAAGTACCGATTAGTTATGAATAAACAATCAATACGAAATTATTATAAATGTTAAAATAAGTTCAAAATGTTAAGTAATATTTGCTCGTATAGTCTTATTTTCAAGAAAATATAATTTGAACATGTTTAATTGCGAACTACTTTGATACACTCGTATGATATGATTTTTAAGTTTATTTTTCTGACAAAAACAAAACACCTTAAGTAAAAGTGTTATTCTAGATCTTTATATGTTGCCATTTCCACATGTAGCTTAAACTCCTGTTCAGTCCGGGAATTAGTCAATTTTAAGTATGCTTGTCAAATTTTGAAACTCGATTTTTCCGGGAACTAAACCTCGGATGGAGAAATGTTATGTCAAATTTTTTTTTTATTTTTCGACATAAAGCCACTCTTTGCCCGTGTACGTTGATTATAATAATTATATAATAATTACATACGTCGTGCTAGACAGACATCGAAATGGTTTTTTTGTATCAGACATTGCATCCAACTGGAAACGGTGCTGGTACGTCCGAAACGTATCTACTTCTTCAGTGTGTAAATGATGCACCTGATCATCTGCGAATGATCACCTAATGCAATTTCAACAAAAGATTTATATTTTTGTTGTGTCATTAAAGCGATGATAACACAACACTCTTCTCTTTCTTTTCTTTTCACTTTTGCCAAGACTAGGATCAAATACTTTGCTATATTTAAACTAAAACGAGGAATATGTAGCTCGTCATTTAAACGAGAATTGAGACGACGAACTCTTAAATAACGAAACTGCTCCATATTGTTTGACACTTATAGATACCAACCTTTTTACTGCATTTTCACACGGATTTGATAATGTCACAATGTTTTTCGACAACCTTAATAAAGAGTAAAATCGTCCTGAGTCAATCTATTTGTAATTTTGTAACTAAATAATATTCTGTTGAAAATAAGCACACGCTTTCGATCCAACAATGTCAGTTAAGGATTAATATTAATTTTACAATTTTTTTTACAAAAGATTAATAATTTAGATACATTTGTCTTCCCCAAAATGTCTTTTCAGCTAAGTGGTGTCAGAAAGTCGAAGCTGCAGAAGTTCTCAGAAAGATAAAACATCCCGCAAGATATCACATTGAAAAGATGGACAAGAGAAATTAAATTATTGGAAATTTTTAATGCATACGTATGTACATTATATTGAAACTGGCCACCATGATATTCCGTTCCAATTACCAAAAGGGTATGTATCCTTAAGCCATCCGAATGTGTCGATTTCGGTTATTCTCTGCACATCATATCGCACATCGCATAATAATAATCGTACGTGAAGAACCTTTCACTTTTAACCAAAAGTTTCCGTTAGATTTAATGAATGTTTGTACTGAGTATAAGATTTATGAATGTTCCGATTTCACGTTACGATTTCATTCGTACATTCAATCGACGCAATATATCTAAATGTATAAATTTTTTTAAATATCTGCATACGTGCAATCTATCATTTAATGATAAGGAGCATCGACATGTGCTGGGTTAGGTTGACCTGAACATCGATACATTCAATGGTATACCAAACTAATGCTGTTTAACTGAATCGCTAAATCTGAAGTACCTGCAGAAAATAAAATTTCTTCAATCTTCTACGTTCTTCGAAGATGTACTTATGGCCAAGATGTTGGCACGATTTCTTCTTTTACGGGGGGAATTTTTTTAATTATTACTTGCTGGTTTCGAATGTACCAATCTGCATTCATCGTAGCTCCTGGCTTTTCATTCTGTCATCTTTCTATCGCTTTTATGTTGCAGTCTAAGGCTATGCCCTATAATTGACAGACTAATTGCGACTGTTTACCAATCAGACATAAAAGTTTTCTATGCCTTTCGCTTAATCGATCCTTTTCTTTATGAATGCGCGTTTTCCATAATAGTTTTCCGTCCAGTATATACTTGGTTGTTTCCTGCTACGGTATTTCATTGTCGTCTAATTCTACTGGGGAACATATAGGACGGGTAACATTGATTTTAGTTCTCCGTGTTCTTAACCAGAGCTCTATTTCGTTAAATGATGTAATTCTTTTGAGGCTTCGTGGAGCATCTCGAAGGTAGTTGTTGTACTATTTCGTACTGTCGGGAAGACTGGCGTGTATACGATATATATGATACTGATTAAATAGAACAAAGTAATAGAAAGTAACAGAAATCGAGTGGTTCGTTTGGTTTTGCCCTAGAATAATCTGTCCGAGAGGTACAATTTTATGAGAGGATAACATGATTCTGATTAACACAGCGGTGTACCACACTTTGTTACAATGCAATTGCAATCATTACAATCCAGCAGATTGGGAAGTAACCTATTTTGACCATCGCGTCAGAGATAACAGTCAGAAGCATTGTTTCTCGAAAGTGTTCGATTTCGCCTGGGGAGAAGTATTTGATCGAATGATTTCAGCCGTGCATCTGCTCGATCTGTCAATCTGTCGTTTTCTTGGTGACTTATTTAGTTTGCTGGTAGTTGAAACACTTTTGAAAGAAGCTCGGCAAACATTTCGGCTTTTTCTATCTCAATCCTCGCCTAGTTTACAATTTCCATTTTTGTCGGAGGAACAGGTTTCATAAGCTGTCTTATCTTTTTCTGGATTTCCATGATGAATGATCTGTAGTTGTGTTAGGTGCGAGATTTTTCAGGAATTCATTGAACGAATCGTTTCGACTTCTCTGTAGTAGGATTTTCAGTTTTTTGTGTGCTTGGTTTAGTCTCGTTTTATCATACAAGTGTTTGGTTTCTTGCCATCTTCTTATTTTTTGAATTAACAACTCTCTTATGTCGTTGAAGTGATGGACGTTTCTTACTTTTCGACGATGGGTGTGGTTTCCACACAACTGCCTGTATTGCGTGGATAAAATGATTTACAGCTCCATCTATTTGTCCTTCCGTTTTTAGTGACATTTTTATTTCTGTCCCGTCTTCTGGAATTAATCAAAAGTTTTTTAGCATTATAGGTAGCATTACATAACGTAGGTGACTTTTTTTTATACGTAATGCTTTGGTTCGTGATTGTTGCCGATATTGCTGTATGTTTTGATTCCAGCCCTAAGTATGGTTAGACAGAGAAACTTTCTTGATTTATTGCATTTGTGACGAAGAAATCTAGTACATCAGATCTTTCGTGGGTAGACCAATATGTAGGTTATCCAGTTGCAAGGATTTGTACGTGCAGCCTTTGTATCGCTTACAGTAGGTTGCTTCCTTGAGCGTTTATTACCCTTGCTCTTCGATAAGAGTGTTTAGCTGCATTAAACAAGTTTAAGTACATTTTCATTGATATTTTACGACGACTTTCTACGACTAAGCTTGTATGTTGTAGGTAAGCCTCCATAAAAGGTCGTAACACATTGCGTTTAATAATATCTTTTATCATTAGGCGGAACCTATATGTACATTATCACTGGGGTAACTGGCAGAGTATACTTTGTATCTCGGTATTTTACAATAACTGCAGTTTGTAAAATGCGTTTCAGAAATTAGCAGTATATCTGGACGTCCAGGATATGTTGAAAGACCACCGACACTTCGTAACGTTATTTTACACGATTCCATCCTTATACTGTTAGAAGAGTGTTAAAAATTCAGCATTATTGGCTTTACCTGCTTTGCTTGCCCACTAATGTGATTTTCCATTTCTGACATCGTTATGGCGACCTTTTCGTTGTTGTATTTTCTGCCATTGTTCAAGGTTTGTTCCTTAGAATGCCTTTTTTCTGTTCTGATGGTTGTTTGGTGATACTCGAGTAGGACAGATTCTTGTCCTTTATATCTGGTGTGCTATTGAGTCGGTATGTGTTATATGATATATATTTGTCGGGTTAGCGCTAGGAGTAGGGCTGTGGGCGTTAAATGAATCTTCACGGGGATTAGCCATTGACACGGTACAACACAGGTATAGCTTATTACAATAATGGAGTTGTTACAGCCTTGACAATTAATCACGGCGATTAGGCACTCGCGACATTAGTGACGATGGTCTCAGGTTCGATAACGAATCCCTGGTCAACGGGATGATAGATGAACGTTCTCACAAAATCTAAGTCTGACTCTTTGTTGGTAAAACGTGAAATAATCACTAATCGTAAAGACACAGATGATGCCACAGAGGAAAACTATATGGGGTGTGTCTAAGGGCACGAGATCATCGGAATTGTAGAGGATAGTCTTCGTTCAGAAAGTAAGCGAAATTAACGTTGCTGCTAATTGGTCTATCTCCATATCGGTGGTTAGAAAAGATGCTAGCCGCCCTCGAGGGAAAGTTGCTAGTGGGAGACGCCGTTTGTTGAAAGAAATAGATCTCCCCTATCTTCCCGTAGTTGGGACAAAGACTGTTTATCTGTTTGAAGGACTTTAGGTAACTAAATCTTAAGATATATAACAGGACCTCAGATTAGCTGAACATGTACTGCGGAGACACATCGACATCTGGCAATCATCTTTCTCGAAGAATAGGAACTGCGTGTGGCCACGGGACAGAGACCGTTGGAATGTTTACTGTCATGTGTCGCCAGAGATATTTCTTTTAAAGAGAGCTATAGAATTACTTCATACCTTTGTTAGGCAAAACGTTCATCCCTTGACCGCGGCTACGTTCGGCGACTGGCTATCGCCTCGAGCCCAAGCTCATTATCACAAATCTTGAACAAATACAATCGGATCGAAAGACGACAATTGTTTAATTACACCTATGATAGAATCTAGACTACGGTGTTAAGGGATTTTCCCGGGGTTCCAAAGGGAGGACTCCGATGTCCTTTCATCTCCGACATATAAATATATAATCTACACTCTAAACCAAACTACTACTAATAATCTAAATGAATATAAAAGAAATAGAACACACAACGCAACACTAGGGACTAAGTAACAACCTATCGACAGGCTAAAACGTTCAAAATAATTGACACCGCAACGACTTGAAGAATTGCGTACAGAGATTCTACTGTCAAACACAAATATGTGGAAAACATATTAAACACACGATAATCTAGAAATAAAACTTTAATACTATGTTGTCACAATACAAGATATATATGTATATATGAAATCAAAACATAACCTCATACACGTAACATTATATTACTAAAGAATCTAAATGAAAATCACACTATTAGAAATATATACATATATACGTGTACGTGTGTGTGTTCTATCTTATTAAATGAAGTTAATATAAAATAAATAATTAACATTTCACTTCGTATGAAACTACACCACTAGAAGAAACATGTATATGCATATATATATATATATATATATATATATATATATATATATATATGTCGGAGATGAAAGGAAAGCCGAAGCCGTTCCTTGGAAATTTTGGGAACATCTTCTAGTAGTCTAGCCTGGATTTTATCATAGCTGTAATTGTTCGAGATTTGTGATATCAAGATTGGGTTCGAGGCGACAATTGGTCGCCGAACGTAGCCACGGTCACGGGATGGATGTTTTATCTAACGGAGGTCTGGCGTGGTTGTATGTGTTCTCCGAGAAATGTGGTTGTGGCGGCATGCGACCTCGAGAGCGGGCCTAGCCACGTGTGATGTTGCCTCGGAGGTGCCGATGCAATGGGACATACATTGTATTAGTAATCAAAACTCCAGGCAGAAACTGCCTAGCAACGGCGTTTGGAACTTTCTCGATGCTTCCAACGAGTGTGCCTAGCAACGGCGTTTGGAACCTTCTCGATGCTTCCAAACGGGTATAGAAAACAAAATGCAATCGTACAGAGAGAAAAATCTCCACGAGACTGGCATTCGTCTTGTGACTGCTTTAGAGAGTGACACGTCGTGTTTCTGTGCTTAAGATCAGTCTGCGCTTAGTAAGGAGTCATCCCGTTGATCGTGGATTCGTTTGAACTCAAATTATTGTTTATAACGATTATTAACTTATTGTTTGTAAACCATATTATTCATTGAACTTACTATCCGTTAAACGTAATAATTCATTAGCTTTATTATCTGTTAGACTTACTAACCGTTCAACTTATTATCCACTAACTTTATTATTTGCTTAATTTATTATTCGTTCAATATATTTTCCGCTAACTTCATTATTTGCTAAGTTTATTATTCTCTAGACTTATTATTTGTTAATCTTTGTAGTAGACTTGTGTATACGTGAAAATATAATCTTAGTTGTGTTAAACAATGGATAACTCACGTGAAGAATTGTCACGCGCCCAAAATTCCAATCACACCCCGACATATATATATTTATATTGTGTGTCATTTTAATGTGACTAATGTTTTGTAATTTTTTTTCGATAGTCTTATTCATTGTTCTAAGTAGTTTATTTTATAGTGTTCAATAATATAAGACACACACAAACGTATATATATATGTCGGAGACGAAAAGGACACCAGAACCCTCGCCGGAACCTCGGAAAAAGCTATGAACATGTAACGAAAGTAATTAAATAAAGTACTGTTACTCGATCTAGTCGTATTTAATTTGCGATAATAAAACCTAGACTCAAGGCGACCATCCGTCGCCGAACGTAGCCGCGGCCAACGGGACGGGCGTGCGATTTAGAAAAAAAGGCATGGAGCGATAGTATGACCCTCATTAAAAGGATACCCATAGAGGTACCCGGCAGTAAAACACGCTAACGGTTCCTTCGGACAAGGAATATTAGATATTGGGGCACGTACACAGCACAAGTCCAGTTAGCCTAGGACCGGCTATAAAACCTGGGATTTTTTGGTAATTAAGATGCTTCTAACGGACAAGTAGTCTTTGTCTCAAGTTGACCAATAGACAGCGACGTCAACTTCCCTCACTTCGAGAACGAGGGCTATCCTGGACGAGTCCGATGATTTCGTGTCCTGGGAGACACCCGCATCAGAGTTGCCCTCGGTGGCATGATTGAAACGAGATTCATTCTTTCTGGAGAGCTCGCCTACGAAGGTAGTCGCGCCTTCTGATCCGAGTAAGTGCATCCCGTTGGTCGCGGATTCGTTAGGGACATAGGGATACCGATTCGATTATCGCGAGTGTAGTCACCGTCTTTGATTGTCGCGTCTGGAGTGCTTGCTCACGGAATACGAGTTCAAGTACGCGGGATAAGGTTATGATGGCCGACTCCGAAGGAGGCTCACCAAACGCCCCCGGCCCTAGCCTGGGTCATTCTCCGACATCAGAAGTGGGATCAGAACCGCTTAAAGCGCTACAAGAGCAGATGGCCATCATGCAAGAGATGATTAAAACGCTAACGCAAAAGCCGAAGGAGCAAGTGCCAAGTGCGGAACCTGTGAGTTTGGTGTTACCACGTTTTAACCCCGAAGCCGTGGGGTTGCCGACCCGGCTGCGTGGTGCGCGACCGCTAGCGTGATCATAGGAAAAAGGAGTGTTACGCGAAAATCCAAACCAGGAAGGAGCAGGATAGACGGAATCCAAGGGAAAAACGACCCGCCGCACCGTCGAAGGCGACTTGCTTCAAGTGCCATGAGGAGGGACATATCGCCCCTCACTGCCCAGTGTCACGAAAGGAAGGCCATGCTCCCGGGAAGGAACGACGGATTGATGCCTGCCGGGTAGAAGCTTCCATCGGCGAATTAAGCCACCTGGGTGAGTCGTTCCCGTTTTGTTTCGATTCCGGAGCCGAATACTCGTTAATTAAGGAGTCCGCCGCCGCGAAATTCGCTGGCAAAAGAACGACTGACGTAGTAGTAATGCGAGGAATAGGAAACACGTGCGTTAAAAGTACATCCCAAATTTTATCCACCGTATGTATCAACGGTTTTACTTTGGAAATAACTTTCCATGTCCTGGCCGATAGCTACTTAAAATACGATATCATGATAGGACGTGAAATTTTAAGCCAAGGGTTCGACGTAAATATTACACGGAATAGCGTCGATATTTGTAAGACGAAAGTGATTAGCGCCTGTAGCAAAATCGCGGAAGACGAGGTCAACGTTAACGAGGTTGACACCGATGTAATTGGTACCGAGAAGGACCGATTGATTTCCGTTCTTGAGAGATTTAAGGATTCATTCATCACGGGCTTTCCGCGTGCTCGCGTCAGTGCGGGCCGGTTGGAGGTGCGGCTGATTGATCCCAACGTCACCGTGCAGAGAGGCCCTTACAGGCTTAGCGAGGAGGAGCGCAGAATAGTACGCGATAGGATGGACGAATTAATGAGAGCGAAAATTGTAAGGCCTAGTAATTCGCCGTTTGCGAGCCCCGCGGTGCTCGTGGGGAGGAGGGATGGCTCAGACGGATTGTGCGTGGACTTTCGAGCGCTAAATAGAAATACGGTCGCGGACCGGTATCCCTTACCCCTTATTGCCGATCAAATCGCGAGATTGCAGAGCGCGAAATACTTCATTAGCCTAGATATGGCCAGCGGATTTCATCAGATTCCTATTCATCCTAACTCGACGGAATATACAGCGTTCGTTACCCCCGACGGTCAATACGAAGACGTAACGATGCCATTTGGATTGAAGAATGCACCGGCCGTTTTCCAGAGAGCCATTTTCAAAGCCTTAGGCGACCTCGCTTACTCGTATGTCGTTGTTTATTTGGACGACGTTCTAATAATCGCCGACTCAATAGATCAAGCTCTAGAAAGGTTGCACGCTGTACTAAACACTCTCGTAAACGCCGGATTTTCTTTCAATTTCGCTAAATGTTCTTTTCTGAAGACGTCGGAATTTTATTTGGGATAGGTAATTCGTAACGGAGAAGTTCGTCCAAACCCGGGAAAAATACAAGCTTTGAATTCTTTACCTGCACCGTCGACCGTCACACAGCTGAGGCAGTTCATAGGTTTGGCCTCGTACTTCCGAAAATTTATTCCTAAATTTTCGCAAGTGGTGAAACCCCTGTATGCACTCACTTCTAGTAGTAAACACATAACTTGGACGGACAGGCACGAAACGATAAGACAAAAAGTGATCTCCGCCCTGACTGACGCGCCAGTGTTAATGATATTCGACCCCAGCCACCCCATAGAACTACATACAGACGCTAGCTCGGAGGGTTATGGGGCTATTTTAATGCACAAAGTTGAGGGGAAAAACGGGGTCATTGAATACTATAGTAAAAGGACCAGCCCCGCGGAATCCAGGTATCATTCGTACGAACTGGAGACATTAGCAGTAGTGAACGCCGTCAAGCATTTCCGACACTATTTACACGGGCGGAAATTCCTAGTTGTTACCGACTGCAATTCGCTGAAGGCCTCCAGCAACAAAGTAAACTTAAATGACCGGGTTTATCGGTGGTGGGCGTATCTACAAATGTTTGATTTTGACATCATGTATCGAGAGGGTAAGCGAATGGCCCACGTAGACTTCTTTTCGCGAAACCCCGTGAACTCGAACCACCGTACGATCAACAAAATCGCAGAAAAGGAGATTAACCTAGCCGAGATCTCCGGAGACTGGTTACTGGCAGAACAACGTCGCGATCCGCAAATCTCCGAAATCGTTAATAAATTACAGAACGAAGAGCTCGCGGAAGATATCGCGAATACCTACGAACTGCGATCCGGTACACTTTGCCGTAAAATACAACGAAAGAGCAGAACCCTTTGCTTACCCATTGTTCCGAGAGGTTTTAGATGGTCCGTTATCAACCATGTGCATCAGTCAATTATGCACTTAGGATGGGATAAAACGCTCGAGAAACTGTATGAGTATTATTGGTTCGAGGGAATGGCGAAGTATGTTCGCAAATTCGTCGAGAACTGCCATGCTTGTAGAGTTTCGAAGGCTAGTTCAGGTAAAATACAGGCTGAACTGCATCCTATACCTAAGACCGGCATACCGTGGCATACGGTGCACATGGACATAACGGGCAAGCTGAGTGGCAAGAATGACTCGAAAGAGTATGTCGTCGTCTTGATCGATGCCTTTACGAAATTCGTGCACTTACACCACACACGCAAATTGGATTCGCTTAGCGTTATCAAGGCACTTAAGTCCACCGTGTTTTTGTTCGGTAGGCCCTGTCGGATAATAGCAGATCAGGGTAGATGTTTCACGGGCCGGGAATTTCAAGAATTCTGTGCAAGCAAACAAATCAAAGTTCATTTGATCGCGACCGGTGCAAGTAGGGCCAATGGGCAAGTAGAACGTGTTATGAGCACGTTAAAAAATATGTTCACAACGGTAAAAACGACCGGGCGTTCATGGCAAGACGCGATCGGGGAGATGCAATTGGCTTTGAATTGCACCACCAACCGCGTAACCAAGTCGAGCCCACTGGAACTGCTAATCGGGAAAGTAGCAAGACCATACGGACTGGTCGTAGCCGACGGTATCGGAGAAAGAGAGGTAGACCTTGACAACGTAAGGCAGCAGGCGAAAGAAAACATGGAAGCGTACGCTAAATACGATAAAAACTAGAGCTAGGATAGTTAAGTTTAACCCCGGCGACTACGTATTACTCAAAAACGAAGAGAGGAACCAGACCAAGCTAGACCCAAAATTCAGGGGCCCTTTTGTAATAACGGAAATTTTAGAAGGGGATAGATATGTGCTGAAAACAGTAGACGGCAAGCGATCCTATAAATATAGTCATGATAGGTTGCGAAAGATGCCGAATAGTCGTATCCCTGCGGAATTGGACGTCTGTAGCGATGGCGAGAACGGTGACCATGGCGATATGAGCGCCCCGATCTCGGAGGATCACAAGCACGATGATAATAACGCCTAGCAGAGTAATGTAGGAAAGGTCAGTGAGACTGTGCAATGGGTTAAATGTACCATTGGATGTAGACTGTGCAATGGGTTAAATGTACCATTGGATGTAGACTGTGCAATGGGTTAAATGTACCATTGGATGTAGACTGTGCAATGGGTTAAATGTACCATTGGATGTAGGCTGTGCAATGGGTAAATGTACCATTGGATGTAGACTGTGCAATGGGTAAATGTACCATTGGATGTAGACTGTGCAATGGGTAGATGTACCATTGGATGTAGACTGTGCAATGGGTTAAATGTACCATTGGATGTAGACTGTGCAATGGGTTAAATGTACCATTGGATGTTGGCTGTGCAATGGGTAAATGTACCATTGGATGTAGACTGTGCAATGGGTTAAATGTACCATTGGATGTAGACTGTGCAATGGGTTAAATGTACCATTGGAGGTAGACTGTGCAATGGGTAAATGTACCATTGGATGTAGACTGTGCAATGGGTAAATGTACCATTGGATGTAGGCTGTGCAATGGGTAAATGTACCATTGGATGTAGACTGTGCAATGGGTAAATGTACCATTGGATGTAGACTGTGCAATGGGTTAAATGTACCATTGGATGTAGACTGTGCAATGGGTTAAATGTACCATTGGATGTAGACTGTGCAATGGGTTAAATGTACCATTGGATGTAGACTGTGCAATGGGTTAAATGTACCATTAGATGTAGGCTGTGCAATGGGTAAATGTACCATTGGATGTAGACTGTGCAATGGGTAGATGTACCATTGGATGTAGACTGTGCAATGGGTTAAATGTACCATTGGATGTAGACTGTGCAATGGGTTAAATGTACCATTGGATGTTGGCTGTGCAATGGGTAAATGTACCATTGGATGTAGACTGTGCAATGGGTTAAATGTACCATTGGATGTAGACTGTGCAATGGGTTAAATGTACCATTGGAGGTAGACTGTGCAATGGGTAAATGTACCATTGGATGTAGACTGTGTAATGGGTTAAAGGTACCATTGAGTGATAATGTAAGAAAGGTCAGGAAGGCCGAGCAATGGGTGAAATGAACCATTGGGTGATAATGTAAGAAGGGCCAGGAAGGCCGAGCAATGGATTAAATCTATCATTGGGCGATAACGTAATAAAACTTTGGGCGGTCGTGCGATCCAGTAAACGAGATTCACTTGGGTGCGAAATCAAAAATGGTCCATCACGTCATTGCGACCAGATTAACAACCTGCAGGATGCAACTAGCATTTCGAACACCAATCATGACGTTAGTAATTTGTTTTTCGTATTCCTCTCATTACCAAATCTCTGAACAAAAATTACGGGCAAACCGGACCATCGATCTAGCTAAGTTGTAAATAAGGGTATCCGTACCAAGTCTAACATTAGAAAACTCGACATTTTAGATACACACAGGGACGTGTGTTAGTCAGGATGGCCGTGTCGGAGACGAAAAGGACACCAGAACCCTCGCCGGAACCTCGGAAAAAGCTATGAACATGTAACGAAAGTAATTAAATAAAGTACTGTTACTCGATCTAGTCGTATTTAATTTGCGATAATAAAACCTAGACTCAAGGCGACCATCCGTCGCCGAACGTAGCCGCGGCCAACGGGACGGGCGTGCGATTTAGAAAAAAAGGCATGGAGCGATAGTATGACCCTCATTAAAAGGATACCCATAGAGGTACCCGGCAGTAAAACACGCTAACGGTTCCTTCGGACAAGGAATATTAGATATTGGGGCACGTACACAGCACAAGTCCAGTTAGCCTAGGACCGGCTATAAAACCTGGGATTTTTTGGTAATTAAGATGCTTCTAACGGACAAGTAGTCTTTGTCTCAAGTTGACCAATAGACAGCGACGTCAACTTCCCTCACTTCGAGAACGAGGGCTATCCTGGACGAGTCCGATGATTTCGTGTCCTGGGAGACACCCGCATCAGAGTTGCCCTCGGTGGCATGATTGAGACGAGATTCATTCTTTCTGGAGAGCTCGCCTACGAAGGTAGTCGCGCCTTCTGATCCGAGTAAGTGCATCCCGTTGGTCGCGGATTCGTTAGGGACATAGGGATACCGATTCGATTATCGCGAGTGTAGTCACCGTCTTTGATTGTCGCGTCTGGAGTGCTTGCTCACGGAATACGAGTTCAAGTACGCGGGATAAGGTTATGATGGCCGACTCCGAAGGAGGCTCACCAAACGCCCCCGGCCCTAGCATATATATATATATATATATATGCATATACATGTTTCTTGTAGTGGTGTAGTTTCATACGAAGTGAAATGTTAATTGTTTATTTTATGTTTACTAGATTGTTAATTTTGATTTAGTAGAATAGAACACGCATACACACATACGCATATAAGTATATATGTATATATTTCTGATAGTGTGACTTTCTTATATAAATTCTTTAATTGTGTATTTGAGGTTATATGTCAATTATTTGTTTTCATATATACATATATGTTTTGTAATGTGACAACGTAGTATTGAGAGTTTTATTTCTATCGTTTACCAGATTATTATGTGTTTGATATGGTTTACATATTTATGCTGTACGCAATTCTCCCAGTCGAGGCGGTGTTAATTATTTTTGAACGTTTTAGCCTGTCGATAGGTTGTTACTTAGTCCCTAGTGTTGCGTTGTGTGTTCTATTTCTTTTATATTCATTTAGATTATTAGTAGTAGTTTGGTTTAGAGTGTAGATTATATATTTATATATTTATATATATAGACATGCATGTTACGTAATGTAGTTCTCATTTTATAATTATTTTACCCGAATGTTGGCTAGTTTTAAGTATGTATCTTAAATTAATAATTTTAATTTAATAATGTGGAGTGCACACACATATATGTATATTTCTGACGATGTAACCTCTATTTCTTTAATAATGCAATATTGTATGTTTTATGTATTCGTTAGACTATAAGTTCATTGATTTTATATACTCATATATTTATAGTTTGGTAATGTTGGATTTGTATTATTAGTATAGTATTGGAAGTATTGTTTCTAATATTTTCTGGGTTATTACATGTTTGGCATATATGTTTATATTTATATGTAACTCTCCAAGTTGTTGCTGCGTTGATTGAATATATATTTATATACACATATATTCCTGGTGTTTCAATTATTTTCCTTTTGTAGTTATTCTTATTTCTTGATTTACTCGTTTGGTT
The DNA here is from genome assembly GCF_040668555.2 of Bombus flavifrons. Taxonomy (NCBI): domain Eukaryota; kingdom Metazoa; phylum Arthropoda; class Insecta; order Hymenoptera; family Apidae; genus Bombus; species Bombus flavifrons. Next base: position 1,869,646 of record NC_138451.1, read on the forward strand.
CGCGACTCGTTTAATTCATTAATTAATTTTTATTTACTGATTTAAATTCTATCTTTTGTATTTTACATATTCCGTCTTCGTTGATTGATTGTAGTATATCTTCTTGTTGCTCCTTTTCCTTTATTTTGCAAATTTGTCATATAGAATCCTTCTTATTCTTGATTTATTTGATTGGTTCGTATCTAGTCCAGTTTATTAATTGATTTTATTTACTTTATTTTATGCTGATAGTTGGATTTATTTGTCGCCCTCATTTGTTAATTTTTTATTTTGTTTTGTAGTAGCGTGTGTTCCTTGGTGTATTCAAATTTTTCTCGCGCTGATTTGCGTATAGTAATTTTGTATCTTCGTTACGGCACGTGCGGAGCGCGGGACGTGACATTACCTCAGGATTAACTTATGTGAATGTGGACCAGATGTATTTGGACAAGCAATGTCGAATCAGACGCGAATTATATATTTGTAAACAAACTCAACCCATACATTATAGACATTCGAAACACGATTGCGCATCTAAAATAATTAGTGTAGACAATACCATGAGATTTTGTAAATTCACAGTCTATAAAATCGTAGAAGTAACTTCTATACCGCTCAAAAACGAAAATCACTACATAGCTATACCAGAAAAACCAATAGAACTCAATATATTCTCGGAAGAAGGTCATCAAATTGTCAAACTGGAGCAACCCTCCCTGTTGAGAACTAAAATAACCGTAGATATATTGTACGGAGACAACCATATGAGAATCAGTGGTAATCCCAAGAACGTTTCTTACGATATTAAGATTAAAACCATAAATATAACTAATAACGTAGATCTATCCTCAATGCTTGATATCCTAGAAAAAACTCCCAAAGTAATGAGCAACCTAAACGGCTATACTGATACCTTGAGTCAAATAGAAGATAGAGCCAATCAATTAACTTTTTCGCACAGAATGACACAAATTAAAACTTGGGGTCTCAGCACGTTGCAAATTATAGGATATATATCAATTGGACTCATATGCTTGTATCTGCTTAATAAGACAGGACTGTCAAAACTGTGTATTCACATATTTTGCTGTAAAATTAAGAAAAACACCGTTAATAATGCACCCAACATTGGTACCGCAACACCTTCCGCCCCTATAAACGTTTACACGCCGATGTTACCTGTACAACCTGGAAGCGAACCAAGAGTTAGTTTCGAACTATTGACACCGCCCAGGGCCAAATTTCATCCGTCGATGCTGAAGAAACACTAAGATTTTGGAGGACCAAAATCCATCTAAAGAGGGGGGTATGTGACACCAATTACCTCTCAGATACTGTCGGGCGCCAACGCCGCAACGCATCTTAGTCCCCATCAGAGATAAGGCCCCAACACCGACTTTCGGACTCCTTGGAATCCACACCGAATTCCCTGTGACGCCAACTACCTCTCAGAGAAAAGACATCGACTCCCGACTGTCGGACGCCAACGCCGCGACGCATCTTAGTCCCCACCAGAGACAAGGCCCCAGCCCCGACCTTCGGATTCCTTAGAATCCACACCAAACCCCCCAACACCCGCAAGCCAGGGTGTATATAAGCCGAGACTTAACCCAGCCCGGGGAGTTCTCGTTCTAGTTGCTGTTCTTGTACAACATCCCTTTCTCTGTTCAACGTTATTGTAAGTGCCAAAGTCTTAATAAAGTTCGATAAAAGAGAATTAATAGTTGGGCTACGACTCAGGATTCTTTTCTCTCGCGACCCAAATATCCGTTTTACGTGACAAAATCATCGAGATTTGCGAGCTGTTCCGCTTGTTTCGAAGCTGAAACTGGCGTGTATTACATTCTGCACGTTAAATGGAGTAAAAAGAGCGCTTAACCGTCGAAATATCTCAAACGGGAAGGAAATGACGGTTAGTTTTGGTTAAAATCGACGAAATCATCGAGATTTGCGAGCTGTTCCGCTTGCTTCGAAGCTGAAACTGGCGTGTATTACATTCTGCACGCTAAATGGAGTAAAAAGAGCGCTTAACCGTCGAAATATCTCAAAGGGGAAGGAAATGACGGTTAGTTTTGGTCAAAATCGACGAAATCGTCGAGATTTGCGAGCTGTTCCGCTTGTTTCGAAGCTGAAACTGGCGTGTATTACATTCTGCACGTTAAATGGAGTAAAAAGAGCGCTTAAACGTCAAAATATCTCAAACGGGAAGGAAATGACCGTTAGTTTTGGTCAAAATCGACGAAATCATCGAGATTTGCGAGCTGTTCCGCTTGTTTCGAAGCTGAAACTGGCGTGTATTACATTCTGCACTTTAAATGGAGTAAAAAGAGCGCTTAAACGTCGGAATATCTCAAACGGGAAGGAAATGACGGTTAGTTTTAGTCAAAATCGACGAAATCATCGATATTTGGGAGCTGTTCCGCTTGTTTCGAAGCTGAAACTGGCGTGTATTACATTCTGCACGTTAAATGGAGTAAAAAGAGCGCTTAAACGTCGAAATATCTCAAACGGGAAGGAAATGACGGTTAGTTTTGGTCAAAATCGACGAAGTCATCGAGATTTGCGAGCTGTTCCGCTTGTTTCGAAGCTGAAACTGGCCTGTATTACATCCTGCACGTTAAATGGAGTAAAAAGAGCGCTTAAACGTCGGAATATCTCAAACGGGAAGGAAATGACGGTTAGTTTTAGTCAAAATCGACGAAATCAACGATATTTGGGAGCTGCTCCGCTTGTTTCGAAGCTGAAACTGGCGTGTATAACATTCTGCACGTTAAATGGAGTAAAAAGAGCGCTTAAACGTCGAAATATCTCAAACGGGAAGGAAATGACGGTTAGTTTTGGTCAAAATCGACGAAATCATCGAGATTTGCGAGCTGTTCCGCTTGTTTCGAAGCTGAAACTGGCGTGTGTTACATTCTGCACGTTAAATGGAGTAAAAAGAGAGCTTAAACGTCGAAATATCTCAAACGGGAAGGAAATGACGGTCAGTTTTGGTCAATATCGTCGAAATCATCGAGATTTGCGAGCTGTTCCGCTTGTTTAGACGTTGAAACTGGCATGCATTGCATTCTGCACGTTAAATGAAGTAAAAGGAGAGCTTAAACGTCGAAATATCTCAAACGGGAAGGAAATGACGGTCACTTTTGGTCAAAGTCGACGAAATCATCGAGATTTGCGAGCTGTTCCGCTTGTTTAGACGTTGAAACTGGCTTGCATTATATTCTGCACGTTAAATCGAGTAAAAAGGGCGCTTAAACGTCGAAATATCTCAAGCGGGAAGGAAATGACGGTCACTTTTGGTCAAAATCGACGAAATCATCGAGATTTGCGAGCTGTTCCGCTTGTTTCGAAGCTGAAACTGGCATGTATTACATTCTGCACGTTAAATGGAGTAAAAAGAGAGCTTAACCGTCGAAATATCTCAAACGAGAAGGAAATGACGGTTAGTTTTGGTCAAAATCGACGAAATCATTGAGATTTGCGAGCTGTTCCGCTTGTTTCGAAGCTGAAATGGCATGCATTGCATTCTGCACGTTAAATGGAGTAAAAAGAGCGCTTAAACTTCGAAATATCTCAAACGGGAAGGAAATGACGGTCAGTTTTGGTCAAAATCGACGAAATCATCGAGATTTGCGAGCTGTTCCGCTTTTTTCGAAGCTGAAACTAGCGTGTATTGCATTCTGCACGTTAAATGAAGTAAAAGGAGAGCTTAAACGTCGAAATATCGCAAACGGGAAGGAAATGACGGTTAGTTTTGGACAAAATCGACGAAATCATCGAGATTTGCGAGCTCTTCTGCTTGTTTCGAAGCTGAAACAGGCGTGCATTGCATTCTGCACGTTAAATGAAGTAAAAGGAGAGCTTAAACGTCGAAATATCGCAAACGGGAAGGAAATGACGGTTAGTTCTGGTCAAAATCGACGAAATCATCGAGATTTGAGAGCTCTTCCGCTTGTTTCGAAGCTGAAACAGGCATGCATTGCATTCTCTACTTTAAATGGAGTAAAATGAGCGCTTAAACGTAGAAATATCTCAAACGGGAAGGAAATGACGGTTAGTTTTCATCAAAATCGACGAAATCATCGAGATTTGCGAGCTGTTCCGCTTGTTTCGAAGCTGAAACTGGCATGCATTGCATTCTGCACGTTAAATCGAGTAAAAAGGGCGCTTAAACGTCGAAATATCTCAAGCGGGAAGGAAATGACGGTCAGTTTTCGTCAAAATCGACGGAATCATCGAGATTTGCGTGATGTTCCGCTTGCTTAGACGTTGAAACTGGCATGTATTGCATTCTGCACTTTAAATGGAGTAAAAAGGGCGCTTAAACGTCGGAATATCTCAAACGGGAAGGAAATGACGGTCAGTTTTGGTCAAAATCGTCGAAATCATCGAGATTTGCGATCTGTTCCGCTTGTTTAGACGTTGAAACTGGCTTGCATTATATTCTGCACGTTAAATCGAGTAAAAAGGGCGCTTAAACGTCGAAATATGTCAAGCGGGAAGGAAATGACGGTCACTTTTGGTCAAAATCGACGAAATCATCGAGATTTGCGAGCTGTTCCGCTTGTTTCGAAGCTGAAACTGGCATGTATTACATTCTGCACGTTAAATGGAGTAAAAAGAGAGCTTAACCGTCGAAATATCTCAAACGAGAAGGAAATGACGGTTAGTTTTGGTCAAAATCGACGAAATCATTGAGATTTGCGAGCTGTTCCGCTTGTTTCGAAGCTGAAATGGCATGCATTGCATTCTGCACGTTAAATGGAGTAAAAAGAGCGCTTAAACTTCGAAATATCTCAAACGGGAAGGAAATGACGGTCAGTTTGGTCAATATCGACGAAATCATCGAGTTTTGCGAGATGTTCCGCTTGTTTAGACGTTGAAACTGGCATGCATTGCATTCTGCACGTTAAATGGAGTAAAAAGAGCTCTTAAACGTCGAAATATCTCAAACGGGATGGAAATGACGGTTAGTTTTGGTCAAAATCGACGAAATCATCGAGATTTGCGAGCTCTTCTGCTTGTTTCGAAGCTGAAACTGGCGTGCATTGCATTCTGCACGTTAAATGGAATAAAAAGAGCGCTTAAACGTCGAAATATCTCAAACGGGAAGTAAATGACGGTGTGTTTTCGTCAAAATCGACGAAATCGTCGAGATTTGCGAGCTGTTCCGCTTGTTTAGACGTTGAAACTGCCTTGCATTACATTCTGCACGTTAATTGGAGTAAAAAGAGCGCTTAAACGTCGAAATATCTCAAACGGAAAGGAAATGACGGTCAGTTTTGGTCAAAATCGTCGAAATCATCGAGATTTGCGAGCTGTTCCGCTTGTTTAGACGTTGAAACTGGCTTGCATTATATTCTGCACGTTAAATCGAGTAAAAAGGGCGCTTAAACGTCGAAATATCTCAAGCGGGAAGGAAATGACGGTCACTTTTGGTCAAAATCGACGAAATCATCGAGATTTGCGAGCTGTTCCGCTTGTTTCGAAGCTGAAACTGGCATGTATTACATTCTGCACGTTAAATGGAGTAAAAAGAGAGCTTAACCGTCGAAATATCTCAAACGAGAAGGAAATGACGGTTAGTTTTGGTCAAAATCGACGAAATCATTGAGATTTGCGAGCTGTTCCGCTTGTTTCGAAGCTGAAATGGCATGCATTGCATTCTGCACGTTAAATGGAGTAAAAAGAGCGCTTAAACTTCGAAATATCTCAAACGGGAAGGAAATGACGGTCAGTTTTGGTCAAAATCGACGAAATCATCGAGATTTGCGAGCTGTTCCGCTTTTTTCGAAGCTGAAACTAGCGTGTATTGCATTCTGCACGTTAAATGAAGTAAAAGGAGAGCTTAAACGTCGAAATATCGCAAACGGGAAGGAAATGACGGTTAGTTTTGGACAAAATCGACGAAATCATCGAGATTTGCGAGCTCTTCTGCTTGTTTCGAAGCTGAAACAGGCGTGCATTGCATTCTGCACGTTAAATGAAGTAAAAGGAGAGCTTAAACGTCGAAATATCGCAAACGGGAAGGAAATGACGGTTAGTTCTGGTCAAAATCGACGAAATCATCGAGATTTGAGAGCTCTTCCGCTTGTTTCGAAGCTGAAACAGGCATGCATTGCATTCTCTACTTTAAATGGAGTAAAATGAGCGCTTAAACGTAGAAATATCTCAAACGGGAAGGAAATGACGGTTAGTTTTCATCAAAATCGACGAAATCATCGAGATTTGCGAGCTGTTCCGCTTGTTTCGAAGCTGAAACTGGCATGCATTGCATTCTGCACGTTAAATCGAGTAAAAAGGGCGCTTAAACGTCGAAATATCTCAAGCGGGAAGGAAATGACGGTCAGTTTTCGTCAAAATCGACGGAATCATCGAGATTTGCGTGATGTTCCGCTTGCTTAGACGTTGAAACTGGCATGTATTGCATTCTGCACTTTAAATGGAGTAAAAAGGGCGCTTAAACGTCGGAATATCTCAAACGGGAAGGAAATGACGGTCAGTTTTGGTCAAAATCGTCGAAATCATCGAGATTTGCGATCTGTTCCGCTTGTTTAGACGTTGAAACTGGCTTGCATTATATTCTGCACGTTAAATCGAGTAAAAAGGGCGCTTAAACGTCGAAATATGTCAAGCGGGAAGGAAATGACGGTCACTTTTGGTCAAAATCGACGAAATCATCGAGATTTGCGAGCTGTTCCGCTTGTTTCGAAGCTGAAACTGGCATGTATTACATTCTGCACGTTAAATGGAGTAAAAAGAGAGCTTAACCGTCGAAATATCTCAAACGAGAAGGAAATGACGGTTAGTTTTGGTCAAAATCGACGAAATCATTGAGATTTGCGAGCTGTTCCGCTTGTTTCGAAGCTGAAATGGCATGCATTGCATTCTGCACGTTAAATGGAGTAAAAAGAGCGCTTAAACTTCGAAATATCTCAAACGGGAAGGAAATGACGGTCAGTTTGGTCAATATCGACGAAATCATCGAGTTTTGCGAGATGTTCCGCTTGTTTAGACGTTGAAACTGGCATGTATTACATTCTGCACGTTAAATGGAATAAAAAGAGCGCTTAAACGTCGAAATATCGCAAACGGGAAGGAAATGACGGTTAGTTTTGGACAAAATCGACGAAATCATCGAGATTTGCGAGCTCTTCTGCTTGTTTCGAAGCTGAAACAGGCGTGCATTGCATTCTGCACGTTAAATGAAGTAAAAGGAGAGCTTAAACGTCGAAATATCGCAAACGGGAAGGAAATGACGGTTAGTTCTGGTCAAAATCGACGAAATCATCGAGATTTGAGAGCTCTTCCGCTTGTTTCGAAGCTGAAACAGGCATGCATTGCATTCTGCACTTTAAATGGAGTAAAATGAGCGCTTAAACGTAGAAATATCTCAAACGGGAAGGAAATGACGGTTAGTTTTCATCAAAATCGACGAAATCATCGAGATTTGCGAGCTGTTCCGCTTGTTTCGAAGCTGAAACTGGCATGCATTGCATTCTGCACGTTAAATCGAGTAAAAAGGGCGCTTAAACGTCGAAATATCTCAAGCGGGAAGGAAATGACGGTCAGTTTTCGTCAAAATCGACGGAATCATCGAGATTTGCGTGATGTTCCGCTTGCTTAGACGTTGAAACTGGCATGTATTGCATTCTGCACTTTAAATGGAGTAAAAAGGGCGCTTAAACGTCGGAATATCTCAAACGGGAAGGAAATGACGGTCAGTTTTGGTCAAAATCGTCGAAATCATCGAGATTTGCGATCTGTTCCGCTTGTTTAGACGTTGAAACTGGCTTGCATTATATTCTGCACGTTAAATCGAGTAAAAAGGGCGCTTAAACGTCGAAATATGTCAAGCGGGAAGGAAATGACGGTCACTTTTGGTCAAAATCGACGAAATCATCGAGATTTGCGAGCTGTTCCGCTTGTTTCGAAGCTGAAACTGGCATGTATTACATTCTGCACGTTAAATGGAGTAAAAAGAGAGCTTAACCGTCGAAATATCTCAAACGAGAAGGAAATGACGGTTAGTTTTGGTCAAAATCGACGAAATCATTGAGATTTGCGAGCTGTTCCGCTTGTTTCGAAGCTGAAATGGCATGCATTGCATTCTGCACGTTAAATGGAGTAAAAAGAGCGCTTAAACTTCGAAATATCTCAAACGGGAAGGAAATGACGGTCAGTTTGGTCAATATCGACGAAATCATCGAGTTTTGCGAGATGTTCCGCTTGTTTAGACGTTGAAACTGGCATGTATTACATTCTGCACGTTAAATGGAATAAAAAGAGCGCTTAAACGTCGAAATATCTCAAACGGGAAGGAAATGACGGTCAGTTTTCATCAAAATCGACGAAATCATCGAGATTTCCGAGCTGTTCCGCTTGTTTAGACGTTGAAACTGCCTTGCATTACATTCTGCACGTTAAATGGAGTAAAAATAGCGCTTAAACGTCGAAATATCTCAAACGGGAAGGAAATGACGGTCAGTTTTGGTCAAAATCGACGAAATCATCGAGATTTGAGAGCTCTTCCGCTTGTTTCGAAGCTGAAACAGGCATGCATTGCATTCTGCACTTTAAATGGAGTAAAATGAGCGCTTAACCGTAGAAATATCTCAAACGGGAAGGAAATGACGGTTAGTTTTCATCAAAATCGACGAAATCATCGAGATTTGCGAGCTCTTCCGCTTGTTTCGAAGCTGAAACTGGCATGCATTGCATTCTGCACGTTAAATCGAGTAAAAAGGGCGCTTAAACGTCGAAATATCTCAAGCGGGAAGGAAATGACGGTCAGTTTTCGTCAAAATCGACGGAATCATCGAGATTTGCGTGATGTTCCGCTTGCGTAGACGTTGAAACTGGCATGTATTGCATTCTGCACTTTAAATGGAGTAAAAAGGGTGCTTAAACGTCGAAATATCTCAAACGGGAAGGAAATGACGGTCAGTTTTGGTCAAAATCGTCGAAATCATCGAGATTTGCGATCTGTTCCGCTTGTTTAGACGTTGAAACTGGCTTGCATTATATTCTGCACGTTAAATAGAGTAAAAAGGGCGCTTAAACGTCGAAATGTCTCAAGCGGGAAGGAAATGACGGTCACTTTTGGTCAAAATCGACGAAATCATCGAGATTTGCGAGCTGTTCCGCTTGTTTCGAAGCTGAAACTGGCATGTATTACATTCTGCACGTTAAATGGAGTAAAAAGAGAGCTTAACCGTCGAAATATCTCAAACGAGAAGGAAATGACGGTTAGTTTTGGTCAAAATCGACGAAATCATTGAGATTTGCGAGCTGTTCCGCTTGTTTCGAAGCTGAAATGGCATGCATTGCATTCTGCACGTTAAATGGAGTAAAAAGAGCGCTTAAACTTCGAAATATCTCAAACGGGAAGGAAATGACGGTCAGTTTGGTCAATATCGACGAAATCATCGAGTTTTGCGAGATGTTCCGCTTGTTTAGACGTTGAAACTGGCATGTATTACATTCTGCACGTTAAATGGAATAAAAAGAGCGCTTAAACGTCGAAATATCTCAAACGGGAAGGAAATGACGGTCAGTTTTCATCAAAATCGACGAAATCATCGAGATTTCCGAGCTGTTCCGCTTGTTTAGACGTTGAAACTGCCTTGCATTACATTCTGCACGTTAAATGGAGTAAAAATAGCGCTTAAACGTCGAAATATCTCAAACGGGAAGGAAATGACGGTCAGTTTTGGTCAAAATCGACGAAATCATCGAGATTTGAGAGCTCTTCCGCTTGTTTCGAAGCTGAAACAGGCATGCATTGCATTCTGCACTTTAAATGGAGTAAAATGAGCGCTTAAACGTAGAAATATCTCAAACGGGAAGGAAATGACGGTTAGTTTTCATCAAAATCGACGAAATCATCGAGATTTGCGAGCTGTTCCGCTTGTTTCGAAGCTGAAACTGGCATGCATTGCATTCTGCACGTTAAATCGAGTAAAAAGGGCGCTTAAACGTCGAAATATCTCAAGCGGGAAGGAAATGACGGTCAGTTTTCGTCAAAATCGTCGAAATCATCGAGATTTGCGATCTGTTCCGCTTGTTTAGACGTTGAAACTGGCTTGCATTATATTCTGCACGTTAAATCGAGTAAAAAGGGCGCTTAAACGTCGAAATATCTCAAACGTGAAGGAAATGACGGTTAGTTTTGGTCAATATCGACGAAATCATCGAAATTTGCCAGCTGTTCCGCTTGTTTAGACGTTGAAACTGGCATGCATTGCATTCTGCACGTTAAATCGAGTAAAAAGGGCGCTTAAACGTCGAAATATCTCAAGCGGGAAGGAAATGACGGTCAGTTTTCGTCAAAATCGACGGAATCATCGAGATTTGCGTGATGTTCCGCTTGCTTAGACGTTGAAACTGGCATGTATTGCATTCTGCACTTTAAATGGAGTAAAAAGAGCTCTTAAACGTCGAAATATCTCAAACGGGAAGGAAATGACGGTTAGTTTTGGTCAAAATCGACGAAATCATCGAGATTTGCGAGCTCTTCTGCTTGTTTCGAAGCTGAAACTGGCGTGCATTGCATTCTGCACGTTAAATGGAATAAAAAGAGCGCTTAAACGTCGAAATATCTCAAACGGGAAGTAAATGACGGTGTGTTTTCGTCAAAATCGACGAAATCGTCGAGATTTGCGAGCTGTTCCGCTTGTTTAGACGTTGAAACTGCCTTGCATTACATTCTGCACGTTAATTGGAGTAAAAAGAGCGCTTAAACGTCGAAATATCTCAAACGGAAAGGAAATGACGGTCAGTTTTCATCAAAATCGACGAAATCATCGAGATTTCCGAGCTGTTCCGCTTGTTTAGACGTTGAAACTGCCTTGCATTACATTCTGCACGTTAAATGGAGTAAAAATAGCGCTTAAACGTCGAAATATCTCAAACGGGAAGGAAATGACGGTCAGTTTTGGTCAAAATCGACGAAATCATCGAGATTTGAGAGCTCTTCCGCTTGTTTCGAAGCTGAAACAGGCATGCATTGCATTCTGCACGTTAAATGGAATAAAAAGAGCGCTTAAACGTCGAAATATCTCAAACGGGAAGTAAATGACGGTGTGTTTTCGTCAAAATCGACGAAATCGTCGAGATTTGCGAGCTGTTCCGCTTGTTTAGACGTTGAAACTGCCTTGCATTACATTCTGCACGTTAATTGGAGTAAAAAGAGCGCTTAAACGTCGAAATATCTCAAACGGAAAGGAAATGACGGTCAGTTTTGGTCAAAATCGTCGAAATCATCGAGATTTGCGAGCTGTTCCGCTTGTTTAGACGTTGAAACTGGCTTGCATTATATTCTGCACGTTAAATCGAGTAAAAAGGGCGCTTAAACGTCGAAATATCTCAAGCGGGAAGGAAATGACGGTCACTTTTGGTCAAAATCGACGAAATCATCGAGATTTGCGAGCTGTTCCGCTTGTTTCGAAGCTGAAACTGGCATGTATTACATTCTGCACGTTAAATGGAGTAAAAAGAGAGCTTAACCGTCGAAATATCTCAAACGAGAAGGAAATGACGGTTAGTTTTGGTCAAAATCGACGAAATCATTGAGATTTGCGAGCTGTTCCGCTTGTTTCGAAGCTGAAATGGCATGCATTGCATTCTGCACGTTAAATGGAGTAAAAAGAGCGCTTAAACTTCGAAATATCTCAAACGGGAAGGAAATGACGGTCAGTTTTGGTCAAAATCGACGAAATCATCGAGATTTGCGAGCTGTTCCGCTTTTTTCGAAGCTGAAACTAGCGTGTATTGCATTCTGCACGTTAAATGAAGTAAAAGGAGAGCTTAAACGTCGAAATATCGCAAACGGGAAGGAAATGACGGTTAGTTTTGGACAAAATCGACGAAATCATCGAGATTTGCGAGCTCTTCTGCTTGTTTCGAAGCTGAAACAGGCGTGCATTGCATTCTGCACGTTAAATGAAGTAAAAGGAGAGCTTAAACGTCGAAATATCGCAAACGGGAAGGAAATGACGGTTAGTTCTGGTCAAAATCGACGAAATCATCGAGATTTGAGAGCTCTTCCGCTTGTTTCGAAGCTGAAACAGGCATGCATTGCATTCTCTACTTTAAATGGAGTAAAATGAGCGCTTAAACGTAGAAATATCTCAAACGGGAAGGAAATGACGGTTAGTTTTCATCAAAATCGACGAAATCATCGAGATTTGCGAGCTGTTCCGCTTGTTTCGAAGCTGAAACTGGCATGCATTGCATTCTGCACGTTAAATCGAGTAAAAAGGGCGCTTAAACGTCGAAATATCTCAAGCGGGAAGGAAATGACGGTCAGTTTTCGTCAAAATCGACGGAATCATCGAGATTTGCGTGATGTTCCGCTTGCTTAGACGTTGAAACTGGCATGTATTGCATTCTGCACTTTAAATGGAGTAAAAAGGGCGCTTAAACGTCGGAATATCTCAAACGGGAAGGAAATGACGGTCAGTTTTGGTCAAAATCGTCGAAATCATCGAGATTTGCGATCTGTTCCGCTTGTTTAGACGTTGAAACTGGCTTGCATTATATTCTGCACGTTAAATCGAGTAAAAAGGGCGCTTAAACGTCGAAATATGTCAAGCGGGAAGGAAATGACGGTCACTTTTGGTCAAAATCGACGAAATCATCGAGATTTGCGAGCTGTTCCGCTTGTTTCGAAGCTGAAACTGGCATGTATTACATTCTGCACGTTAAATGGAGTAAAAAGAGAGCTTAACCGTCGAAATATCTCAAACGAGAAGGAAATGACGGTTAGTTTTGGTCAAAATCGACGAAATCATTGAGATTTGCGAGCTGTTCCGCTTGTTTCGAAGCTGAAATGGCATGCATTGCATTCTGCACGTTAAATGGAGTAAAAAGAGCGCTTAAACTTCGAAATATCTCAAACGGGAAGGAAATGACGGTCAGTTTGGTCAATATCGACGAAATCATCGAGTTTTGCGAGATGTTCCGCTTGTTTAGACGTTGAAACTGGCATGTATTACATTCTGCACGTTAAATGGAATAAAAAGAGCGCTTAAACGTCGAAATATCTCAAACGGGAAGGAAATGACGGTCAGTTTTCATCAAAATCGACGAAATCATCGAGATTTCCGAGCTGTTCCGCTTGTTTAGACGTTGAAACTGCCTTGCATTACATTCTGCACGTTAAATGGAGTAAAAATAGCGCTTAAACGTCGAAATATCTCAAACGGGAAGGAAATGACGGTCAGTTTTGGTCAAAATCGACGAAATCATCGAGATTTGAGAGCTCTTCCGCTTGTTTCGAAGCTGAAACAGGCATGCATTGCATTCTGCACTTTAAATGGAGTAAAATGAGCGCTTAAACGTAGAAATATCTCAAACGGGAAGGAAATGACGGTTAGTTTTCATCAAAATCGACGAAATCATCGAGATTTGCGAGCTCTTCCGCTTGTTTCGAAGCTGAAACTGGCATGCATTGCATTCTGCACGTTAAATCGAGTAAAAAGGGCGCTTAAACGTCGAAATATCTCAAGCGGGAAGGAAATGACGGTCAGTTTTCGTCAGAATCGACGGAATCATCGAGATTTGCGTGATGTTCCGCTTGCTTAGACGTTGAAACTGGCATGTATTGCATTCTGCACTTTAAATGGAGTAAAAAGGGCGCTTAAACGTCGAAATATCTCAAACGGGAAGGAAATGACGGTCAGTTTTGGTCAAAATCGTCGAAATCATCGAGATTTGCGATCTGTTCCGCTTGTTTAGACGTTGAAACTGGCTTGCATTATATTCTGCACGTTAAATCGAGTAAAAAGGGCGCTTAAACGTCGAAATATGTCAAGCGGGAAGGAAATGACGGTCACTTTCGGTCAAAATCGACGAAATCATCGAGATTTGCGAGCTGTTCCGCTTGTTTCGAAGCTGAAACTGGCATGTATTACATTCTGCACGTTAAATGGAGTAAAAAGAGAGCTTAACCGTCGAAATATCTCAAACGAGAAGGAAATGACGGTTAGTTTTGGTCAAAATCGACGAAATCATTGAGATTTGCGAGCTGTTCCGCTTGTTTCGAAGCTGAAATGGTATGCATTGCATTCTGCACGTTAAATGGAGTAAAAAGAGCGCTTAAACTTCGAAATATCTCAAACGGGAAGGAAATGACGGTCAGTTTGGTCAATATCGACGAAATCATCGAGTTTTGCGAGATGTTCCGCTTGTTTAGACGTTGAAACTGGCATGTATTACATTCTGCACGTTAAATGGAATAAAAAGAGCGCTTAAACGTCGAAATATCTCAAACGGGAAGGAAATGACGGTCAGTTTTCATCAAAATCGACGAAATCATCGAGATTTCCGAGCTGTTCCGCTTGTTTAGACGTTGAAACTGCCTTGCATTACATTCTGCACGTTAAATGGAGTAAAAATAGCGCTTAAACGTCGAAATATCTCAAACGGGAAGGAAATGACGGTCAGTTTTGGTCAAAATCGACGAAATCATCGAGATTTGAGAGCTCTTCCGCTTGTTTCGAAGCTGAAACAGGCATGCATTGCATTCTGCACTTTAAATGGAGTAAAATGAGCGCTTAACCGTAGAAATATCTCAAACGGGAAGGAAATGACGGTTAGTTTTCATCAAAATCGACGAAATCATCGAGATTTGCGAGCTCTTCCGCTTGTTTCGAAGCTGAAACTGGCATGCATTGCATTCTGCACGTTAAATCGAGTAAAAAGGGCGCTTAAACGTCGAAATATCTCAAGCGGGAAGGAAATGACGGTCAGTTTTCGTCAAAATCGACGGAATCATCGAGATTTGCGTGATGTTCCGCTTGCGTAGACGTTGAAACTGGCATGTATTGCATTCTGCACTTTAAATGGAGTAAAAAGGGTGCTTAAACGTCGAAATATCTCAAACGGGAAGGAAATGACGGTCAGTTTTGGTCAAAATCGTCGAAATCATCGAGATTTGCGATCTGTTCCGCTTGTTTAGACGTTGAAACTGGCTTGCATTATATTCTGCACGTTAAATAGAGTAAAAAGGGCGCTTAAACGTCGAAATGTCTCAAGCGGGAAGGAAATGACGGTCACTTTTGGTCAAAATCGACGAAATCATCGAGATTTGCGAGCTGTTCCGCTTGTTTCGAAGCTGAAACTGGCATGTATTACATTCTGCACGTTAAATGGAGTAAAAAGAGAGCTTAACCGTCGAAATATCTCAAACGAGAAGGAAATGACGGTTAGTTTTGGTCAAAATCGACGAAATCATTGAGATTTGCGAGCTGTTCCGCTTGTTTCGAAGCTGAAATGGCATGCATTGCATTCTGCACGTTAAATGGAGTAAAAAGAGCGCTTAAACTTCGAAATATCTCAAACGGGAAGGAAATGACGGTCAGTTTGGTCAATATCGACGAAATCATCGAGTTTTGCGAGATGTTCCGCTTGTTTAGACGTTGAAACTGGCATGTATTACATTCTGCACGTTAAATGGAATAAAAAGAGCGCTTAAACGTCGAAATATCTCAAACGGGAAGGAAATGACGGTCAGTTTTCATCAAAATCGACGAAATCATCGAGATTTCCGAGCTGTTCCGCTTGTTTAGACGTTGAAACTGCCTTGCATTACATTCTGCACGTTAAATGGAGTAAAAATAGCGCTTAAACGTCGAAATATCTCAAACGGGAAGGAAATGACGGTCAGTTTTGGTCAAAATCGACGAAATCATCGAGATTTGAGAGCTCTTCCGCTTGTTTCGAAGCTGAAACAGGCATGCATTGCATTCTGCACTTTAAATGGAGTAAAATGAGCGCTTAAACGTAGAAATATCTCAAACGGGAAGGAAATGACGGTTAGTTTTCATCAAAATCGACGAAATCATCGAGATTTGCGAGCTGTTCCGCTTGTTTCGAAGCTGAAACTGGCATGCATTGCATTCTGCACGTTAAATCGAGTAAAAAGGGCGCTTAAACGTCGAAATATCTCAAGCGGGAAGGAAATGACGGTCAGTTTTCGTCAAAATCGTCGAAATCATCGAGATTTGCGATCTGTTCCGCTTGTTTAGACGTTGAAACTGGCTTGCATTATATTCTGCACGTTAAATCGAGTAAAAAGGGCGCTTAAACGTCGAAATATCTCAAACGTGAAGGAAATGACGGTTAGTTTTGGTCAATATCGACGAAATCATCGAAATTTGCCAGCTGTTCCGCTTGTTTAGACGTTGAAACTGGCATGCATTGCATTCTGCACGTTAAATCGAGTAAAAAGGGCGCTTAAACGTCGA
This sequence comes from Bombus flavifrons, assembly GCF_040668555.2. Taxonomy (NCBI): domain Eukaryota; kingdom Metazoa; phylum Arthropoda; class Insecta; order Hymenoptera; family Apidae; genus Bombus; species Bombus flavifrons. Next base: position 1,885,875 of record NC_138451.1, read on the forward strand.
AATATCTCAAGCGGGAAGGAAATGACGGTCAGTTTTCGTCAAAATCGACGGAATCATCGAGATTTGCGTGATGTTCCGCTTGCTTAGACGTTGAAACTGGCATGTATTGCATTCTGCACTTTAAATGGAGTAAAAAGAGCTCTTAAACGTCGAAATATCTCAAACGGGAAGGAAATGACGGTTAGTTTTGGTCAAAATCGACGAAATCATCGAGATTTGCGAGCTCTTCTGCTTGTTTCGAAGCTGAAACTGGCGTGCATTGCATTCTGCACGTTAAATGGAATAAAAAGAGCGCTTAAACGTCGAAATATCTCAAACGGGAAGTAAATGACGGTGTGTTTTCGTCAAAATCGACGAAATCGTCGAGATTTGCGAGCTGTTCCGCTTGTTTAGACGTTGAAACTGCCTTGCATTACATTCTGCACGTTAATTGGAGTAAAAAGAGCGCTTAAACGTCGAAATATCTCAAACGGAAAGGAAATGACGGTCAGTTTTGGTCAAAATCGTCGAAATCATCGAGATTTGCGATCTGTTCCGCTTGTTTAGACGTTGAAACTGGCTTGCATTATATTCTGCACGTTAAATAGAGTAAAAAGGGCGCTTAAACGTCGAAATGTCTCAAGCGGGAAGGAAATGACGGTCACTTTTGGTCAAAATCGACGAAATCATCGAGATTTGCGAGCTGTTCCGCTTGTTTCGAAGCTGAAACTGGCATGTATTACATTCTGCACGTTAAATGGAGTAAAAAGAGAGCTTAACCGTCGAAATATCTCAAACGAGAAGGAAATGACGGTTAGTTTTGGTCAAAATCGACGAAATCATTGAGATTTGCGAGCTGTTCCGCTTGTTTCGAAGCTGAAATGGCATGCATTGCATTCTGCACGTTAAATGGAGTAAAAAGAGCGCTTAAACTTCGAAATATCTCAAACGGGAAGGAAATGACGGTCAGTTTGGTCAATATCGACGAAATCATCGAGTTTTGCGAGATGTTCCGCTTGTTTAGACGTTGAAACTGGCATGTATTACATTCTGCACGTTAAATGGAATAAAAAGAGCGCTTAAACGTCGAAATATCTCAAACGGGAAGGAAATGACGGTCAGTTTTCATCAAAATCGACGAAATCATCGAGATTTCCGAGCTGTTCCGCTTGTTTAGACGTTGAAACTGCCTTGCATTACATTCTGCACGTTAAATGGAGTAAAAATAGCGCTTAAACGTCGAAATATCTCAAACGGGAAGGAAATGACGGTCAGTTTTGGTCAAAATCGACGAAATCATCGAGATTTGAGAGCTCTTCCGCTTGTTTCGAAGCTGAAACAGGCATGCATTGCATTCTGCACTTTAAATGGAGTAAAATGAGCGCTTAAACGTAGAAATATCTCAAACGGGAAGGAAATGACGGTTAGTTTTCATCAAAATCGACGAAATCATCGAGATTTGCGAGCTGTTCCGCTTGTTTCGAAGCTGAAACTGGCATGCATTGCATTCTGCACGTTAAATCGAGTAAAAAGGGCGCTTAAACGTCGAAATATCTCAAGCGGGAAGGAAATGACGGTCAGTTTTCGTCAAAATCGTCGAAATCATCGAGATTTGCGATCTGTTCCGCTTGTTTAGACGTTGAAACTGGCTTGCATTATATTCTGCACGTTAAATCGAGTAAAAAGGGCGCTTAAACGTCGAAATATCTCAAACGTGAAGGAAATGACGGTTAGTTTTGGTCAATATCGACGAAATCATCGAAATTTGCCAGCTGTTCCGCTTGTTTAGACGTTGAAACTGGCATGCATTGCATTCTGCACGTTAAATCGAGTAAAAAGGGCGCTTAAACGTCGAAATATCTCAAGCGGGAAGGAAATGACGGTCAGTTTTCGTCAAAATCGACGGAATCATCGAGATTTGCGTGATGTTCCGCTTGCTTAGACGTTGAAACTGGCATGTATTGCATTCTGCACTTTAAATGGAGTAAAAAGAGCTCTTAAACGTCGAAATATCTCAAACGGGAAGGAAATGACGGTTAGTTTTGGTCAAAATCGACGAAATCATCGAGATTTGCGAGCTCTTCTGCTTGTTTCGAAGCTGAAACTGGCGTGCATTGCATTCTGCACGTTAAATGGAATAAAAAGAGCGCTTAAACGTCGAAATATCTCAAACGGGAAGTAAATGACGGTGTGTTTTCGTCAAAATCGACGAAATCGTCGAGATTTGCGAGCTGTTCCGCTTGTTTAGACGTTGAAACTGCCTTGCATTACATTCTGCACGTTAATTGGAGTAAAAAGAGCGCTTAAACGTCGAAATATCTCAAACGGAAAGGAAATGACGGTCAGTTTTCATCAAAATCGACGAAATCATCGAGATTTCCGAGCTGTTCCGCTTGTTTAGACGTTGAAACTGCCTTGCATTACATTCTGCACGTTAAATGGAGTAAAAATAGCGCTTAAACGTCGAAATATCTCAAACGGGAAGGAAATGACGGTCAGTTTTGGTCAAAATCGACGAAATCATCGAGATTTGAGAGCTCTTCCGCTTGTTTCGAAGCTGAAACAGGCATGCATTGCATTCTGCACTTTAAATGGAGTAAAATGAGCGCTTAAACGTAGAAATATCTCAAACGGGAAGGAAATGACGGTTAGTTTTCATCAAAATCGACGAAATCATCGAGATTTGCGAGCTGTTCCGCTTGTTTCGAAGCTGAAACTGGCATGCATTGCATTCTGCACGTTAAATCGAGTAAAAAGGGCGCTTAAACGTCGAAATATCTCAAGCGGGAAGGAAATGACGGTCAGTTTTCGTCAAAATCGTCGAAATCATCGAGATTTGCGATCTGTTCCGCTTGTTTAGACGTTGAAACTGGCTTGCATTATATTCTGCACGTTAAATCGAGTAAAAAGGGCGCTTAAACGTCGAAATATCTCAAACGTGAAGGAAATGACGGTTAGTTTTGGTCAATATCGACGAAATCATCGAAATTTGCCAGCTGTTCCGCTTGTTTAGACGTTGAAACTGGCATGCATTGCATTCTGCACGTTAAATCGAGTAAAAAGGGCGCTTAAACGTCGAAATATCTCAAGCGGGAAGGAAATGACGGTCAGTTTTCGTCAAAATCGACGGAATCATCGAGATTTGCGTGATGTTCCGCTTGCTTAGACGTTGAAACTGGCATGTATTGCATTCTGCACTTTAAATGGAGTAAAAAGAGCTCTTAAACGTCGAAATATCTCAAACGGGAAGGAAATGACGGTTAGTTTTGGTCAAAATCGACGAAATCATCGAGATTTGCGAGCTCTTCTGCTTGTTTCGAAGCTGAAACTGGCGTGCATTGCATTCTGCACGTTAAATGGAATAAAAAGAGCGCTTAAACGTCGAAATATCTCAAACGGGAAGTAAATGACGGTGTGTTTTCGTCAAAATCGACGAAATCGTCGAGATTTGCGAGCTGTTCCGCTTGTTTAGACGTTGAAACTGCCTTGCATTACATTCTGCACGTTAATTGGAGTAAAAAGAGCGCTTAAACGTCGAAATATCTCAAACGGAAAGGAAATGACGGTCAGTTTTGGTCAAAATCGTCGAAATCATCGAGATTTGCGAGCTGTTCCGCTTGTTTAGACGTTGAAACTGGCATGTATTACATTCTGCACGTTAAATGGAATAAAAAGAGCGCTTAAACGTCGAAATATCTCAAACGGGAAGGAAATGACGGTCAGTTTTCATCAAAATCGACCAAATCATCGAGATTTCCGAGCTGTTCCGCTTGTTTAGACGTTGAAACTGCCTTGCATTACATTCTGCACGTTAAATGGAGTAAAAATAGCGCTTAAACGTCGAAATATCTCAAACGGGAAGGAAATGACGGTCAGTTTTGCTCAAAATCGACGAAATCATCGAGATTTGAGAGCTCTTCCGCTTGTTTCGAAGCTGAAACAGGCATGCATTGCATTCTGCACTTTAAATGGAGTAAAATGAGCGCTTAAACGTAGAAATATCTCAAACGGGAAGGAAATGACGGTTAGTTTTCATCAAAATCGACGAAATCATCGAGATTTGCGAGCTGTTCCGCTTGTTTCGAAGCTGAAACTGGCATGCATTGCATTCTGCACGTTAAATCGAGTAAAAAGGGCGCTTAAACGTCGAAATATCTCAAGCGGGAAGGAAATGACGGTCAGTTTTCGTCAAAATCGTCGAAATCATCGAGATTTGCGATCTGTTCCGCTTGCTTAGACGTTGAAACTGGCTTGCATTATATTCTGCACGTTAAATCGAGTAAAAAGGGCGCTTAAACGTCGAAATATCTCAAACGTGAAGGAAATGACGGTTAGTTTTGGTCAATATCGACGAAATCATCGAAATTTGCCAGCTGTTCCGCTTGTTTAGACGTTGAAACTGGCATGCATTGCATTCTGCACGTTAAATCGAGTAAAAAGGGCGCTTAAACGTCGAAATATCTCAAGCGGGAAGGAAATGACGGTCAGTTTTCGTCAAAATCGACGGAATCATCGAGATTTGCGTGATGTTCCGCTTGCTTAGACGTTGAAACTGGCATGTATTGCATTCTGCACTTTAAATGGAGTAAAAAGAGCTCTTAAACGTCGAAATATCTCAAACGGGAAGGAAATGACGGTTAGTTTTGGTCAAAATCGACGAAATCATCGAGATTTGCGAGCTCTTCTGCTTGTTTCGAAGCTGAAACTGGCGTGCATTGCATTCTGCACGTTAAATGGAATAAAAAGAGCGCTTAAACGTCGAAATATCTCAAACGGGAAGTAAATGACGGTGTGTTTTCGTCAAAATCGACGAAATCGTCGAGATTTGCGAGCTGTTCCGCTTGTTTAGACGTTGAAACTGCCTTGCATTACATTCTGCACGTTAATTGGAGTAAAAAGAGCGCTTAAACGTCGAAATATCTCAAACGGAAAGGAAATGACGGTCAGTTTTGGTCAAAATCGTCGAAATCATCGAGATTTGCGAGCTGTTCCGCTTGTTTAGACGTTGAAACTGGCTTGCATTATATTCTGCACGTTAAATCGAGTAAAAAGGGCGCTTAAACGTCGAAATATCTCAAGCGGGAAGGAAATGACGGTCACTTTTCGTCAAAATCGACGAAATCATCGAGATTTGCGAGCTGTTCCGCTTGTTTCGAAGCTGAAACTAGCGTGTATTGCATTCTGCACGTTAAATGAAGTAAAAGGAGAGCTTAAACGTCGAAATATCGCAAACGGGAAGGAAATGACGGTTAGTTTTGGACAAAATCGACGAAATCATCGAGATTTGCGAGCTCTTCTGCTTGTTTCGAAGCTGAAACAGGCGTGCATTGCATTCTGCACGTTAAATGAAGTAAAAGGAGAGCTTAAACGTCGAAATATCGCAAACGGGAAGGAAATGACGGTTAGTTCTGGTCAAAATCGACGAAATCATCGAGATTTGAGAGCTCTTCCGCTTGTTTCGAAGCTGAAACAGGCATGCATTGCATTCTGCACTTTAAATGGAGTAAAATGAGCGCTTAAACGTAGAAATATCTCAAACGGGAAGGAAATGACGGTTAGTTTTCATCAAAATCGACGAAATCATCGAGATTTGCGAGCTGTTCCGCTTGTTTCGAAGCTGAAACTGGCATGCATTGCATTCTGCACGTTAAATCGAGTAAAAAGGGCGCTTAAACGTCGAAATATCTCAAGCGGGAAGGAAATGACGGTCAGTTTTCGTCAAAATCGACGGAATCATCGAGATTTGCGTGATGTTCCGCTTGCTTAGACGTTGAAACTGGCATGTATTGCATTCTGCACTTTAAATGGAGTAAAAAGGGCGCTTAAACGTCGAAATATCTCAAACGGGAAGGAAATGACGGTCAGTTTTGGTCAAAATCGTCGAAATCATCGAGATTTGCGATCTGTTCCGCTTGTTTAGACGTTGAAACTGGCTTGCATTATATTCTGCACGTTAAATCGAGTAAAAAGGGCGCTTAAACGTCGAAATATGTCAAGCGGGAAGGAAATGACGGTCACTTTTGGTCAAAATCGACGAAATCATCGAGATTTGCGAGCTGTTCCGCTTGTTTCGAAGCTGAAACTGGCATGTATTACATTCTGCACGTTAAATGGAGTAAAAAGAGAGCTTAACCGTCGAAATATCTCAAACGAGAAGGAAATGACCGTTAGTTTTGGTCAAAATCGACGAAATCATTGAGATTTGCGAGCTGTTCCGCTTGTTTCGAAGCTGAAATGGCATGCATTGCATTCTGCACGTTAAATGGAGTAAAAAGAGCGCTTAAACTTCGAAATATCTCAAACGGGAAGGAAATGACGGTCAGTTTGGTCAATATCGACGAAATCATCGAGTTTTGCGAGATGTTCCGCTTGTTTAGACGTTGAAACTGGCATGTATTACATTCTGCACGTTAAATGGAATAAAAAGAGCGCTTAAACGTCGAAATATCTCAAACGGGAAGGAAATGACGGTCAGTTTTCATCAAAATCGACGAAATCATCGAGATTTCCGAGCTGTTCCGCTTGTTTAGACGTTGAAACTGCCTTGCATTACATTCTGCACGTTAAATGGAGTAAAAATAGCGCTTAAACGTCGAAATATCTCAAACGGGAAGGAAATGACGGTTAGTTTTCATCAAAATCGACGAAATCATCGAGATTTGCGAGCTGTTCCGCTTGTTTAGACGTTGAAACTGGCGTGCATTCCATTCTGCACGTTAAATGGAGTAAAAAGAGCGCTTAAACGTCGAAATATCTCAAACGGGAAGGAAATGACGGTCAGTTTTGGTCAATATCGACGAAATCATCGAGATTTGCGAGCTGTTCCGCTTGTTTCGAAGCTGAAACTAGCGTGTATTGCATTCTGCACGTTAAATGAAGTAAAAGGAGAGCTTAAACGTCGAAATATCGCAAACGGGAAGGAAATGACGGTTAGTTTTGGTCAAAATCGACGAAATCATCGAGATTTGCGAGCTCTTCTGCTTGTTTCGAAGCTGAAACAGGCGTGCATTGCATTCTGCACGTTAAATGAAGTAAAAGGAGAGCTTAAACGTCGAAATATCGCAAACGGGAAGGAAATGACGGTTAGTTCTGGTCAAAATCGACGAAATCATCGAGATTTGCGAGCTCTTCCGCTTGTTTCGAAGCTGAAACAGGCATGCATTGCATTCTGCACTTTAAATGGAGTAAAATGAGCGCTTAAACGTAGAAATATCTCAAACGGGAAGGAAATGACGGTTAGTTTTCATCAAAATCGACGAAATCATCGAGATTTGCGAGCTGTTCCGCTTGTTTCGAAGCTGAAACTGGCATGCATTGCATTTTGCACGTTAAATCGAGTAAAAAGGGCGCTTAAACGTCGAAATATCTCAAGCGGGAAGGAAATGACGGTCAGTTTTCGTCAAAATCGACGAAATCATCGAGATTTGCGTGATGTTCCGCTTGCTTAGACGTTGAAACTGGCATGTATTGCATTCTGCACTTTAAATGGAGTAAAAAGGGCGCTTAAACGTCGAAATATCTCCAACGGGAAGGAAATGACGGTCAGTTTTGGTCAAAATCGTCGAAATCATCGAGATTTGCGATCTGTTCCGCTTGTTTAGACGTTGAAACTGGCTTGCATTATATTCTGCACGTTAAATCGAGTAAAAAGGGCGCTTAAACGTCGAAATATCTCAAACGTGAAGGAAATGACGGTTAGTTTTGGTCAATATCGACGAAATCATCGAAATTTGCCAGCTGTTCCGCTTGTTTAGACGTTGAAACTGCCTTGCTTTACATTCTGCACGTTAAATGGAGTAAAACGGGCGCTTAAACGTCGAAATATCTCAAACGGGAAGGAAATGACGGTTAGTTTTCATCAAAATCGACGAAATCATCGAGATTCGCGAGCTGTTCCGCTTGTTTCGAAGCTGAAACTGGTGTGCATTGCATTCTGCACTTTAAATGGAGTAAAAAGGGCGCTTAAACGTCGAAATATCTCAAGAGGGAAGGAAATGACGGTCACTTTTGGTCAAAATCGACGAAATCATCGAGATTTGCGAGCTGTTAAGCTTGTTTCGAAGCTGAAACTGGCGTGCATTGCATTCTGCACTTTAAATGGAGTAAAAAGAGCGCTTAAACGTCGAAATATCTCAAACGGGAAGGAAATGACGGTCAGTTTTGGTCAATATCGACGAAATCATCGAGATTTGCGAGCTGTTCCGCTTGTTTAGACGTTGAAACTGGCATGCATTGCATTCTGCACGTTAAATGAAGTAAAAGGAGAGCTTAAACGTAGAAATATCTCAAACGGGAAGGAAATGACGGTTAGTTTTCATCAAAATCGACGAAATCATCGAGATTTGCGAGCTGTTCCGCTTGTTTCGAAGCTGAAACTGGCATGCATTGCATTCTGCACGTTAAATGGAGTAAAAAGAGAGCTTAAACGTCGAAATATCTCAAACGGGAAGGAATTGACGGTCAGTTTTGGTCAAAATCGACGAAATCATCGGGATTTGCGAGCTGTTCCGCTTGTTTCGTAGCTGAAACTGGCGTGCATTGCATTCTTCACGTTAAATGGAGTAAAAAGAGCGCTTAAACTTCGAAATATCTCAAGCGGGAAGGAAATGACGGTCACTTTTGGTCAAAATCGACGAAATCATCGAGATTTGCGAGCTGTTCCGCTTGTTTAGACGTTGAAACTGGCGTGCATTACATTCTGCACGTTAAATGGAGTAAAAAGAGCGCTTAAACGTCGAAATATCTCAAACGGGAAGGAAATGACGGTCAGTTTTGGTCAATATCGACGAAATCATCGAGATTTGCGAGCTGTTCCTCTTGTTTCGAAGCTGAAACTAGCGTGTATTGCATTCTGCACGTTAAATGAAGTAAAAGGAGAGCTTAAACGTCGAAATATCGCAAACGGGAAGGAAATGACGGTTAGTTTTGGTCAAAATCGACGAAATCATCGAGATTTGCGAGCTCTTCTGCTTGTTTCGAAGCTGAAACAGGCGTGCATTGCATTCTGCACGTTAAATGAAGTAAAAGGAGAGCTTAAACGTCGAAATATCGCAAACGGGAAGGAAATGACGGTCAGTTTTCGTCAAAATCGACGAAATCATCGAGATTTGCGAGCTCTTCCGCTTGTTTCGAAGCTGAAACAGGCATGCATTGCATTCTGCACTTTAAATGGAGTAAAATGAGCGCTTAAACGTAGAAATATCTCAAACGGGAAGGAAATGACGGTTAGTTTTCATCAAAATCGACGAAATCATCGAGATTTGCGAGCTGTTCCGCTTGTTTCGAAGCTGAAACTGGCATGCATTGCATTCTGCACGTTAAATCGAGTAAAAAGGGCGCTTAAACGTCGAAATATCTCAAGCGGGAAGGAAATGACGGTCAGTTTTCGTCAAAATCGACGAAATCATCGAGATTTGCGTGATGGTCCGCTTGCTTAGACGTTGAAACTGGCATGTATTGCATTCTGCACTTTAAATGGAGTAAAAAGGGCGCTTAAACGTCGAAATATCTCAAACGGGAAGGAAATGACGGTCAGTTTTGGTCAAAATCGTCGAAATCATCGAGATTTGCGATCTGTTCCGCTTGTTTAGACGTTGAAACTGGCTTGCATTATATTCTGCACGTTAAATCGAGTAAAAAGGGCGCTTAAACGTGGCCAATGCCAGTTCAGTATTGATGGTGTCAATGTCCGCTAGTGGATCGACCTGGCTGGCAACGTGGACGATGTTATCATCGTCGAAACAGCGAACGACATGGCCGATGGCTTCAGTTTCACGGATGTTGGTTAAAAAGGGCGCTTAAAACGTCGAAATATCTCAAGAGGGAAGGAAATGACGGTCACTTTTGGTCAAAATCGACGAAATCATCGAGATTTGCGAGCTGTTAAGCTTGTTTCGAAGCTGAAACTGGCGTGCATTGCATTCTGCACTTTAAATGGAGTAAAAAGAGCGCTTAAAACGTCGAAATATCTCAAACGGGAAGGAAATGACGGTCAGTTTTGGTCAATATCGACGAAATCATCGAGATTTGCGAGCTGTTCCGCTTGTTTAGACGTTGAAACTGGCATGCATTGCATTCTGCACGTTAAATGAAGTAAAAGGAGAGCTTAAACGTAGAAATATCTCAAACGGGAAGGAAATGACGGTTAGTTTTCATCAAAATCGACGAAATCATCGAGATTTGCGAGCTGTTCCGCTTGTTTCGAAGCTGAAACTGGCATGCATTGCATTCTGCACGTTAAATGGAGTAAAAAGAGAGCTTAAACGTCGAAATATCTCAAACGGGAAGGAAATGACGGTTAGTTTTGGTCAAAATCGACGAAATCATCGAGATTTGCGAGCTCTTCTGCTTGTTTCGAAGCTGAAACAGGCGTGCATTGCATTCTGCACGTTAAATGAAGTAAAAGGAGAGCATAAACGTCGAAATATCGCAAACGGGAAGGAAATGACGGTTAGTTTTCATCAAAATCGACGAAATCATCGAGATTTGCGAGCTGTTCCGCTTGTTTCGAAGGTGAAACTGGCATGCATTGCATTCTGCACGTTAAATCGAGTAAAAAGGGCGCTTAAACGTCGAAATATCTCAAGCGGGAAGGAAATGACGGTCAGTTTTCGTCAAAATCGACGAAATCATCGAGATTTGCGTGATGTTCCGCTTGCTTAGACGTTGAAACTGGCATGTATTGCATTCTGCACTTTAAATGGAGTAAAAAGAGCGCTTAAACGTCGAAATATCTCAAACGGGAAGGAAATGACGGTCAGTTTTGGTCAATATCGACGAAATCATCGAGATTTGCGAGCTGTTCCGCTTGTTTAGACGATGAAACTGGCGTGCATTGCATTCTTCACGTTAAATGGAGTAAAAAGAGCGCTTAAACTTCGAAATATCTCAAGCGGGAAGGAAATGACGGTCACTTTTGGTCAAAATCGACGAAATCATCGAGATTTGCGAGCTGTTCCGCTTGTTTAGACGTTGAAACTGGCGTGCATTACATTCTGCACGTTAAATGGAGTAAAAAGAGCGCTTAAACGTCGAAATATCTCAAACGGGAAGGAAATGACGGTCAGTTTTGGTCAATATCGACGAAATCATAGAGATTTGCGAGCTGTTCCGCTTGTTTCGAAGCTGAAACTAGCGTGTATTGCATTCTGCACGTTAAATGAAGTAAAAGGAGAGCTTAAACGTCGAAATATCGCAAACGGGAAGGAAATGACGGTTAGTTTTGGTCAAAATCGACGAAATCATCGAGATTTGCGAGCTGTTCCGCTTGTTTAGACGATGAAACTGGCATGCATTGCATTCTGCACGTTAAATGAAGTAAAAGGAGAGCTTAAACGTAGAAATATCTCAAACGGGAAGGAAATGACGGTTAGTTTTCATCAAAATCGACGAAATCATCGACATTTGCGAGCTGTTCCGCTTGTTTCGAAGCTGAAACTGGCGTGCATTGCATTCTGCACTTTAAATGGAGTAAAAAGAGCGCTTAAACGTCGAAATATCTCAAACGGGAAGGAAATGACGGTCAGTTTTGGTCAATATCGACGAAATCATCGAGATTTGCGAGCTGTTCCGCTTGTTTAGACGATGAAACTGGCATGCATTGCATTCTGCACGTTAAATGAAGTAAAAGGAGAGCTTAAACGTAGAAATATCTCAAACGGGAAGGAAATGACGGTTAGTTTTCATCAAAATCGACGAAATCATCGACATTTGCGAGCTGTTCCGCTTGTTTCGAAGCTGAAACTGGCATGCATTGCATTCTGCACGTTAAATGGAGTAAAAAGAGAGCTTAAACGTCGAAATATCTCAAACGGGAAGGAATTGACGGTCAGTTTTGGTCAAAATCGACGAAATCATCGGGATTTGCGAGCTGTTCCGCTTGTTTCGTAGCTGAAACTGGCGTGCATTGCATTCTTCACGTTAAATGGAGTAAAAAGAGCGCTTAAACTTCGAAATATCTCAAGCGGGAAGGAAATGACGGTCACTTTTGGTCAAAATCGACGAAATCATCGAGATTTGCGAGCTGTTCCGCTTGTTTAGACGTTGAAACTGGCGTGCATTACATTCTGCACGTTAAATGGAGTAAAAAGAGCGCTTAAACGTCGAAATATCTCAAACGGGAAGGAAATGACGGTCAGTTTTGGTCAATATCGACGAAATCATAGAGATTTGCGAGCTGTTCCGCTTGTTTCGAAGCTGAAACTAGCGTGTATTGCATTCTGCACGTTAAATGAAGTAAAAGGAGAGCTTAAACGTCGAAATATCGCAAACGGGAAGGAAATGACGGTTAGTTTTGTTCAAAATCGACGAAATCATCGAGATTTGCGAGCTCTTCTGCTTGTTTCGAAGCTGAAACAGGCGTGCATTGCATTCTGCACGTTAAATGAAGTAAAAGGAGAGCATAAACGTCGAAATATCGCAAACGGGAAGGAAATGACGGTTAGTTTTCATCAAAATCGACGAAATCATCGAGATTTGCGAGCTGTTCCGCTTGTTTCGAAGGTGAAACTGGCATGCATTGCATTCTGCACGTTAAATCGAGTAAAAAGGGCGCTTAAACGTCGAAATATCTCAAGCGGGAAGGAAATGACGGTCAGTTTTCGTCAAAATCGACGAAATCATCGAGATTTGCGTGATGTTCCGCTTGCTTAGACGTTGAAACTGGCATGTATTGCATTCTGCACTTTAAATGGAGTAAAAAGAGAGCTTAAACGTCGAAATATCTCAACCGGGAAGGAAATGACGGTCAGTTTTGGTCAATATCGACGAAATCATCGAGATTTGCTAGCTGTTCCGCTTGTTTAGACGTTGAAACTGGCATGCATTGCATTCTGCACGTTAAATGAAGTAAAAGGAGAGCTTAAACGTCGAAATATCTCAAACGGGAAGGAAATGACGGTCAGTTTTGGTCAATATCGACGAAATCATCGAGATTTGCGAGCTGTTCCGCTTGTTTCGAAGCTGAAACTGGCGTGCATTGCATTCTGCACTTTAAATGGAGTAAAAAGAGCGCTTAAACGTCGAAATATCTCAAACGGGAAGGAAATGACGGTCAGTTTTGGTCAATATCGACGAAATCATCGAGATTTGCGAGCTGTTCCGCTTGTTTAGACGATGAAACTGGCATGCATTGCATTCTGCACGTTAAATGAAGTAAAAGGAGAGCTTAAACGTAGAAATATCTCAAACGGGAAGGAAATGACGGTTAGTTTTCATCAAAATCGACGAAATCATCGACATTTGCGAGCTGTTCCGCTTGTTTCGAAGCTGAAACTGGCATGCATTGCATTCTGCACGTTAAATGGAGTAAAAAGAGAGCTTAAACGTCGAAATATCTCAAACGGGAAGGAAATGACGGTCAGTTTTGGTCAATATCGACGAAATCATAGAGATTTGCGAGCTGTTCCGCTTGTTTCGAAGCTGAAACTAGCGTGTATTGCATTCTGCACGTTAAATGAAGTAAAAGGAGAGCTTAAACGTCGAAATATCTCAAACGGGAAGGAAATGACGGTCACTTTTGGTCAAAATCGACGAAATCATCGAGATTTGCGAGCTGTTAAGCTTGTTTCGAAGCTGAAACTGGCGTGCATTGCATTCTGCACTTTAAATGGAGTAAAAAGAGCGCTTAAACGTCGAAATATCTCAAACGGGAAGGAAATGACGGTCAGTTTTGGTCAATATCGACGAAATCATCGAGATTTGCGAGCTGTTCCGCTTGTTTAGACGTTGAAACTGGCATGCATTGCATTCTGCACGTTAAATGAAGTAAAAGGAGAGCTTAAACGTAGAAATATCTCAAACGGGAAGGAAATGACGGTTAGTTTTCATCAAAATCGACGAAATCATCGAGATTTGCGAGCTGTTCCGCTTGTTTCGAAGCTGAAACTGGCATGCATTGCATTCTGCACGTTAAATGGAGTAAAAAGAGAGCTTAAACGTCGAAATATCTCAAACGGGAAGGAATTGACGGTCAGTTTTGGTCAAAATCGACGAAATCATCGGGATTTGCGAGCTGTTCCGCTTGTTTCGTAGCTGAAACTGGCGTGCATTGCATTCTTCACGTTAAATGGAGTAAAAAGAGCGCTTAAACTTCGAAATATCTCAAGCGGGAAGGAAATGACGGTCACTTTTGGTCAAAATAGACGAAATCATCGAGATTTGCGAGCTGTTCCGCTTGTTTAGACGTTGAAACTGGCGTGCATTACATTCTGCACGTTAAATGGAGTAAAAAGAGCGCTTAAACGTCGAAATATCTCAAACGGGAAGGAAATGACGGTCAGTTTTGGTCAATATCGACGAAATCATAGAGATTTGCGAGCTGTTCCGCTTGTTTCGAAGATGAAACTAGCGTGTATTGCATTCTGCACGTTAAATGAAGTAAAAGGAGAGCTTAAACGTCGAAATATCGCAAACGGGAAGGAAATGACGGTTAGTTTTGGTCAAAATCGACGAAATCATCGAAATTTGCGAGCTCTTCTGCTTGTTTCGAAGCTGAAACAGGCGTGCATTGCATTCTGCACGTTAAATGAAGTAAAAGGAGAGCTTAAACGTCGAAATATCGCAAACGGGAAGGAAATGACGGTTAGTTCTGGTCAAAATCGACGAAATCATCGAGATTTGCGAGCTCTTCCGCTTGTTTCGAAGCTGAAACAGGCATGCATTGCATTCTGCACTTTAAATGGAGTAAAATGAGCGCTTAAACGTAGAAATATCTCAAACGGGAAGGAAATGACGGTTAGTTTTCATCAAAATCGACGAAATCATCGAGATTTGCGAGCTGTTCCGCTTGTTTCGAAGGTGAAACTGGCATGCATTGCATTCTGCACGTTAAATCGAGTAAAAAGGGCGCTTAAACGTCGAAATATCTCAAGCGGGAAGGAAATGACGGTCAGTTTTCGTCAAAATCGACGAAATCATCGAGATTTGCGTGATGTTCCGCTTGCTTAGACGTTGAAACTGGCATGTATTGCATTCTGCACTTTAAATGGAGTAAAAAGAGAGCTTAAACGTCGAAATATCTCAACCGGGAAGGAAATGACGGTCAGTTTTGGTCAATATCGACGAAATCATCGAGATTTGCTAGCTGTTCCGCTTGTTTAGACGTTGAAACTGGCATGCATTGCATTCTGCACGTTAAATGAAGTAAAAGGAGAGCTTAAACGTCGAAATATCTCAAACGGGAAGGAAATGACGGTCAGTTTTGGTCAATATCGACGAAATCATCGAGATTTGCGAGCTGTTCCGCTTGTTTCGAAGCTGAAACTGGCGTGCATTGCATTCTGCACTTTAAATGGAGTAAAAAGAGCGCTTAAACGTCGAAATATCTCAAACGGGAAGGAAATGACGGTCAGTTTTGGTCAATATCGACGAAATCATCGAGATTTGCGAGCTGTTCCGCTTGTTTAGACGATGAAACTGGCATGCATTGCATTCTGCACGTTAAATGAAGTAAAAGGAGAGCTTAAACGTAGAAATATCTCAAACGGGAAGGAAATGACGGTTAGTTTTCATCAAAATCGACGAAATCATCGACATTTGCGAGCTGTTCCGCTTGTTTCGAAGCTGAAACTGGCATGCATTGCATTCTGCACGTTAAATGGAGTAAAAAGAGAGCTTAAACGTCGAAATATCTCAAGCGGGAAGGAATTGACGGTCAGTTTTGGTCAAAATCGACGAAATCATCGGGATTTGCGAGCTGTTCCGCTTGTTTCGTAGCTGAAACTGGCGTGCATTGCATTCTTCACGTTAAATGGAGTAAAAAGAGCGCTTAAACTTCGAAATATCTCAAGCGGGAAGGAAATGACGGTCACTTTTGGTCAAAATCGACGAAATCATCGAGATTTGCGAGCTGTTCCGCTTGTTTAGACGTTGAAACTGGCGTGCATTACATTCTGCACGTTAAATGGAGTAAAAAGAGCGCTTAAACGTCGAAATATCTCAAACGGGAAGGAAATGACGGTCAGTTTTGGTCAATATCGACGAAATCATAGAGATTTGCGAGCTGTTCCGCTTGTTTCGAAGCTGAAACTAGCGTGTATTGCATTCTGCACGTTAAATGAAGTAAAAGGAGAGCTTAAACGTCGAAATATCGCAAACGGGAAGGAAATGACGGTTAGTTTTGGTCAAAATCGACGAAATCATCGAGATTTGCGAGCTCTTCTGCTTGTTTCGAAGCTGAAACAGGCGTGCATTGCATTCTGCACGTTAAATGAAGTAAAAGGAGAGCATAAACGTCGAAATATCGCAAACGGGAAGGAAATGACGGTTAGTTTTCATCAAAATCGACGAAATCATCGAGATTTGCGAGCTGTTCCGCTTGTTTCGAAGGTGAAACTGGCATGCATTGCATTCTGCACGTTAAATCGAGTAAAAAGGGCGCTTAAACGTCGAAATATCTCAAGCGGGAAGGAAATGACGGTCAGTTTTCGTCAAAATCGACGAAATCATCGAGATTTGCGTGATGTTCCGCTTGCTTAGACGTTGAAACTGGCATGTATTGCATTCTGCACTTTAAATGGAGTAAAAAGAGCGCTTAAACGTCGAAATATCTCAAACGGGAAGGAAATGACGGTCAGTTTTGGTCAATATCGACGAAATCATCGAGATTTGCGAGCTGTTCCGCTTGTTTAGACGATGAAACTGGCATGCATTGCATTCTGCACGTTAAATGAAGTAAAAGGAGAGCTTAAACGTAGAAATATCTCAAACGGGAAGGAAATGACGGTTAGTTTTCATCAAAATCGACGAAATCATCGACATTTGCGAGCTGTTCCGCTTGTTTCGAAGCTGAAACTGGCATGCATTGCATTCTGCACGTTAAATGGAGTAAAAAGAGAGCTTAAACGTCGAAATATCTCAAGCGGGAAGGAATTGACGGTCAGTTTTGGTCAAAATCGACGAAATCATCGGGATTTGCGAGCTGTTCCGCTTGTTTCGTAGCTGAAACTGGCGTGCATTGCATTCTTCACGTTAAATGGAGTAAAAAGAGCGCTTAAACTTCGAAATATCTCAAGCGGGAAGGAAATGACGGTCACTTTTGGTCAAAATCGACGAAATCATCGAGATTTGCGAGCTGTTCCGCTTGTTTAGACGTTGAAACTGGCGTGCATTACATTCTGCACGTTAAATGGAGTAAAAAGAGCGCTTAAACGTCGAAATATCTCAAACGGGAAGGAAATGACGGTCAGTTTTGGTCAATATCGACGAAATCATAGAGATTTGCGAGCTGTTCCGCTTGTTTCGAAGCTGAAACTAGCGTGTATTGCATTCTGCACGTTAAATGAAGTAAAAGGAGAGCTTAAACGTCGAAATATCGCAAACGGGAAGGAAATGACGGTTAGTTTTGGTCAAAATCGACGAAATCATCGAGATTTGCGAGCTCTTCTGCTTGTTTCGAAGCTGAAACAGGCGTGCATTGCATTCTGCACGTTAAATGAAGTAAAAGGAGAGCATAAACGTCGAAATATCGCAAACGGGAAGGAAATGACGGTTAGTTTTCATCAAAATCGACGAAATCATCGAGATTTGCGAGCTGTTCCGCTTGTTTCGAAGGTGAAACTGGCATGCATTGCATTCTGCACGTTAAATCGAGTAAAAAGGGCGCTTAAACGTCGAAATATCTCAAGCGGGAAGGAAATGACGGTCAGTTTTCGTCAAAATCGACGAAATCATCGAGATTTGCGTGATGTTCCGCTTGCTTAGACGTTGAAACTGGCATGTATTGCATTCTGCACTTTAAATGGAGTAAAAAGAGAGCTTAAACGTCGAAATATCTCAACCGGGAAGGAAATGACGGTCAGTTTTGGTCAATATCGACGAAATCATCGAGATTTGCTAGCTGTTCCGCTTGTTTAGACGTTGAAACTGGCATGCATTGCATTCTGCACGTTAAATGAAGTAAAAGGAGAGCTTAAACGTCGAAATATCTCAAACGGGAAGGAAATGACGGTCAGTTTTGGTCAATATCGACGAAATCATCGAGATTTGCGAGCTGTTCCGCTTGTTTCGAAGCTGAAACTGGCGTGCATTGCATTCTGCACTTTAAATGGAGTAAAAAGAGCGCTTAAACGTCGAAATATCTCAAACGGGAAGGAAATGACGGTCAGTTTTGGTCAATATCGACGAAATCATCGAGATTAGCGAGCTGTTCCGCTTGTTTAGACGATGAAACTGGCATGCATTGCATTCTGCACGTTAAATGAAGTAAAAGGAGAGCTTAAACGTAGAAATATCTCAAACGGGAAGGAAATGACGGTTAGTTTTCATCAAAATCGACGAAATCATCGACATTTGCGAGCTGTTCCGCTTGTTTCGAAGCTGAAACTGGCATGCATTGCATTCTGCACGTTAAATGGAGTAAAAAGAGAGCTTAAACGTCGAAATATCTCAAACGGGAAGGAAATGACGGTCAGTTTTGGTCAATATCGACGAAATCATAGAGATTTGCGAGCTGTTCCGCTTGTTTCGAAGCTGAAACTAGCGTGTATTGCATTCTGCACGTTAAATGAAGTAAAAGGAGAGCTTAAACGTCGAAATATCTCAAGCGGGAAGGAAATGACGGTCACTTTTGGTCAAAATCGACGAAATCATCGAGATTTGCGAGCTGTTCCGCTTGTTTCGTAGCTGAAACTGGCGTGCGTTGCATTCTTCACGTTAAATGGAGTAAAAAGAGCGCTTAAACTTCGAAATATCTCAAGCGGGAAGGAAATGACGGTCACTTTTGGTCAAAATCGACGAAATCATCGAGATTTGCGAGCTGTTCCGCTTGTTTAGACGTTGAAACTGGCGTGCATTACATTCTGCACGTTAAATGGAGTAAAAAGAGCGCTTAAACGTCGAAATATCTCAAACGGGAAGGAAATGACGGTCAGTTTTGGTCAATATCGACGAAATCATAGAGATTTGCGAGCTGTTCCGCTTGTTTCGAAGCTGAAACTAGCGTGTATTGCATTCTGCACGTTAAATGAAGTAAAAGGAGAGCTTAAACGTCGAAATATCGCAAACGGGAAGGAAATGACGGTTAGTTTTGGTCAAAATCGACGAAATCATCGAGATTTGCGAGCTCTTCTGCTTGTTTCGAAGCTGAAACAGGCGTGCATTGCATTCTGCACGTTAAATGAAGTAAAAGGAGAGCATAAACGTCGAAATATCGCAAACGGGAAGGAAATGACGGTTAGTTCTGGTCAAAATCGATGAAATCATCGAGATTTGCGAGCTCTTCCGCTTGTTTCGAAGCTGAAACAGGCATGCATTGCATTCTGCACTTTAAATGGAGTAAAATGAGCGCTTAAACGTAGAAATATCTCAAACGGGAAGGAAATGACGGTTAGTTTTCATCAAAATCGACGAAATCATCGAGATTTGCGAGCTGTTCCGCTTGTTTCGAAGGTGAAACTGGCATGCATTGCATTCTGCACGTTAAATCGAGAAAAAAGGGCGCTTAAACGTCGAAATATCTCAAACGGGAAGGAAATGACGGTCAGTTTTGCTCAATATCGACGAAATCATCGAGATTTGCGAGCTGTTCCGCTTGTTTAGACGTTGAAACTGGCTTGCATTATATTCTGCACGTTAAATCGAGTAAAAAGGGCGGTTAAACGTCGAAATATCTCAAACGGGAAGGAAATGACGGTCAGTTTTGGTCAAAATCGTCGAAATCATCGAGATTTGCGAGCTGTTCCGCTTGTTTAGACGTTGAAACTGGCTTGCATTATATTCTGCACGTTAAATCAAGTAAAAAGGGCGCTTAAACGTCGAAATATCTCAAGAGGGAAGGAAATGACGGTCACTTTTGGTCAAAATCGACGAAATCATCGAGATTTGCGAGCTGTTAAGCTTGTTTCGAAGCTGAAACTGGCGTGCATTGCATTCTGCACTTTAAATGGAGTAAAAAGAGCGCTTAAACGTCGACATATCTCAAACGGGAAGGAAATGACGGTCAGTTTTGGTCAATATCGACGAAATCATCGAGATTTGCGAGCTGTTCCGCTTGTTTAGTCGTTGAAACTGGCATGCATTGCATTCTGCACGTTAAATGAAGTAAAAGGAGAGCTTAAACGTAGAAATATCTCAAACGGGAAGGAAATGACGGTTAGTTTTCATCAAAATCGACGAAATCATCGAGATTTGCGAGCTGTTCCGCTTGTTTCGAAGCTGAAACTGGCATGCATTGCATTCTGCACGTTAAATGGAGTAAAAAGAGAGCTTAAACGTCGAAATATCTCAAACGGGAAGGAATTGACGGTCAGTTTTGGTCAAAATCGACGAAATCATCGGGATTTGCGAGCTGTTCCGCTTGTTTCGTAGCTGAAACTGGCGTGCATTGCATTCTTCACGTTAAATGGAGTAAAAAGAGCGCTTAAACTTCGAAATATCTAAAGCGGGAAGGAAATGACGGTCACCTTTGGTCAAAATCGACGAAATCATCGAGATTTGCGAGCTGTTCCGCTTGTTTAGACGTTGAAACTGGCGTGCATTACATTCTGCACGTTAAATGGAGTAAAAAGAGCGCTTAAGCGTCGAAATATCTCAAGAGGGAAGGAAATGACGGTCACTTTTGGTCAAAATCGACGAAATCATCGAGATTTGCGAGCTGTTCCGCTTGTTTCGAAGCTGAAACTGGCATGCATTGCATTCTGCACGTTAAATGGAGTAAATGGAGAGCTTAAACGTCGAAATATCTCAAACGGGAAGGAATTGACGGTCAGTTTTGTTCAAAATCGACGAAATCATCGGGATTTGCGAGCTTTTCCGCTTGTTTCGTAGCTGAAACTGGCGTGCATTGCATTCTTCACGTTAAATGGAGTAAAAAGAGCGCTTAAACTTCGAAATATCTCAAGCGGGAAGGAAATGACGGTCACTTTGGTCATAATCGACGAAATCATCGAGATTTGCGAGCTGTTCCGCTTGTTTAGACGTTGAAACTGGCGTGCATTACATTCTGCACGATAAATGGCGCAAAAAGAGAGCTTAAACGTCGAAATATCTCAAACGGGAAGGAAATGACGGTTAGTTTTCGTCAAAATCGACGAAATCATCGAGATTTGCGAGCTGTTCCGCTTGTTTCGAAGCTGTAACTGCCTTGCTTTGCATTCTGCACGTTAAATGGAGTAAAAAGAGCGCTTAAACGTCGAAATATCTCAAACGGGAAGGAAATGACTTTCACTTTTGGACAAAATCGACGAAATCATCGGGATTTGCGAGCTGTTCCGCTTGTTTCGTAGCTGAAACTGGCGTGCATTGCATTCTGCACTTTAAATGGAGTAAAAAGAGCGCTTAAACGTAGAAATATCTCAAACGGGAAGCCAATGACGGTCAGTTTTGGTCAAAATCGTCGAAATCATCGAGATTTGCGAGCTGCTCCGCTTGTTTAGACGTTGAAACTGGCGTGCATTGCATTCTGCACGATAAATGGAGCAAAAAGAGAGCTTAAACGTCGAAATATCTCAAACGGGAAGGAAATGACGGTTAGTTTTCGTCAAAATTGACGAAATCATCGAGATTTGCGAGCTGTTCCGCTTGTTTCGAAACTGTAACTGGCGTGCATTGCATTCTGCACGTTAAATGGAGTAAAAAGAGAGCTTAAACGTCGAAATATCTCAAACGGGAAGAAATGACGGTCAGTTTTGGTCATAATCGACGAAATCATCGAGATTTGCGAGCTGTTCCGCTTGTTTCGAAGCTGAAACTGGCGTGCATTGCATTCTGCACGTTAAATGGAGTAAAAAGAGCGCTTAAACTTCGAAATATCTCAAGCGGGAAGGAAATGACGGTCACTTTTGGTCAAAATCGACGAAATCATCGAGATTTGCGAGCTGTTCCGCTTGTTTAGACGTTGAAACTGGCATGCATTACATTCTGCACGTTAAATGGAGTAAAAAGAGCGCTTAAACGTCGAAATATCTCAAACGGGAAGGAAATGACGGTCAGTTTTGGTCAATATCGACGAAATCATAGAGATTTGCGAGCTGTTCCGCTTGTTTCGAAGCTGAAACTAGCGTGTATTGCATTCTGCACGTTAAATGAAGTAAAAGGAGAGCTTAAACGTCGAAATATCGCAAACGGGAAGGAAATGACGGTTAGTTTTGGTCAAAATCGACGAAATCATCGAGATTTGCGAGCTCTTCTGCTTGTTTCGAAGCTGAAACAGGCGTGCATTGCATTCTGCACGTTAAATGAAGTAAAAGGAGAGCATAAACGTCGAAATATCGCAAACGGGAAGGAAATGACGGTTAGTTTTCATCAAAATCGACGAAATCATCGAGATTTGCGAGCTGTTCCGCTTGTTTCGAAGGTGAAACTGGCATGCATTGCATTCTGCACGTTAAATCGAGTAAAAAGGGCGCTTAAACGTCGAAATATCTCAAGCGGGAAGGAAATGACGGTCAGTTTTCGTCAAAATCGACGAAATCATCGAGATTTGCGTGATGTTCCGCTTGCTTAGACGTTGAAACTGGCATGTATTGCATTCTGCACTTTAAATGGAGTAAAAAGAGAGCTTAAACGTCGAAATATCTCAACCGGGAGGGAAATGACGGTCAGTTTTGGTCAATATCGACGAAATCATCGAGATTTGCTAGCTGTTCCGCTTGTTTAGACGTTGAAACTGGCATGCATTGCATTCTGCACGTTAAATGAAGTAAAAGGAGAGCTTAAACGTCGAAATATCTCAAACGGGAAGGAAATGACGGTCAGTTTTGGTCAATATCGACGAAATCATCGAGATTTGCGAGCTGTTCCGCTTGTTTCGAAGCTGAAACTGGCGTGCATTGCATTCTGCACTTTAAATGGAGTAAAAAGAGCGCTTAAACGTCGAAATATCTCAAACGGGAAGGAAATGACGGTCAGTTTTGGTCAATATCGACGAAATCATCGAGATTTGCGAGCTGTTCCGCTTGTTTAGACGATGAAACTGGCATGCATTGCATTCTGCACGTTAAATGAAGTAAAAGGAGAGCTTAAACGTAGAAATATCTCAAACGGGAAGGAAATGACGGTTAGTTTTCATCAAAATCGACGAAATCATCGACATTTGCGAGCTGTTCCGCTTGTTTCGAAGCTGAAACTGGCATGCATTGCATTCTGCACGTTAAATGGAGTAAAAAGAGAGCTTAAACGTCGAAATATCTCAAACGGGAAGGAAATGACGGTCAGTTTTGGTCAATATCGACGAAATCATAGAGATTTGCGAGCTGTTCCGCTTGTTTCGAAGCTGAAACTAGCGTGTATTGCATTCTGCACGTTAAATGAAGTAAAAGGAGAGCTTAAACGTCGAAATATCTCAAACGGGAAGGAAATGACGGTCACTTTTGGTCAAAATCGACGAAATCATCGAGATTTGCGAGCTGTTAAGCTTGTTTCGAAGCTGAAACTGGCGTGCATTGCATTCTGCACTTTAAATGGAGTAAAAAGAGCGCTTAAACGTCGAAATATCTCAAACGGGAAGGAAATGACGGTCAGTTTTGGTCAATATCGACGAAATCATCGAGATTTGCGAGCTGTTCCGCTTGTTTAGACGTTGAAACTGGCATGCATTGCATTCTGCACGTTAAATGAAGTAAAAGGAGAGCTTAAACGTAGAAATATCTCAAACGGGAAGGAAATGACGGTTAGTTTTCATCAAAATCGACGAAATCATCGAGATTTGCGAGCTGTTCCGCTTGTTTCGAAGCTGAAACTGGCATGCATTGCATTCTGCACGTTAAATGGAGTAAAAAGAGAGCTTAAACGTCGAAATATCTCAAACGGGAAGGAATTGACGGTCAGTTTTGGTCAAAATCGACGAAATCATCGGGATTTGCGAGCTGTTCCGCTTGTTTCGTAGCTGAAACTGGCGTGCATTGCATTCTTCACGTTAAATGGAGTAAAAAGAGCGCTTAAACTTCGAAATATCTCAAGCGGGAAGGAAATGACGGTCACTTTTGGTCAAAATCGACGAAATCATCGAGATTTGCGAGCTGTTCCGCTTGTTTAGACGTTGAAACTGGCGTGCATTACATTCTGCACGTTAAATGGAGTAAAAAGAGCGCTTAAACGTCGAAATATCTCAAACGGGAAGGAAATGACGGTCAGTTTTGGTCAATATCGACGAAATCATAGAGATTTGCGAGCTGTTCCGCTTGTTTCGAAGATGAAACTAGCGTGTATTGCATTCTGCACGTTAAATGAAGTAAAAGGAGAGCTTAAACGTCGAAATATCGCAAACGGGAAGGAAATGACGGTTAGTTTTGGTCAAAATCGACGAAATCATCGAGATTTGCGAGCTCTTCTGCTTGTTTCGAAGCTGAAACAGGCGTGCATTGCATTCTGCACGTTAAATGAAGTAAAAGGAGAGCTTAAACGTCGAAATATCGCAAACGGGAAGGAAATGACGGTTAGTTCTGGTCAAAATCGACGAAATCATCGAGATTTGCGAGCTCTTCCGCTTGTTTCGAAGCTGAAACAGGCATGCATTGCATTCTGCACTTTAAATGGAGTAAAATGAGCGCTTAAACGTAGAAATATCTCAAACGGGAAGGAAATGACGGTTAGTTTTCATCAAAATCGACGAAATCATCGAGATTTGCGAGCTGTTCCGCTTGTTTCGAAGGTGAAACTGGCATGCATTGCATTCTGCACGTTAAATCGAGTAAAAAGGGCGCTTAAACGTCGAAATATCTCAAGCGGGAAGGAAATGACGGTCAGTTTTCGTCAAAATCGACGAAATCATCGAGATTTGCGTGATGTTCCGCTTGCTTAGACGTTGAAACTGGCATGTATTGCATTCTGCACTTTAAATGGAGTAAAAAGAGAGCTTAAACGTCGAAATATCTCAACCGGGAAGGAAATGACGGTCAGTTTTGGTCAATATCGACGAAATCATCGAGATTTGCTAGCTGTTCCGCTTGTTTAGACGTTGAAACTGGCATGCATTGCATTCTGCACGTTAAATGAAGTAAAAGGAGAGCTTAAACGTCGAAATATCTCAAACGGGAAGGAAATGACGGTCAGTTTTGGTCAATATCGACGAAATCATCGAGATTTGCGAGCTGTTCCGCTTGTTTCGAAGCTGAAACTGGCGTGCATTGCATTCTGCACTTTAAATGGAGTAAAAAGAGCGCTTAAACGTCGAAATATCTCAAACGGGAAGGAAATGACGGTCAGTTTTGGTCAATATCGACGAAATCATCGAGATTTGCGAGCTGTTCCGCTTGTTTAGACGATGAAACTGGCATGCATTGCATTCTGCACGTTAAATGAAGTAAAAGGAGAGCTTAAACGTAGAAATATCTCAAACGGGAAGGAAATGACGGTTAGTTTTCATCAAAATCGACGAAATCATCGACATTTGCGAGCTGTTCCGCTTGTTTCGAAGCTGAAACTGGCATGCATTGCATTCTGCACGTTAAATGGAGTAAAAAGAGAGCTTAAACGTCGAAATATCTCAAGCGGGAAGGAATTGACGGTCAGTTTTGGTCAAAATCGACGAAATCATCGGGATTTGCGAGCTGTTCCGCTTGTTTCGTAGCTGAAACTGGCGTGCATTGCATTCTTCACGTTAAATGGAGTAAAAAGAGCGCTTAAACGTCGAAATATCTCAAACGGGAAGGAAATGACGGTCAGTTTTGGTCAATATCGACGAAATCATCGAGATTTGCGAGCTGTTCCGCTTGTTTAGACGATGAAACTGGCATGCATTGCATTCTGCACGTTAAATGAAGTAAAAGGAGAGCTTAAACGTAGAAATATCTCAAACGGGAAGGAAATGACGGTTAGTTTTCATCAAAATCGACGAAATCATCGACATTTGCGAGCTGTTCCGCTTGTTTCGAAGCTGAAACTGGCATGCATTGCATTCTGCACGTTAAATGGAGTAAAAAGAGAGCTTAAACGTCGAAATATCTCAAGCGGGAAGGAATTGACGGTCAGTTTTGGTCAAAATCGACGAAATCATCGAGATTTGCGAGCTGTTCCGCTTGTTTAGACGTTGAAACTGGCGTGCATTACATTCTGCACGTTAAATGGAGTAAAAAGAGCGCTTAAACGTCGAAATATCTCAAACGGGAAGGAAATGACGGTCAGTTTTGGTCAATATCGACGAAATCATAGAGATTTGCGAGCTGTTCCGCTTGTTTCGAAGCTGAAACTAGCGTGTATTGCATTCTGCACGTTAAATGAAGTAAAAGGAGAGCTTAAACGTCGAAATATCGCAAACGGGAAGGAAATGACGGTTAGTTTTGGTCAAAATCGACGAAATCATCGAGATTTGCGAGCTCTTCTGCTTGTTTCGAAGCTGAAACAGGCGTGCATTGCATTCTGCACGTTAAATGAAGTAAAAGGAGAGCATAAAC
This sequence comes from Bombus flavifrons, assembly GCF_040668555.2. Taxonomy (NCBI): domain Eukaryota; kingdom Metazoa; phylum Arthropoda; class Insecta; order Hymenoptera; family Apidae; genus Bombus; species Bombus flavifrons. The sequence goes on from NC_138451.1 coordinate 1,912,181, forward strand.
GTCGAAATATCGCAAACGGGAAGGAAATGACGGTTAGTTTTCATCAAAATCGACGAAATCATCGAGATTTGCGAGCTGTTCCGCTTGTTTCGAAGGTGAAACTGGCATGCATTGCATTCTGCACGTTAAATCGAGTAAAAAGGGCGCTTAAACGTCGAAATATCTCAAGCGGGAAGGAAATGACGGTCAGTTTTCGTCAAAATCGACGAAATCATCGAGATTTGCGTGATGTTCCGCTTGCTTAGACGTTGAAACTGGCATGTATTGCTTTCTGCACTTTAAATGGAGTAAAAAGAGCGCTTAAACGTCGAAATATCTCAAACGGGAAGGAAATGACGGTCAGTTTTGGTCAATATCGACGAAATCATCGAGATTTGCGAGCTGTTCCGCTTGTTTAGACGATGAAACTGGCATGCATTGCATTCTGCACGTTAAATGAAGTAAAAGGAGAGCTTAAACGTAGAAATATCTCAAACGGGAAGGAAATGACGGTTAGTTTTCATCAAAATCGACGAAATCATCGACATTTGCGAGCTGTTCCGCTTGTTTCGAAGCTGAAACTGGCATGCATTGCATTCTGCACGTTAAATGGAGTAAAAAGAGAGCTTAAACGTCGAAATATCTCAAGCGGGAAGGAATTGACGGTCAGTTTTGGTCAAAATCGACGAAATCATCGGGATTTGCGAGCTGTTCCGCTTGTTTCGTAGCTGAAACTGGCGTGCATTGCATTCTTCACGTTAAATGGAGTAAAAAGAGCGCTTAAACTTCGAAATATCTCAAGCGGGAAGGAAATGACGGTCACTTTTGGTCAAAATCGACGAAATCATCGAGATTTGCGAGCTGTTCCGCTTGTTTAGACGTTGAAACTGGCGTGCATTACATTCTGCACGTTAAATGGAGTAAAAAGAGCGCTTAAACGTCGAAATATCTCAAACGGGAAGGAAATGACGGTCAGTTTTGGTCAATATCGACGAAATCATAGAGATTTGCGAGCTGTTCCGCTTGTTTCGAAGCTGAAACTAGCGTGTATTGCATTCTGCACGTTAAATGAAGTAAAAGGAGAGCTTAAACGTCGAAATATCGCAAACGGGAAGGAAATGACGGTTAGTTTTGGTCAAAATCGACGAAATCATCGAGATTTGCGAGCTCTTCTGCTTGTTTCGAAGCTGAAGCAGGCGTGCATTGCATTCTGCACGTTAAATGAAGTAAAAGGAGAGCATAAACGTCGAAATATCGCAAACGGGAAGGAAATGACGGTTAGTTTTCATCAAAATCGACGAAATCATCGAGATTTGCGAGCTGTTCCGCTTGTTTCGAAGGTGAAACTGGCATGCATTGCATTCTGCACGTTAAATCGAGTAAAAAGGGCGCTTAAACGTCGAAATATCTCAAGCGGGAAGGAAATGACGGTCAGTTTTCGTCAAAATCGACGAAATCATCGAGATTTGCGTGATGTTCCGCTTGCTTAGACGTTGAAACTGGCATGTATTGCATTCTGCACTTTAAATGGAGTAAAAAGAGAGCTTAAACGTCGAAATATCTCAACCGGGAAGGAAATGACGGTCAGTTTTGGTCAATATCGACGAAATCATCGAGATTTGCTAGCTGTTCCGCTTGTTTAGACGTTGAAACTGGCATGCATTGCATTCTGCACGTTAAATGAAGTAAAAGGAGAGCTTAAACGTCGAAATATCTCAAACGGGAAGGAAATGACGGTCAGTTTTGGTCAATATCGACGAAATCATCGAGATTTGCGAGCTGTTCCGCTTGTTTCGAAGCTGAAACTGGCGTGCATTGCATTCTGCACTTTAAATGGAGTAAAAAGAGCGCTTAAACGTCGAAATATCTCAAACGGGAAGGAAATGACGGTCAGTTTTGGTCAATATCGACGAAATCATCGAGATTTGCGAGCTGTTCCGCTTGTTTAGACGATGAAACTGGCATGCATTGCATTCTGCACGTTAAATGAAGTAAAAGGAGAGCTTAAACGTAGAAATATCTCAAACGGGAAGGAAATGACGGTTAGTTTTCATCAAAATCGACGAAATCATCGACATTTGCGAGCTGTTCCGCTTGTTTCGAAGCTGAAACTGGCATGCATTGCATTCTGCACGTTAAATGGAGTAAAAAGAGAGCTTAAACGTCGAAATATCTCAAACGGGAAGGAAATGACGGTCAGTTTTGGTCAATATCGACGAAATCATAGAGATTTGCGAGCTGTTCCGCTTGTTTCGAAGCTGAAACTAGCGTGTATTGCATTCTGCACGTTAAATGAAGTAAAAGGAGAGCTTAAACGTCGAAATATCTCAAGCGGGAAGGAAATGACGGTCACTTTTGGTCAAAATCGACGAAATCATCGAGATTTGCGAGCTGTTCCGCTTGTTTCGTAGCTGAAACTGGCGTGCGTTGCATTCTTCACGTTAAATGGAGTAAAAAGAGCGCTTAAACTTCGAAATATCTCAAGCGGGAAGGAAATGACGGTCACTTTTGGTCAAAATCGACGAAATCATCGAGATTTGCGAGCTGTTCCGCTTGTTTAGACGTTGAAACTGGCGTGCATTACATTCTGCACGTTAAATGGAGTAAAAAGAGCGCTTAAACGTCGAAATATCTCAAACGGGAAGGAAATGACGGTCAGTTTTGGTCAATATCGACGAAATCATAGAGATTTGCGAGCTGTTCCGCTTGTTTCGAAGCTGAAACTAGCATGTATTGCATTCTGCACGTTAAATGAAGTAAAAGGAGAGCTTAAACGTCGAAATATCGCAAACGGGAAGGAAATGACGGTTAGTTTTGGTCAAAATCGACGAAATCATCGAGATTTGCGAGCTCTTCTGCTTGTTTCGAAGCTGAAACAGGCGTGCATTGCATTCTGCACGTTAAATGAAGTAAAAGGAGAGCATAAACGTCGAAATATCGCAAACGGGAAGGAAATGACGGTTAGTTCTGGTCAAAATCGATGAAATCATCGAGATTTGCGAGCTCTTCCGCTTGTTTCGAAGCTGAAACAGGCATGCATTGCATTCTGCACTTTAAATGGAGTAAAATGAGCGCTTAAACGTAGAAATATCTCAAACGGGAAGGAAATGACGGTTAGTTTTCATCAAAATCGACGAAATCATCGAGATTTGCGAGCTGTTCCGCTTGTTTCGAAGGTGAAACTGGCATGCATTGCATTCTGCACGTTAAATCGAGAAAAAAGGGCGCTTAAACGTCGAAATATCTCAAACGGGAAGGAAATGACGGTCAGTTTTGCTCAATATCGACGAAATCATCGAGATTTGCGAGCTGTTCCGCTTGTTTAGACGTTGAAACTGGCTTGCATTATATTCTGCACGTTAAATCGAGTAAAAAGGGCGGTTAAACGTCGAAATATCTCAAACGGGAAGGAAATGACGGTCAGTTTTGGTCAAAATCGTCGAAATCATCGAGATTTGCGAGCTGTTCCGCTTGTTTAGACGTTGAAACTGGCTTGCATTATATTCTGCACGTTAAATCAAGTAAAAAGGGCGCTTAAACGTCGAAATATCTCAAGAGGGAAGGAAATGACGGTCACTTTTGGTCAAAATCGACGAAATCATCGAGATTTGCGAGCTGTTAAGCTTGTTTCGAAGCTGAAACTGGCGTGCATTGCATTCTGCACTTTAAATGGAGTAAAAAGAGCGCTTAAACGTCGACATATCTCAAACGGGAAGGAAATGACGGTCAGTTTTGGTCAATATCGACGAAATCATCGAGATTTGCGAGCTGTTCCGCTTGTTTAGTCGTTGAAACTGGCATGCATTGCATTCTGCACGTTAAATGAAGTAAAAGGAGAGCTTAAACGTAGAAATATCTCAAACGGGAAGGAAATGACGGTTAGTTTTCATCAAAATCGACGAAATCATCGAGATTTGCGAGCTGTTCCGCTTGTTTCGAAGCTGAAACTGGCATGCATTGCATTCTGCACGTTAAATGGAGTAAAAAGAGAGCTTAAACGTCGAAATATCTCAAACGGGAAGGAATTGACGGTCAGTTTTGGTCAAAATCGACGAAATCATCGGGATTTGCGAGCTGTTCCGCTTGTTTCGTAGCTGAAACTGGCGTGCATTGCATTCTTCACGTTAAATGGAGTAAAAAGAGCGCTTAAACTTCGAAATATCTAAAGCGGGAAGGAAATGACGGTCACCTTTGGTCAAAATCGACGAAATCATCGAGATTTGCGAGCTGTTCCGCTTGTTTAGACGTTGAAACTGGCGTGCATTACATTCTGCACGTTAAATGGAGTAAAAAGAGCGCTTAAGCGTCGAAATATCTCAAGAGGGAAGGAAATGACGGTCACTTTTGGTCAAAATCGACGAAATCATCGAGATTTGCGAGCTGTTCCGCTTGTTTCGAAGCTGAAACTGGCATGCATTGCATTCTGCACGTTAAATGGAGTAAATGGAGAGCTTAAACGTCGAAATATCTCAAACGGGAAGGAATTGACGGTCAGTTTTGTTCAAAATCGACGAAATCATCGGGATTTGCGAGCTTTTCCGCTTGTTTCGTAGCTGAAACTGGCGTGCATTGCATTCTTCACGTTAAATGGAGTAAAAAGAGCGCTTAAACTTCGAAATATCTCAAGCCGGAAGGAAATGACGGTCACTTTGGTCATAATCGACGAAATCATCGAGATTTGCGAGCTGTTCCGCTTGTTTAGACGTTGAAACTGGCGTGCATTACATTCTGCACGATAAATGGCGCAAAAAGAGAGCTTAAACGTCGAAATATCTCAAACGGGAAGGAAATGACGGTTAGTTTTCGTCAAAATCGACGAAATCATCGAGATTTGCGAGCTGTTCCGCTTGTTTCGAAGCTGTAACTGCCTTGCTTTGCATTCTGCACGTTAAATGGAGTAAAAAGAGCGCTTAAACGTCGAAATATCTCAAACGGGAAGGAAATGACTTTCACTTTTGGACAAAATCGACGAAATCATCGGGATTTGCGAGCTGTTCCGCTTGTTTCGTAGCTGAAACTGGCGTGCATTGCATTCTGCACGTTAAATGGAGTAAAAAGAGCGCTTAAACGTAGAAATATCTCAAACGGGAAGCCAATGACGGTCAGTTTTGGTCAAAATCGTCGAAATCATCGAGATTTGCGAGCTGCTCCGCTTGTTTAGACGTTGAAACTGGCGTGCATTGCATTCTGCACGATAAATGGAGCAAGAAGAGAGCTTAAACGTCGAAATATCTCAAACGGGAAGGAAATGACGGTTAGTTTTCGTCAAAATTGACGAAATCATCGAGATTTGCGAGCTGTTCCGCTTGTTTCGAAACTGTAACTGGCGTGCATTGCATTCTGCACGTTAAATGGAGTAAAAAGAGAGCTTAAACGTCGAAATATCTCAAACGGGAAGAAATGACGGTCAGTTTTGGTCATAATCGACGAAATCATCGAGATTTGCGAGCTGTTCCGCTTGTTTCGAAGCTGAAACTGGCGTGCATTGCATTCTGCACGTTAAATGGAGTAAAAAGAGCGCTTAAACGTAGAAATATCTCAAACGGGAAGGAAATGACGGTCAGTTTTGGTCAAAATCGAAGAAATCATCGAGATTTGCGAGCTGTGCCGCTTGTTTCGAAGCTGAAACTGGCGTGCATTGCATTCTGCACGTTAAATGGAGTAAAAAGAGCGCTTAAACGTAGAAATATCTCAAACGGGAAGGAAATGACGGTCAGTTTTGGTCAAAATCGAGGAAATCGTCGAGATTTGCGAGCTGCTCCGCTTGTTTCGAAGCTGAAACTGGCATGCATTGCATTCTTCACGTTAAATGGAGTAAAAAGAGCGCTTAAACTTCGAAATATCTCAAGCGGGAAGGAAATGACGGTCACTTTTGGTCAAAATCGACGAAATCATCGAGATTTGCGAGCTGTTCCGCTTGTTTAGACGTTGAAACTGGCGTGCATTACATTCTGCACAATAAATGGCGCAAAAAGAGAGCTTAAACGTCGAAATATCTCAAACGGGAAGGAAATGACGGTTAGTTTTCGTCAAAATCGACGAAATCATCGAGATTTGCGAGCTGTTCCGCTTGTTTCGAAGCTGTAACTGCCTTGCATTGCATTCTGCACGTTAAATGGAGTAAAAAGAGTGCTTAAACGTCGAAATATCTCAAACGGGAAGGAAATGACGGTCACTTTTGGACAAAATCGACGAAATCATCGGGATTTGCGAGCTGTTCCGCTTGTTTCGTAGCTGAAACTGGCGTGCATTGCATTCTGCACGTTAAATGGAGTAAAAAGAGCGCTTAAACGTAGAAATATCTCAAACGGGAAGGAAATGACGGTCAGTTTTGGTCAAAATCGACGAAATCATCGAGATTTGCGAGCTGTTCCGCTTGTTTCGAAGCTGTAACTGCCTTGCATTGCATTCTGCACGTTAAATGGAGTAAAAAGAGCGCTTAAACGTCGAAATATCTCAAACGGGAAGGAAATGACGGTCACTTTTGGACAAAATCGACGAAATCATCGGGATTTGCGAGCTGTTCCGCTTGTTTCGTAGCTGAAACTGGCGTGCATTGCATTCTGCACGTTAAATGGAGTAAAAAGAGCGCTTAAACGTAGAAATATCTCAAACGGGAAGGAAATGACGGTCAGTTTTGGTCAAAATCGACGAAATCATCGAGATTTGCGAGCTGTACCGCTTGTTTAGACGTTGAAACTGGCGTGCATTACATTCTGCACGATAAATGGCGCAAAAAGAGAGATTAAACGTCGAAATATCTCAAACGGGAAGGAAATGACGGTTAGTTTTCGCCAAAATCGACGAAATCATCTAGATTTGCGAGCTGTTCCGCTTGTTTCGAAGCTGTAACTGGCGTGCATTGCATTCTGCACGTTAAATGGAGTAAAAAGAGCGCTTAAACGTAGAAATATCTCAAACGGGAAGGAAATGACGGTCAGTTTTGGTCAAAATCGACGAAATCATCGAGATTTGCGAGCTGTTCCGCTTTTTCAGACGTTGAAACTGGCATGCATTGCATTCTGCACGTTAAATGGAGTAAAAAGAGCGCTTAAACGTCGAAATATCTCAAACGGGAAGGAAATGACGGTCACTTTTGGACAAAATCGACGAAATCATCGGGATTTGCGAGCTGTTCCGCTTGTTTCGTAGCTGAAACTGGAGTGCATTGCATTCTGCACGTTAAATGGAGTAAAAAGAGCGCTTAAACGTAGAAATATCTTAAACGGGAAGGAAATGACGGTCAGTTTTGCTCAAAATCGAAGAAATCATCGAGATTTGCGAGCTGTACCGCTTGTTTAGACGTTGAAACTGGCATGCATTACATTCTGCACGTTAAATGGAGTAAAAAGAGCGCTTAAACGTAGAAATATCTCAAACGTGAAGGAAATGACGGTCACTTTTGGTCAAAATCGACGAAATCATCGAGATTTGCGAGCTGTTCCGCTTGTTTAGACGTTGAAACTGGCATGCATTACATTCTGCACGTTAAATGGAGTAAAAAGAGCGCTTAAACGTAGAAATATCTCAAACGTGAAGGAAATGACGGTCACTTTTGGTCAAAATCGACGAAATCATCGAGATTTGCGAGCTGTTCCGCTCGTTTCGTAGCTGAAACTGGCGTGCATTGCATTCTGCACGTTAAATGGAGTAAAAAGAGCGCTTAAACGTAGAAATATCTCAAGCGGGAAGGAAATGACGGTCACTTTTGGTCAAAATCGACGAAATCATCGAGATTTGCGAGCTGTTCCGCTTGTTTAGACGTTGAAACTGGCGTGCATTACATTCTGCACGATAAATGGCGCAAAAAGAGAGCTTAAACGTCGAAATATCTCAAACGGGAAGGAAATGACGGTTAGTTTTCGTCAAAATCGACGAAATCATCGAGATTTGCGAGCTGTTCCGCTTGTTTCGAAGCTGAAACTGGCATGCATTGCATTCTGCACGTTACTGGAGTAAAAAGAGAGATTAAACGTCGAAATATCTCAAACGGGAAGGAAATGACGGTCAGTTTTGATCATAATCGACGAAATCATCGAGATTTGCGAGCTGTTCCGCTTGTTTCGAAGCTGAAACTGGCGTGCATTGCATTCTGCACGTTAAATGGAGTAAAAAGAGCGCTTAAACGTAGAAATATCTTAAACGGGAAGGAAATGACGGTCAGTTTTGGTCAAAATCGAAGAAATCATCGAGATTTGCGAGCTGTTCCGCTTTTTCAGACGTTGAAACTGGCATGCATTGCATTCTGCACGTTAAATGGAGTAAAAAGAGCGCTTAAACGTAGAAATATCTCAAACGGGAAGGAAATGACGGTCAGTTTTGGTCAAAATCGAGGAAGTCGTCGAGATTTGCGAGCTGCTCCGCTTGTTTCGAAGCTGAATCTGGCATGCATTGCATTCTTCACGTTAAATGGAGTAAAAAGAGCGCTTAAACTTCGAAATATCTCAAACGGGAAGGAAATGACGGTCACTTTTGGTCAAAATCGACGAAATCATCGAGATTTGCGAGCTGTTCCGCTCGTTTCGAAGCTGAAACTGGCGTGCATTGCATTCTGCACGTTAAATGGAGTAAAAAGAGCGCTTAAACGTCGAAATATCTCAAACCGGAAGGAAATGACGGTCAGTTTTGGTCAAAATCGACGAAATCATCGAGATTTGCGAGCTGTACCGCTTGTTTCGAAGCTGAAACTGGCGTGCATTGCATTCTGCACGTTAAATGGAGTAAAAAGAGCGCTTAAACGTCGAAATATCTCAAGCGGGAAGGAAATGACGGTCAGTTTTCGTCAAAATCGACGAAATCATCGAGATTTGCGTGATGTTCCGCTTGCTTAGACGTTGAAACTGGCATGTATTGCATTCTGCACCTTAAATGGAGTAAAAAGAGCGCTTAAACGTCGAAATATCTCAAACGGGAAGGAAATGACGGTCAGTTTTCGTCAAAATCGACGAAATCATCGAGATTTGCGAGCTGTTCCGCTTGTTTAGACGTTGAAACTGTCATGCATTACATTCTGCACGTTAAATGGAGTAAAAAGAGCGCTTAAACGTATTAATATCTCAAACGTGAAGGAAATGACGGTCACTTTTGGTCAAAATCGACGAAATCATCGAGATTTGCGAGCTGTTCCGCTCGTTTCGAAGCTGAAACTGCGTGCATTGCATTCTGCACGTTAAATGGAGTAAAAAGAGCGCTTAAAGGTCGAAATATCTCAAACGGGAAGGAAATGACGGTCAGTTTTCGTCAAAATCGACTAAATCATCGAGATTTGCGAGCTGTTCGGCTTGTTTAGACGTTGAAACTGGCTTGCATTACATTCTGCACGTTAAATAGCGTAAAAAGAGAGCTTAAACGTCGAAATATCTCAAACGGGAAGAAATGACGGTCAGTTTTGGTCATAATCGACGAAATCATCGAGATTTGCGAGCTGTTCCGCTTGTTTCGAAGCTGAAACTGGCGTGCATTGCATTCTGCACGTTAAATGGAGTAAAAAGAGCGCTTAAACGTAGAAATATCTCAAACGGGAAGGAAATGACGGTCAGTTTTGGTCAAAATCGAAGAAATCATCGAGATTTGCGAGCTGTGCCGCTTGTTTCGAAGCTGAAACTGGCGTGCATTGCATTCTGCACGTTAAATGGAGTAAAAAGAGCGCTTAAACGTAGAAATATCTCAAACGGGAAGGAAATGACGGTCAGTTTTGGTCAAAATCGAGGAAATCGTCGAGATTTGCGAGCTGCTCCGCTTGTTTCGAAGCTGAAACTGGCATGCATTGCATTCTTCACGTTAAATGGAGTAAAAAGAGCGCTTAAACTTCGAAATATCTCAAGCGGGAAGGAAATGACGGTCACTTTTGGTCAAAATCGACGAAATCATCGAGATTTGCGAGCTGTTCCGCTTGTTTAGACGTTGAAACTGGCGTGCATTACATTCTGCACAATAAATGGCGCAAAAAGAGAGCTTAAACGTCGAAATATCTCAAACGGGAAGGAAATGACGGTTAGTTTTCGTCAAAATCGACGAAATCATCGAGATTTGCGAGCTGTTCCGCTTGTTTCGAAGCTGTAACTGCCTTGCATTGCATTCTGCACGTTAAATGGAGTAAAAAGAGTGCTTAAACGTCGAAATATCTCAAACGGGAAGGAAATGACGGTCACTTTTGGACAAAATCGACGAAATCATCGGGATTTGCGAGCTGTTCCGCTTGTTTCGTAGCTGAAACTGGCGTGCATTGCATTCTGCACGTTAAATGGAGTAAAAAGAGCGCTTAAACGTAGAAATATCTCAAACGGGAAGGAAATGACGGTCAGTTTTGGTCAAAATCGACGAAATCATCGAGATTTGCGAGCTGTTCCGCTTGTTTCGAAGCTGTAACTGCCTTGCATTGCATTCTGCACGTTAAATGGAGTAAAAAGAGCGCTTAAACGTCGAAATATCTCAAACGGGAAGGAAATGACGGTCACTTTTGGACAAAATCGACGAAATCATCGGGATTTGCGAGCTGTTCCGCTTGTTTCGTAGCTGAAACTGGCGTGCATTGCATTCTGCACGTTAAATGGAGTAAAAAGAGCGCTTAAACGTAGAAATATCTCAAACGGGAAGGAAATGACGGTCAGTTTTGGTCAAAATCGACGAAATCATCGAGATTTGCGAGCTGTACCGCTTGTTTAGACGTTGAAACTGGCGTGCATTACATTCTGCACGATAAATGGCGCAAAAAGAGAGATTAAACGTCGAAATATCTCAAACGGGAAGGAAATGACGGTTAGTTTTCGCCAAAATCGACGAAATCATCTAGATTTGCGAGCTGTTCCGCTTGTTTCGAAGCTGTAACTGGCGTGCATTGCATTCTGCACGTTAAATGGAGTAAAAAGAGCGCTTAAACGTAGAAATATCTCAAACGGGAAGGAAATGACGGTCAGTTTTGGTCAAAATCGACGAAATCATCGAGATTTGCGAGCTGTTCCGCTTTTTCAGACGTTGAAACTGGCATGCATTGCATTCTGCACGTTAAATGGAGTAAAAAGAGCGCTTAAACGTCGAAATATCTCAAACGGGAAGGAAATGACGGTCACTTTTGGACAAAATCGACGAAATCATCGGGATTTGCGAGCTGTTCCGCTTGTTTCGTAGCTGAAACTGGAGTGCATTGCATTCTGCACGTTAAATGGAGTAAAAAGAGCGCTTAAACGTAGAAATATCTTAAACGGGAAGGAAATGACGGTCAGTTTTGCTCAAAATCGAAGAAATCATCGAGATTTGCGAGCTGTACCGCTTGTTTAGACGTTGAAACTGGCATGCATTACATTCTGCACGTTAAATGGAGTAAAAAGAGCGCTTAAACGTAGAAATATCTCAAACGTGAAGGAAATGACGGTCACTTTTGGTCAAAATCGACGAAATCATCGAGATTTGCGAGCTGTTCCGCTTGTTTAGACGTTGAAACTGGCATGCATTACATTCTGCACGTTAAATGGAGTAAAAAGAGCGCTTAAACGTAGAAATATCTCAAACGTGAAGGAAATGACGGTCACTTTTGGTCAAAATCGACGAAATCATCGAGATTTGCGAGCTGTTCCGCTCGTTTCGTAGCTGAAACTGGCGTGCATTGCATTCTGCACGTTAAATGGAGTAAAAAGAGCGCTTAAACGTAGAAATATCTCAAGCGGGAAGGAAATGACGGTCACTTTTGGTCAAAATCGACGAAATCATCGAGATTTGCGAGCTGTTCCGCTTGTTTAGACGTTGAAACTGGCGTGCATTACATTCTGCACGATAAATGGCGCAAAAAGAGAGCTTAAACGTCGAAATATCTCAAACGGGAAGGAAATGACGGTTAGTTTTCGTCAAAATCGACGAAATCATCGAGATTTGCGAGCTGTTCCGCTTGTTTCGAAGCTGAAACTGGCATGCATTGCATTCTGCACGTTACTGGAGTAAAAAGAGAGATTAAACGTCGAAATATCTCAAACGGGAAGGAAATGACGGTCAGTTTTGATCATAATCGACGAAATCATCGAGATTTGCGAGCTGTTCCGCTTGTTTCGAAGCTGAAACTGGCGTGCATTGCATTCTGCACGTTAAATGGAGTAAAAAGAGCGCTTAAACGTAGAAATATCTTAAACGGGAAGGAAATGACGGTCAGTTTTGGTCAAAATCGAAGAAATCATCGAGATTTGCGAGCTGTTCCGCTTTTTCAGACGTTGAAACTGGCATGCATTGCATTCTGCACGTTAAATGGAGTAAAAAGAGCGCTTAAACGTAGAAATATCTCAAACGGGAAGGAAATGACGGTCAGTTTTGGTCAAAATCGAGGAAGTCGTCGAGATTTGCGAGCTGCTCCGCTTGTTTCGAAGCTGAATCTGGCATGCATTGCATTCTTCACGTTAAATGGAGTAAAAAGAGCGCTTAAACTTCGAAATATCTCAAACGGGAAGGAAATGACGGTCACTTTTGGTCAAAATCGACGAAATCATCGAGATTTGCGAGCTGTTCCGCTCGTTTCGAAGCTGAAACTGGCGTGCATTGCATTCTGCACGTTAAATGGAGTAAAAAGAGCGCTTAAACGTCGAAATATCTCAAACCGGAAGGAAATGACGGTCAGTTTTGGTCAAAATCGACGAAATCATCGAGATTTGCGAGCTGTACCGCTTGTTTCGAAGCTGAAACTGGCGTGCATTGCATTCTGCACGTTAAATGGAGTAAAAAGAGCGCTTAAACGTCGAAATATCTCAAGCGGGAAGGAAATGACGGTCAGTTTTCGTCAAAATCGACGAAATCATCGAGATTTGCGTGATGTTCCGCTTGCTTAGACGTTGAAACTGGCATGTATTGCATTCTGCACCTTAAATGGAGTAAAAAGAGCGCTTAAACGTCGAAATATCTCAAACGGGAAGGAAATGACGGTCAGTTTTCGTCAAAATCGACGAAATCATCGAGATTTGCGAGCTGTTCCGCTTGTTTAGACGTTGAAACTGTCATGCATTACATTCTGCACGTTAAATGGAGTAAAAAGAGCGCTTAAACGTATTAATATCTCAAACGTGAAGGAAATGACGGTCACTTTTGGTCAAAATCGACGAAATCATCGAGATTTGCGAGCTGTTCCGCTCGTTTCGAAGCTGAAACTGCGTGCATTGCATTCTGCACGTTAAATGGAGTAAAAAGAGCGCTTAAAGGTCGAAATATCTCAAACGGGAAGGAAATGACGGTCAGTTTTCGTCAAAATCGACTAAATCATCGAGATTTGCGAGCTGTTCGGCTTGTTTAGACGTTGAAACTGGCTTGCATTACATTCTGCACGTTAAATAGCGTAAAAAGAGCGCTTAAACTTCGAAATATCTCAAACGGGAAGGAAATGACGGTCACTCTTGGTCAAAATCGAAGAAACCATCGAGATTTGCGAGCTGTTCCGCTTGTTTAGACGTTGAAACTGGCATTTATTACATTCTGCACGTTAAATGGAGTAAAAAGAGCGCTTAAACGTCGAAATATCTCAAATGGGAAGGAAATGACAGTCAGTTTTGGTCAAAATCGACGAAATCATCGAGATTTGCGTGATGTTCCGCTTGTTTAGACGTTGAAACTGGCATGTATTACATTCTGCACGATAAATGGCGCAAAAAGGGAGCTTAAACCTCGAAATATCTCAAACGAGAAGGAAATGACGGTCAGTTTTGGGCAAAATCGACGAAATCATCGAGATTTGCGAGCTGTTCCGCTTGTTTCGAAGCTGAAACTGGCGTGCATTGCATTCTGCACGTTAAATGGAGTAAAAAGAGAGCTTAAACGTCGAAACATCTCAAACGGGATGGAAATGACGGTTAGTTTTGGTCAAAATCGACGAAATCATCGATATTTGCGACCTGTTCCGCTTGTTTAGACGTTGAAACTGACGTGTATTACATTCTGCACGTTAAATCGAGTAAAAAGAGCGCTTAAGCGTCGAAATATCTCAAACGGGAAGGAAATGACGGTTAGTTTTGGTCATAATCGACGAAATCATCGAGATTTGCGAGCTGTTCCGCTTGTTCAGACGTTCAAACTGGCATGCATGGCATTCTGCACGTTAAATGGAGTAAAAAGAGCGCCTAAACTTCGAAATATCTCAAGCGGGAAGGAAATGACGGTCACTTTTGGTCAAAATCGACGAAATCATCGAGATTTGCGAGCTGTTCCGCTTGTTTCGAAGCTGAAACTGCGTGCATTGCATTCTGCACGTTAAATGGAGTAAAAAGAGCGCTTAAAGGTCGAAATATCTCAAACGGGAAGGAAATGACGGTCAGTTTTCGTCAAAATCGACTAAATCATCGAGATTTGCGAGCTGTTCGGCTTGTTTAGACGTTGAAACTGGCTTGCATTACATTCTGCACGTTAAATAGCGTAAAAAGAGCGCTTAAACTTCGAAATATCTCAAACGGGAAGGAAATGACGGTCACTCTTGGTCAAAATCGAAGAAACCATCGAGATTTGCGAGCTGTTCCGCTTGTTTAGACGTTGAAACTGGCATGTATTACATTCTGCACGTTAAATGGAGTAAAAAGAGCGCTTAAACGTCGAAATATCTCAAATGGGAAGGAAATGACAGTCAGTTTTGGTCAAAATCGACGAAATCATCGAGATTTGCGTGATGTTCCGCTTGTTTAGACGTTGAAACTGGCATGTATTACATTCTGCACGATAAATGGCGCAAAAAGGGAGCTTAAACCTCGAAATATCTCAAACGAGAAGGAAATGACGGTCAGTTTTGGTCAAAATCGACGAAATCATCGAGATTTGCGAGCTGTTCCGCTTGTTTCGAAGCTGAAACTGGCGTGCATTGCATTCTGCACGTTAAATGGAGTAAAAAGAGAGCTTAAACGTCGAAACATCTCAAACGGGATGGAAATGACGGTTAGTTTTGGTCAAAATCGACGAAATCATCGATATTTGCGACCTGTTCCGCTTGTTTAGACGTTGAAACTGACGTGTATTACATTCTGCACGTTAAATCGAGTAAAAAGAGCGCTTAAGCGTCGAAATATCTCAAACGGGAAGGAAATGACGGTTAGTTTTGGTCATAATCGACGAAATCATCGAGATTTGCGAGCTGTTCCGCTTGTTCAGACGTTCAAACTGGCATGCATGGCATTCTGCACGTTAAATGGAGTAAAAAGAGCGCCTAAACTTCGAAATATCTCAAGCGGGAAGGAAATGACGGTCACTTTTGGTCAAAATCGACGAAATCATCGAGATTTGCGAGCTGTTCCGCTTGTTTCGAAGCTGCAACTGGCGTGCATTGCATTCTGCACGTTAAATGGAGTAAAAAGAGCGCTTAAACGTAGAAATATCTCAAACGAGAAGGAAATGGCGGTCAGTTTTGGTCAAAATCGACGAAATCATCGACATTTGCGAGCTGTTCCGCTTGTTCAGACGTTCAAACTGGCATGCATGGCATTCTGCACGTTAAATGGAGTAAAAAGAGCGCCTAAACTTCGAAATATCTCAAGCGGGAAGGAAATGACGGTCACTTTTGGTCAAAATCGACGAAATCATCGAGATTTGCGAGCTGTTCCGCTTGAGTCGAAGCTGTAACTGGCGTGCATTGCATTCTGCACGTTAAATGGAGTAAAAAGAGAGCTTAAACGTCGAAATATCTCAAACGGGAAGGAAATGACGGTTAGTTTTCGTCAAAATCGACGAAATCATCGAGATGTGCGAGCCGTTCCGCTTGTTTCGAAGCTGTAACTGGCGTGCATTGCATTCTGCACGTTAAATGGTGTAAAAAGAGAGCTTAAACGTCGAAATATCTCAAACGGGAAGGAAATGACGGTCACTTTTGGACAAAATCGACGAAATCATCGGGATTTGCGAGCTGTTCCGCTTGTTTCGTAGCTGAAACTGGCGTGCATTGCATTCTGCACGTTAAATGGAGTAAAAAGAGCGCTTAAACGTAGAAATATCTCAAACGGGAAGGAAATGACGGTCAGTTTTGGTCAAAATCGACGAAATCATCGAGATTTGCGAGCTGTTAAGCTTGTTTCGAAGCTGCAACTGGCGTGCATTGCATTCTGCACGTTAAATGGAGTAAAAAGAGCGCTTAAACGTAGAAATATCTCAAACGAGAAGGAAATGGCGGTCAGTTTTGGTCAAAATCGACGAAATCATCGACATTTGCGAGCTGTTCCGCTTGTTCAGACGTTCAAACTGGCATGCATGGCATTCTGCACGTTAAATGGAGTAAAAAGAGCGCCTAAACTTCGAAATATCTCAAGCGGGAAGGAAATGACGGTCACTTTTGGTCAAAATCGACGAAATCATCGAGATTTGCGAGCTGTTCCGCTTGAGTCGAAGCTGTAACTGGCGTGCATTGCATTCTGCACGTTAAATGGAGTAAAAAGAGAGCTTAAACGTCGAAATATCTCAAACGGGAAGGAAATGACGGTTAGTTTTCGTCAAAATCGACGAAATCATCGAGATGTGCGAGCCGTTCCGCTTGTTTCGAAGCTGTAACTGGCGTGCATTGCATTCTGCACGTTAAATGGTGTAAAAAGAGAGCTTAAACGTCGAAATATCTCAAACGGGAAGGAAATGACGGTCACTTTTGGACAAAATCGACGAAATCATCGGGATTTGCGAGCTGTTCCGCTTGTTTCGTAGCTGAAACTGGCGTGCATTGCATTCTGCACGTTAAATGGAGTAAAAAGAGCGCTTAAACGTAGAAATATCTCAAACGGGAAGGAAATGACGGTCAGTTTTGGTCAAAATCGACGAAATCATCGAGATTTGCGAGCTGTTAAGCTTGTTTCGAAGCTGAAACTGGCGTGCATTGCATTCTGCACTTTAAATGGAGTAAAAAGAGCGCTTAAACGTCGACATATCTCAAACGGGAAGGAAATGACGGTCAGTTTTCATCAAAATCGACGAAATCATCGAGATTTGCGAGCTGTTCCGCTTGTTTCGAAGGTGAAACTGGCATGCATTGCATTCTGCACGTTAAATCGAGAAAAAAGGGCGCTTAAACGTCGAAATATCTCAAACGGGAAGGAAATGACGGTCAGTTTTGCTCAATATCGACGAAATCATCGAGATTTGCGAGCTGTTCCGCTTGTTTAGACGTTGAAACTGGCTTGCATTATATTCTGCACGTTAAATCGAGTAAAAAGGGCGCTTAAACGTCGAAATATCTCAAACGGGAAGGAAATGACGGTCAGTTTTGGTCAAAATCGTCGAAATCATCGAGATTTGCGAGCTGTTCCGCTTGTTTAGACGTTGAAACTGGCTTGCATTATATTCTGCACGTTAAATCAAGTAAAAAGGGCGCTTAAACGTCGAAATATCTCAAGAGGGAAGGAAATGACGGTCACTTTTGGTCAAAATCGACGAAATCATCGAGATTTGCGAGCTGTTAAGCTTGTTTCGAAGCTGAAACTGGCGTGCATTGCATTCTGCACTTTAAATGGAGTAAAAAGAGCGCTTAAACGTCGACATATCTCAAACGGGAAGGAAATGACGGTCAGTTTTGGTCAATATCGACGAAATCATCGAGATTTGCGAGCTGTTCCGCTTGTTTAGTCGTTGAAACTGGCATGCATTGCATTCTGCACGTTAAATGAAGTAAAAGGAGAGCTTAAACGTAGAAATATCTCAAACGGGAAGGAAATGACGGTTAGTTTTCATCAAAATCGACGAAATCATCGAGATTTGCGAGCTGTTCCGCTTGTTTCGAAGCTGAAACTGGCATGCATTGCATTCTGCACGTTAAATGGAGTAAAAAGAGAGCTTAAACGTCGAAATATCTCAAACGGGAAGGAATTGACGGTCAGTTTTGGTCAAAATCGACGAAATCATCGGGATTTGCGAGCTGTTCCGCTTGTTTCGTAGCTGAAACTGGCGTGCATTGCATTCTTCACGTTAAATGGAGTAAAAAGAGCGCTTAAACTTCGAAATATCTAAAGCGGGAAGGAAATGACGGTCACCTTTGGTCAAAATCGACGAAATCATCGAGATTTGCGAGCTGTTCCGCTTGTTTAGACGTTGAAACTGGCGTGCATTACATTCTGCACGTTAAATGGAGTAAAAAGAGCGCTTAAGCGTCGAAATATCTCAAGAGGGAAGGAAATGACGGTCACTTTTGGTCAAAATCGACGAAATCATCGAGATTTGCGAGCTGTTCCGCTTGTTTCGAAGCTGAAACTGGCATGCATTGCATTCTGCACGTTAAATGGAGTAAATGGAGAGCTTAAACGTCGAAATATCTCAAACGGGAAGGAATTGACGGTCAGTTTTGTTCAAAATCGACGAAATCATCGGGATTTGCGAGCTTTTCCGCTTGTTTCGTAGCTGAAACTGGCGTGCATTGCATTCTTCACGTTAAATGGAGTAAAAAGAGCGCTTAAACTTCGAAATATCTCAAGCCGGAAGGAAATGACGGTCACTTTGGTCATAATCGACGAAATCATCGAGATTTGCGAGCTGTTCCGCTTGTTTAGACGTTGAAACTGGCGTGCATTACATTCTGCACGATAAATGGCGCAAAAAGAGAGCTTAAACGTCGAAATATCTCAAACGGGAAGGAAATGACGGTTAGTTTTCGTCAAAATCGACGAAATCATCGAGATTTGCGAGCTGTTCCGCTTGTTTCGAAGCTGTAACTGCCTTGCTTTGCATTCTGCACGTTAAATGGAGTAAAAAGAGCGCTTAAACGTCGAAATATCTCAAACGGGAAGGAAATGACTTTCACTTTTGGACAAAATCGACGAAATCATCGGGATTTGCGAGCTGTTCCGCTTGTTTCGTAGCTGTAACTGCCTTGCATTGCATTCTGCACGTTAAATGGAGTAAAAAGAGCGCTTAAACGTCGAAATATCTCAAACGGGAAGGAAATGACGGTCACTTTTGGACAAAATCGACGAAATCATCGGGATTTGCGAGCTGTTCCGCTTGTTTCGTAGCTGAAACTGGCGTGCATTGCATTCTGCACGTTAAATGGAGTAAAAAGAGCGCTTAAACGTAGAAATATCTCAAACGGGAAGGAAATGACGGTCAGTTTTGGTCAAAATCGACGAAATCATCGAGATTTGCGAGCTGTACCGCTTGTTTAGACGTTGAAACTGGCGTGCATTACATTCTGCACGATAAATGGCGCAAAAAGAGAGATTAAACGTCGAAATATCTCAAACGGGAAGGAAATGACGGTTAGTTTTCGCCAAAATCGACGAAATCATCTAGATTTGCGAGCTGTTCCGCTTGTTTCGAAGCTGTAACTGGCGTGCATTGCATTCTGCACGTTAAATGGAGTAAAAAGAGCGCTTAAACGTAGAAATATCTCAAACGGGAAGGAAATGACGGTCAGTTTTGGTCAAAATCGACGAAATCATCGAGATTTGCGAGCTGTTCCGCTTTTTCAGACGTTGAAACTGGCATGCATTGCATTCTGCACGTTAAATGGAGTAAAAAGAGCGCTTAAACGTCGAAATATCTCAAACGGGAAGGAAATGACGGTCACTTTTGGACAAAATCGACGAAATCATCGGGATTTGCGAGCTGTTCCGCTTGTTTCGTAGCTGAAACTGGAGTGCATTGCATTCTGCACGTTAAATGGAGTAAAAAGAGCGCTTAAACGTAGAAATATCTTAAACGGGAAGGAAATGACGGTCAGTTTTGCTCAAAATCGAAGAAATCATCGAGATTTGCGAGCTGTACCGCTTGTTTAGACGTTGAAACTGGCATGCATTACATTCTGCACGTTAAATGGAGTAAAAAGAGCGCTTAAACGTAGAAATATCTCAAACGTGAAGGAAATGACGGTCACTTTTGGTCAAAATCGACGAAATCATCGAGATTTGCGAGCTGTTCCGCTTGTTTAGACGTTGAAACTGGCATGCATTACATTCTGCACGTTAAATGGAGTAAAAAGAGCGCTTAAACGTAGAAATATCTCAAACGTGAAGGAAATGACGGTCACTTTTGGTCAAAATCGACGAAATCATCGAGATTTGCGAGCTGTTCCGCTCGTTTCGTAGCTGAAACTGGCGTGCATTGCATTCTGCACGTTAAATGGAGTAAAAAGAGCGCTTAAACGTAGAAATATCTCAAGCGGGAAGGAAATGACGGTCACTTTTGGTCAAAATCGACGAAATCATCGAGATTTGCGAGCTGTTCCGCTTGTTTAGACGTTGAAACTGGCGTGCATTACATTCTGCACGATAAATGGCGCAAAAAGAGAGCTTAAACGTCGAAATATCTCAAACGGGAAGGAAATGACGGTTAGTTTTCGTCAAAATCGACGAAATCATCGAGATTTGCGAGCTGTTCCGCTTGTTTCGAAGCTGAAACTGGCATGCATTGCATTCTGCACGTTACTGGAGTAAAAAGAGAGATTAAACGTCGAAATATCTCAAACGGGAAGGAAATGACGGTCAGTTTTGATCATAATCGACGAAATCATCGAGATTTGCGAGCTGTTCCGCTTGTTTCGAAGCTGAAACTGGCGTGCATTGCATTCTGCACGTTAAATGGAGTAAAAAGAGCGCTTAAACGTAGAAATATCTTAAACGGGAAGGAAATGACGGTCAGTTTTGGTCAAAATCGAAGAAATCATCGAGATTTGCGAGCTGTTCCGCTTTTTCAGACGTTGAAACTGGCATGCATTGCATTCTGCACGTTAAATGGAGTAAAAAGAGCGCTTAAACGTAGAAATATCTCAAACGGGAAGGAAATGACGGTCAGTTTTGGTCAAAATCGAGGAAGTCGTCGAGATTTGCGAGCTGCTCCGCTTGTTTCGAAGCTGAATCTGGCATGCATTGCATTCTTCACGTTAAATGGAGTAAAAAGAGCGCTTAAACTTCGAAATATCTCAAGCGGGAAGGAAATGACGGTCACTTTTGGTCAAAATCGACGAAATCATCGAGATTTGCGAGCTGTTCCGCTTGTTTAGACGTTGAAACTGGCGTGCATTACATTCTGCACGATAAATGGCGCAAAAAGAGAGCTTAAACGTCGAAATATCTCAAACGGGAAGGAAATGACGGTTAGTTTTCGTCAAAATCGACGAAATCATCGAGATTTGCGAGCTGCTCCGCTTGTTTCGAAGCTGTAACTGCCTTGCATTGCATTCTGCACGTTAAATGGAGTAAAAAGAGCGCTTAAACGTCGAAATATCTCAAACGGGAAGGAAATGACGGTCACTTTTGGTCAAAATCGACGAAATCATCGAGATTTGCGAGCTGTTCCGCTCGTTTCGAAGCTGAAACTGGCGTGCATTGCATTCTGCACGTTAAATGGAGTAAAAAGAGCGCTTAAACGTCGAAATATCTCAAACCGGAAGGAAATGACGGTCAGTTTTGGTCAAAATCGACGAAATCATCGAGATTTGCGAGCTGTACCGCTTGTTTCGAAGCTGAAACTGGCGTGCATTGCATTCTGCACGTTAAATGGAGTAAAAAGAGCGCTTAAACGTCGAAATATCTCAAGCGGGAAGGAAATGACGGTCAGTTTTCGTCAAAATCGACGAAATCATCGAGATTTGCGTGATGTTCCGCTTGCTTAGACGTTGAAACTGGCATGTATTGCATTCTGCACCTTAAATGGAGTAAAAAGAGCGCTTAAACGTCGAAATATCTCAAACGGGAAGGAAATGACGGTCAGTTTTCGTCAAAATCGACGAAATCATCGAGATTTGCGAGCTGTTCCGCTTGTTTAGACGTTGAAACTGTCATGCATTACATTCTGCACGTTAAATGGAGTAAAAAGAGCGCTTAAACGTATTAATATCTCAAACGTGAAGGAAATGACGGTCACTTTTGGTCAAAATCGACGAAATCATCGAGATTTGCGAGCTGTTCCGCTCGTTTCGAAGCTGAAACTGCGTGCATTGCATTCTGCACGTTAAATGGAGTAAAAAGAGCGCTTAAAGGTCGAAATATCTCAAACGGGAAGGAAATGACGGTCAGTTTTCGTCAAAATCGACTAAATCATCGAGATTTGCGAGCTGTTCGGCTTGTTTAGACGTTGAAACTGGCTTGCATTACATTCTGCACGTTAAATAGCGTAAAAAGAGCGCTTAAACTTCGAAATATCTCAAACGGGAAGGAAATGACGGTCACTCTTGGTCAAAATCGAAGAAACCATCGAGATTTGCGAGCTGTTCCGCTTGTTTAGACGTTGAAACTGGCATTTATTACATTCTGCACGTTAAATGGAGTAAAAAGAGCGCTTAAACGTCGAAATATCTCAAATGGGAAGGAAATGACAGTCAGTTTTGGTCAAAATCGACGAAATCATCGAGATTTGCGTGATGTTCCGCTTGTTTAGACGTTGAAACTGGCATGTATTACATTCTGCACGATAAATGGCGCAAAAAGGGAGCTTAAACCTCGAAATATCTCAAACGAGAAGGAAATGACGGTCAGTTTTGGGCAAAATCGACGAAATCATCGAGATTTGCGAGCTGTTCCGCTTGTTTCGAAGCTGAAACTGGCGTGCATTGCATTCTGCACGTTAAATGGAGTAAAAAGAGAGCTTAAACGTCGAAACATCTCAAACGGGATGGAAATGACGGTTAGTTTTGGTCAAAATCGACGAAATCATCGATATTTGCGACCTGTTCCGCTTGTTTAGACGTTGAAACTGACGTGTATTACATTCTGCACGTTAAATCGAGTAAAAAGAGCGCTTAAGCGTCGAAATATCTCAAACGGGAAGGAAATGACGGTTAGTTTTGGTCATAATCGACGAAATCATCGAGATTTGCGAGCTGTTCCGCTTGTTCAGACGTTCAAACTGGCATGCATGGCATTCTGCACGTTAAATGGAGTAAAAAGAGCGCCTAAACTTCGAAATATCTCAAGCGGGAAGGAAATGACGGTCACTTTTGGTCAAAATCGACGAAATCATCGAGATTTGCGAGCTGTTCCGCTTGTTTCGAAGCTGAAACTGCGTGCATTGCATTCTGCACGTTAAATGGAGTAAAAAGAGCGCTTAAAGGTCGAAATATCTCAAACGGGAAGGAAATGACGGTCAGTTTTCGTCAAAATCGACTAAATCATCGAGATTTGCGAGCTGTTCGGCTTGTTTAGACGTTGAAACTGGCTTGCATTACATTCTGCACGTTAAATAGCGTAAAAAGAGCGCTTAAACTTCGAAATATCTCAAACGGGAAGGAAATGACGGTCACTCTTGGTCAAAATCGAAGAAACCATCGAGATTTGCGAGCTGTTCCGCTTGTTTAGACGTTGAAACTGGCATGTATTACATTCTGCACGTTAAATGGAGTAAAAAGAGCGCTTAAACGTCGAAATATCTCAAATGGGAAGGAAATGACAGTCAGTTTTGGTCAAAATCGACGAAATCATCGAGATTTGCGTGATGTTCCGCTTGTTTAGACGTTGAAACTGGCATGTATTACATTCTGCACGATAAATGGCGCAAAAAGGGAGCTTAAACCTCGAAATATCTCAAACGAGAAGGAAATGACGGTCAGTTTTGGTCAAAATCGACGAAATCATCGAGATTTGCGAGCTGTTCCGCTTGTTTCGAAGCTGAAACTGGCGTGCATTGCATTCTGCACGTTAAATGGAGTAAAAAGAGAGCTTAAACGTCGAAACATCTCAAACGGGATGGAAATGACGGTTAGTTTTGGTCAAAATCGACGAAATCATCGATATTTGCGACCTGTTCCGCTTGTTTAGACGTTGAAACTGACGTGTATTACATTCTGCACGTTAAATCGAGTAAAAAGAGCGCTTAAGCGTCGAAATATCTCAAACGGGAAGGAAATGACGGTTAGTTTTGGTCATAATCGACGAAATCATCGAGATTTGCGAGCTGTTCCGCTTGTTCAGACGTTCAAACTGGCATGCATGGCATTCTGCACGTTAAATGGAGTAAAAAGAGCGCCTAAACTTCGAAATATCTCAAGCGGGAAGGAAATGACGGTCACTTTTGGTCAAAATCGACGAAATCATCGAGATTTGCGAGCTGTTCCGCTTGTTTCGAAGCTGCAACTGGCGTGCATTGCATTCTGCACGTTAAATGGAGTAAAAAGAGCGCTTAAACGTAGAAATATCTCAAACGAGAAGGAAATGGCGGTCAGTTTTGGTCAAAATCGACGAAATCATCGACATTTGCGAGCTGTTCCGCTTGTTCAGACGTTCAAACTGGCATGCATGGCATTCTGCACGTTAAATGGAGTAAAAAGAGCGCCTAAACTTCGAAATATCTCAAGCGGGAAGGAAATGACGGTCACTTTTGGTCAAAATCGACGAAATCATCGAGATTTGCGAGCTGTTCCGCTTGAGTCGAAGCTGTAACTGGCGTGCATTGCATTCTGCACGTTAAATGGAGTAAAAAGAGAGCTTAAACGTCGAAATATCTCAAACGGGAAGGAAATGACGGTTAGTTTTCGTCAAAATCGACGAAATCATCGAGATGTGCGAGCCGTTCCGCTTGTTTCGAAGCTGTAACTGGCGTGCATTGCATTCTGCACGTTAAATGGTGTAAAAAGAGAGCTTAAACGTCGAAATATCTCAAACGGGAAGGAAATGACGGTCACTTTTGGACAAAATCGACGAAATCATCGGGATTTGCGAGCTGTTCCGCTTGTTTCGTAGCTGAAACTGGCGTGCATTGCATTCTGCACGTTAAATGGAGTAAAAAGAGCGCTTAAACGTAGAAATATCTCAAACGGGAAGGAAATGACGGTCAGTTTTGATCAAAATCGACGAAATCATCGAGATTTGCGAGCTGTACCGCTTGTTTAGACGTTGAAACTGGCATGCATTACATTCTGCACGATAAATGGAGCAAAAAGAGAGCTTAAACGTCGAAATATCTCAAACGGGAAGGAAATGACGGTTAGTTTTCGTCAAAATTGACGAAATCATCGAGATTTGCGAGCTGTTCCGCTTGTTTCCAAACTGTAACTTTCGTGCATTGCATTCTGCACGTTAAATGGAGTAAAAAGAGAGCTTAAACGTCGAAATATCTCAAACGGGAAGGAAATGACGGTCAGTTTTGATCATAATCGACGAAATCATCGAGATTTGCGAGCTGTTCCGCTTGTTTCGAAGCTGAAACTGGCGTGCATTGCATTCTGCACGTTAAATGGAGTAAAAAGAGCGCTTAAACGTAGAAATATCTTAAACGGGAAGGAAATGACGGTCAGTTTTGGTCAAAATCGAGGAAATCGTCGAGATTTGCGAGCTGCTCCGCTTGTTTCGAAGCTGAAACTGGCATGCATTGCATTCTTCACGTTAAATGGAGTAAAAAGAGCGCTTAAACGTAGAAATATCTCAAGCGGGAAGGAAATGACGGTCACTTTTGGTCAAAATCGACGAAATCATCGAGATTTGCGAGCTGTTCCGCTTGTTTAGACGTTGAAACTGGCGTGCATTACATTCTGCACGATAAATGGCGCAAAAAGAGAGCTTAAACGTCGAAATATCTCAAACGGGAAGGAAATGACGGTTAGTTTTCGTCAAAATCGACGAAATCATCGAGATTTGCGAGCTGTTCCGCTTGTTTCGAAGCTGAAACTGGCATGCATTGCATTCTGCACGTTAAATGGAGTAAAAAGAGAGATTAAACGTCGAAATATCTCAAACGGGAAGGAAATGACGGTTAGTTTTCGCCAAAATCGACGAAATCATCGAGATTTGCGAGCTGTTCCGCTTGTTTCGAAGCTGTAACTGCCTTGCATTGCATTCTGCACGTTAAATGGAGTAAAAAGAGCTCTTAAACGTCGAAATATCTCAAACGGGAAGGAAATGACGGTCACTTTTGGACAAAATCGACGAAAAATCATCGGGATTTGCGAGCTGTTCCGCTTGTTTCGTAGCTGAAACTGGCGTGCATTGCATTCTGCACGTTAAATGGAGTAAAAAGAGCGCTTAAACGTAGAAATATCTCAAACGGGAAGGAAATGACGGTCAGTTTTGATCAAAATCGACGAAATCATCGAGATTTGCGAGCTGTACCGCTTGTTTAGACGTTGAAACTGGCATGCATTACATTCTGCACGATAAATGGAGCAAAAAGAGAGCTTAAACGTCGAAATATCTCAACGGAAGGAAATGACGGTTAGTTTTCGTCAAAATTGACGAAATCATCGAGATTTGCGAGCTGTTCCGCTTGTTTCCAAACTGTAACTTTCGTGCATTGCATTCTGCACGTTAAATGGAGTAAAAGAGAGCTTAAACGTCGAAATATCTCAAACGGGAAGGAAATGACGGTCAGTTTTGATCATAATCGACGAAATCATCGAGATTTGCGAGCTGTTCCGCTTGTTTCGAAGCTGAAACTGGCGTGCATTGCATTCTGCACGTTAAATGGAGTAAAAAGAGCGCTTAAACGTAGAAATATCTTAAACGGGAAGGAAATGACGGTCAGTTTTGGTCAAAATCAAGGAAATCGTCGAGATTTGCGAGCTGCTCCGCTTGTTTCGAAGCTGAAACTGGCATGCATTGCATTCTTCACGTTAAATGAGTAAAAAGAGCGCTTAAACTTCGAATATCTCAAGCGGAAGGAAATGACGGTCACTTTGGTCAAAATCGACGAAATCATCGAGATTTGCGAGCTGTTCCGCTTGTTTAGACGTTGAAACTGGCGTGCATTACATTCTGCACGATAAATGGCGCAAAAAGAGAGCTTAAACGTCGAAATATCTCAAACGGAAGGAAATGACGGTTAGTTTTCGTCAAAATCGACGAAATCATCGAGATTTGCGAGCTGCTCGCTTGTTTCGAAGCTGTAACTGGCGTGCATTGCATTCTGCACGTTAAATGGTGTAAAAAGAGAGCTTAAACGTCGAAATATCTCAAACGGGAAGGAAATGACGGTCACTTTTGGACAAAATCGACGAAATCATCGGGATTTGCGAGCTGTTCCGCTTGTTTCGTAGCTGAAACTGGCGTGCATTGCATTCTGCACGTTAAATGGAGTAAAAAGAGCGCTTAAACGTCGAAATATCTCAAACGGGAAGGAAATGACGGTCACTTTTGGTCAAAATCGACGAAATCATCGAGATTTGCGAGCTGTTCCGCTCGTTTCGAAGCTGAAACTGGCGTGCATTGCATTCTGCACGTTAAATGGAGTAAAAAGTGCGCTTAAACGTCGAAATATCTCAAACGGGAAGGAAATGACGGTCAGTTTTGGTCAAAATCGACGAAATCATCGAGATTTGCGAGCTGTTCCGCTTGTTTAGACGTTGAAACTGGCGTGCATTACATTCTGCACGATAAATGGCGCAAAAAGAGAGCTTAAACGTCGAAATATCTCAAACGGGAAGGAAATGACGGTTAGTTTTCGTCAAAATCGACGAAATCATCGAGATTTGCGAGCTGTTCCGCTTGTTTCGAAGCTGAAACTGGCATGCATTGCATTCTGCACGTTAAATGGAGTAAAAAGAGAGATTAAACGTCGAAATATCTCAAACGGGAAGGAAATGACGGTTAGTTTTCGCCAAAATCGACGAAATCATCGAGATTTGCGAGCTGTTCCGCTTGTTTCGAAGCTGTAACTGCCTTGCATTGCATTCTGCACGTTAAATGGAGTAAAAAGAGCTCTTAAACGTCGAAATATCTCAAACGGGAAGGAAATGACGGTCACTTTTGGACAAAATCGACGAAATCATCGGGATTTGCGAGCTGTTCCGCTTGTTTCGTAGCTGAAACTGGCGTGCATTGCATTCTGCACGTTAAATGGAGTAAAAAGAGCGCTTAAACGTAGAAATATCTCAAACGGGAAGGAAATGACGGTCAGTTTTGATCAAAATCGACGAAATCATCGAGATTTGCGAGCTGCACCGCTTGTTTAGACGTTGAAACTGGCATGCATTACATTCTGCACGATAAATGGAGCAAAAAGAGAGCTTAAACGTCGAAATATCTCAAACGGGAAGGAAATGACGGTTAGTTTTCGTCAAAATTGACGAAATCATCGAGATTTGCGAGCTGTTCCGCTTGTTTCCAAACTGTAACTTTCGTGCATTGCATTCTGCACGTTAAATGGAGTAAAAAGAGAGCTTAAACGTCGAAATATCTCAAACGGGAAGGAAATGACGGTCAGTTTTGATCATAATCGACGAAATCATCGAGATTTGCGAGCTGTTCCGCTTGTTTCGAAGCTGAAACTGGCGTGCATTGCATTCCGCACGTTAAATGGAGTAAAAAGAGCGCTTAAACGTAGAAATATCTTAAACGGGAAGGAAATGACGGTCAGCTTTGGTCAAAATCAAGGAAATCGTCGAGATTTGCGAGCTGCTCCGCTTGTTTCGAAGCTGAAACTGGCATGCATTGCATTCTTCACGTTAAATGGAGTAAAAAGAGCGCTTAAACTTCGAAATATCTCAAGCGGGAAGGAAATGACGGTCACTTTTGGTCAAAATCGACGAAATCATCGAGATTTGCGAGCTGTTCCGCTTGTTTAGACGTTGAAACTGGCGTGCATTACATTCTGCACGATAAATGGCGCAAAAAGAGAGCTTAAACGTCGAAATATCTCAAACGGGAAGGAAATGACGGTTAGTTTTCGTCAAAATCGACGAAATCATCGAGATTTGCGAGCTGCTCCGCTTGTTTCGAAGCTGTAACTGGCGTGCATTGCATTCTGCACGTTAAATGGTGTAAAAAGAGAGCTTAAACGTCGAAATATCTCAAACGGGAAGGAAATGACGGTCACTTTTGGACAAAATCGACGAAATCATCGGGATTTGCGAGCTGTTCCGCTTGTTTCGTAGCTGAAACTGGCGTGCATTGCATTCTGCACGTTAAATGGAGTAAAAAGAGCGCTTAAACGTCGAAATATCTCAAACGGGAAGGAAATGACGGTCACTTTTGGTCAAAATCGACGAAATCATCGAGATTTGCGAGCTGTTCCGCTCGTTTCGAAGCTGAAACTGGCGTGCATTGCATTCTGCACGTTAAATGGAGTAAAAAGTGCGCTTAAACGTCGAAATATCTCAAACGGGAAGGAAATGACGGTCAGTTTTGGTCAAAATCGACGAAATCATCGAGATTTGCGAGCTGTACCGCTTGTTTAGACGTTGAAACTGGCATGCATTACATTCTGCACGATAAATGGAGCAAAAAGAGAGCTTAAACGTCGAAATATCTCAAACGGGAAGGAAATGACGGTTAGTTTTCGTCAAAATTGACGAAATCATCGAGATTTGCGAGCTGTTCCGCTTGTTTCGAAACTGTAACTGGCGTGCATTGCATTCTGCACCTTAAATGGAGTAAAAAGAGCGCTTAAACGTCGAAATATCTCAAACGGGAAGGAAATGACGGTCAGTTTTCGTCAAAATCGACGAAATCATCGAGATTTGCGAGCTGTTCCGCTTGTTTAGACGTTGAAACTGTCATGCATTACATTCTGCACGTTAAATGGAGTAAAAAGAGCGCTTAAACGTAGAAATATCTCAAACGTGAAGGAAATGACGGTCACTTTTGGTCAAAATCGACGAAATCATCGAGATTTGCGAGCTGTTCCGCTCGTTTCGAAGCTGAAACTGGCGTGCATTGCATTCTGCACGTTAAATGGAGTAAAAAGAGAGCTTAAACGTCGAAATATCTCAAACGGGAAGGAATTGACGGTCAGTTTTGGTCAAAATCGACGAAATCATCGGGATTTGCGAGCTGTTCCGCTTGTTTCGTAGCTGAAACTGGCGTGCATTGCATTCTTCACGTTAAATGGAGTAAAAAGAGCGCTTAAACTTCGAAATATCTCAAGCGGGAAGGAAATGACGGTCACTTTTGGTCAAAATCGACGAAATCATCGAGACTTGCGAGCTGTTCCGCTTGTTTCGAAGCTGTAACTGGCGTGCATTGCATTCTGCACGTTAAATGGAGTAAAAAGAGAGCTTAAACGTCGAAATATCTCAAACGGGAAGGAAATGACGGTCACTCTTGGTCAAAATCGAAGAAATCATCGAGATTTGCGAGCTGTTCCGCTTGTTTAGACGTTGAAACTGGCATGTATTACATTCTGCACGTTAAATGGAGTAAAAAGAGCGCTTAAACGTCGAAATATCTCAAATGGGAAGGAAATGACAGTCAGTTTTGGTCAAAATCGACGAAATCATCGAGATTTGCGTGATGTTCCGCTTGTTTAGACGTTGAAACTGGCATGTATTACATTCTGCACGATAAATGGCGCAAAAAGGGAGCTTAAACCTCGAAATATCTCAAACGAGAAGGAAATGACGGTCAGTTTTGGTCAAAATCGACGAAATCATCGAGATTTGCGAGCTGTTCCGCTTGTTTCGAAGCTGAAACTGGCGTGCATTGCATTCTGCACGTTAAATGGAGTAAAAAGAGAGCTTAAACGTCGAAACATCTCAAACGGGATGGAAATGACGGTTAGTTTTGGTCAAAATCGACGAAATCATCGATATTTGCGACCTGTTCCGCTTGTTCAGACGTTCAAACTGGCATGCATGGCATTCTGCACGTTAAATGGAGTAAAAAGAGCGCCTAAACTTCGAAATATCTCAAGCGGGAAGGAAATGACGGTCACTTTTGGTCAAAATCGACGAAATCATCGAGATTTGCGAGCTGTTCCGCTTGTTTCGAAGCTGCAACTGGCGTGCATTGCATTCTGCACGTTAAATGGAGTAAAAAGAGCGCTTAAACGTAGAAATATCTCAAACGAGAAGGAAATGACGGTCAGTTTTGGTCAAAATCGACGAAATCATCGACATTTGCGAGCTGTTCCGCTTGTTCAGACGTTCAAACTGGCATGCATGGCATTCTGCACGTTAAATGGAGTAAAAAGAGCGCCTAAACTTCGAAATATCTCAAGCGGGAAGGAAATGACGGTCACTTTTGGTCAAAATCGACGAAATCATCGAGATTTGCGAGCTGTTCCGCTTGTTTCGAAGCTGTAACTGGCGTGCATTGCATTCTGCACGTTAAATGGAGTAAAAAGAGAGCTTAAACGTCGAAATATCTCAAACGGGAAGGAAATGACGGTTAGTTTTCGTCAAAATCGACGAAATCATCGAGATTTGCGAGCTGTTCCGCTTGTTTCGAAGCTGTAACTGGCGTGCATTGCATTCTGCACGTTAAATGGTGTAAAAAGAGAGCTTAAACGTCGAAATATCTCAAACGGGAAGGAAATGACGGTCACTTTTGGTCAAAATCGAAGAAATCATCGAGATTTGCGAGCTGTTCCGCTTGTTTAGACGTTGAAACTGGCATGTATTACATTCTGCAGGTTAAATAGAGTAAAAAGAGCGCTTAAACGTCGAAATATCTCAAACGGGAAGGAAATGACGGTCAGTTTTGGTCAAAATCGACGAAATCATCGAGATTTGCGAGCTGTTCCGCTTGGTTCGAAGCTGAAACTGGCGTGCATTGCATTCTGCCCTTTAAATGAGTAAAAAGAGCGCTTAAACGTCGAAATATCTCAAACGGGAAGGAAATGACGGTCAGTTTTGGTCATAATCGACGAAATCATCGAGATTTGCGAGCTGTTCCGCTTGTTTTGAAGCTGCAACTGGCGTGCATTGCATTCTGCACGTTAAATGGAGTAAAAAGAGCGCTTAAACGTAGAAATATCTCAAACGAGAAGGAAATGACGGTCAGTTTTGGTCAAAATCGACGAAATCATCGACATTTGCGAGCTGTTCCGCTTGTTCAGACGTTCAAACTGGCATGCATGGCATTCTGCACGTTAAATGGAGTAAAAAGAGCGCCTAAACTTCGAAATATCTCAAGCGGGAAGGAAATGACGGTCACTTTTGGTCAAAATCGACGAAATCATCGAGATTTGCGAGCTGTTCCGCTTGTTTCGAAGCTGCAACTGGCGTGCATTGCATTCTGCACGTTAAATGGAGTAAAAAGAGAGCTTAAACGTCGAAATATCTCAAACGGGAAGGAATTGACGGTCAGTTTTGGTCGAAATCGACGAAATCATCGGGATTTGCGAGCTGTTCCGCTTGTTTCGTAGCTGAAACTGGCGTGCATTGCATTCTTCACGTTAAATGGAGTAAAAAGAGCGCTTAAACTTCGAAATATCTCAAGCGGGAAGGAAATGACGGTCAGTTTTGGTGAAAATCGACGAAATCATCGAGATTTGCGAGCTGTTCCGCTTGTTTAGACGTTGAAACTGGCATGCATTACATTCTGCACGATAAATGGCGCAAAAAGAGAGCTTAAACGTCGAAATATCTCAAACGGGAAGGAAATGACGGTCAGTTTTGGTCAAAATCGACGAAATCATCGAGATTTGCGTGATGTTTCGCTTGTTTAGACGTTGAAACTGGCATGTATTACATTCTGCACGTTAAATGGAGTAAAAAGAGAGCTTAAACGTCGAAATATCTCAAACGGGAAGGAAATGACGGTCACTTTTGGTCAAAATCGACGAAATCATCGGGATTTGCGAGCTGTTCCGCTTGTTTCGTAGCTGAAACTGGCGTGCATTGCATTCTTCACGTTAAATGGAGTAAAAAGAGCGCTTAAACTTCGAAATATCTCAAGCGGGAAGGAAATGACGGTCAGTTTTGGTCAAAATCGACGAAATCATCGAGATTTGCGAGCTGTTCCGCTTGTTTAGACGTTGAAACTGGCATGCATTACATTCTGCACGATAAATGGCGCAAAAAGAGAGCTTAAACGTCGAAACAACTCAAACGGGATGGAAATGACGGTTAGTTTTGGTCAAAATCGACGAAATCATCGATATTTGCGACCTGTTCCGCTTGTTTAGACGTTGAAACTGACGTGTATTACAGTCTGCACGTTAAATGGTGTAAAAAGAGCGCTTAAACGTCGAAATATCTCAAACGGGAAGGAAATGACGGTCACTTTTGGTCAAAATCGACGAAATCATCGAGATTTGCGAGCTGATCCGCTTGTTTCGAAGCTGTAACTGGCGTGTATTACATTCTGCACGTTAAATCGAGTAAAAAGAGCGCTTAAGCGTCGAAATATCTCAAACGGGAAGGTAATGACGGTCAGTTTTGGTCAAAATCGACGAAATCATCGAGATTTGCGAGCTGTTCCGCTTGTTTGGACGTTGAAACTGGCACGCATTGCATTCTGCACGTTAAATGGAGTAAAAAGAGAGCTTAAACGTCTAAATATCTCAAACGGGAAGGAAATGATGGTTAGTTTTCGTCAAAATCGACGAAATCATCGAGATTTGCGAGCTGTTCCGCTTGGTTCGAAGCTGAAACTGGCGTGCATTGCATTCTGCCCTTTAAATGAGTAAAAAGAGCGCTTAAACGTCGAAATATCTCAAACGGGAAGGAAATGACGGTCAGTTTTGGTCAAAATCGACGAAATCATCGAGATTTGCGAGCTGTTCCGCTTGTTCAGACGTTCAAACTGGCATGCATGGCATTCTGCACGTTAAATGGAGTAAAAAGAGAGCTTAAACGTCGAAATATCTCAAACGGGAAGGAAATGACGGTTAGTTTTCGTCAAAATCGACGAAATCATCGAGATTTGCGAGCTGTTCCGCTTGTTTCGAAGCTGTAACTGGCGTGCATTGCATTCTGCACGTTAAATGGTGTAAAAAGAGAGCTTAAACGTCGAAATATCTCAAACGGGAAGGAAATGACGGTCACTTTTGGTCAAAATCGAAGAAATCATCGAGATTTGCGAGCTGTTCCGCTTGTTTAGACGTTGAAACTGGCATGTATTACATTCTGCAGGTTAAATAGAGTAAAAAGAGCGCTTAAACGTCGAAATATCTCAAACGGGAAGGAAATGACTGTCAGTTTTGGTCAAAATCGACGAAATCATCGAGATTTGCGAGCTGTTCCGCTTGGTTCGAAGCTGAAACTGGCGTGCATTGCATTCTGCCCTTTAAATGAGTAAAAAGAGCGCTTAAACGTCGAAATATCTCAAACGGGAAGGAAATGACGGTCAGTTTTGGTCATAATCGACGAAATCATCGAGATTTGCGAGCTGTTCCGCTTGTTTTGAAGCTGCAACTGGCGTGCATTGCATTCTGCACGTTAAATGGAGTAAAAAGAGCGCTTAAACGTAGAAATATCTCAAACGAGAAGGAAATGACGGTCAGTTTTGGTCAAAATCGACGAAATCATCGACATTTGCGAGCTGTTCCGCTTGTTCAGACGTTCAAACTGGCATGCATGGCATTCTGCACGTTAAATGGAGTAAAAAGAGCGCCTAAACTTCGAAATATCTCAAGCGGGAAGGAAATGACGGTCACTTTTGGTCAAAATCGACGAAATCATCGAGATTTGCGAGCTGTTCCGCTTGTTTCGAAGCTGCAACTGGCGTGCATTGCATTCTGCACGTTAAATGGAGTAAAAAGAGAGCTTAAACGTCGAAATATCTCAAACGGGAAGGAATTGACGGTCAGTTTTGGTCGAAATCGACGAAATCATCGGGATTTGCGAGCTGTTCCGCTTGTTTCGTAGCTGAAACTGGCGTGCATTGCATTCTTCACGTTAAATGGAGTAAAAAGAGCGCTTAAACTTCGAAATATCTCAAGCGGGAAGGAAATGACGGTCAGTTTTGGTGAAAATCGACGAAATCATCGAGATTTGCGAGCTGTTCCGCTTGTTTAGACGTTGAAACTGGCATGCATTACATTCTGCACGATAAATGGCGCAAAAAGAGAGCTTAAACGTCGAAACAACTCAAACGGGATGGAAATGACGGTTAGTTTTGGTCAAAATCGACGAAATCATCGATATTTGCGACCTGTTCCGCTTGTTTAGACGTTGAAACTGACGTGTATTACAGTCTGCACGTTAAATGGTGTAAAAAGAGCGCTTAAACGTCGAAATATCTCAAACGGGAAGGAAATGACGGTCACTTTTGGTCAAAATCGACGAAATCATCGAGATTTGCGAGCTGATCCGCTTGTTTCGAAGCTGTAACTGGCGTGTATTACATTCTGCACGTTAAATCGTGTAAAAAGAGCGCTTAAGCGTCGAAATATCTCAAACGGGAAGGTAATGACGGTCAGTTTTGGTCAAAATCGACGAAATCATCGAGATTTGCGAGCTGTTCCGCTTGTTTGGACGTTGAAACTGGCACGCATTGCATTCTGCACGTTAAATGGAGTAAAAAGAGAGCTTAAACGTCTAAATATCTCAAACGGGAAGGAAATGATGGTTAGTTTTCGTCAAAATCGACGAAATCATCGAGATTTGCGAGCTGTTCCGCTTGGTTCGAAGCTGAAACTGGCGTGCATTGCATTCTGCCCTTTAAATGAGTAAAAAGAGCGCTTAAACGTCGAAATATCTCAAACGGGAAGGAAATGACGGTCAGTTTTGGTCAAAATCGACGAAATCATCGAGATTTGCGAGCTGTTCCGCTTGGTTCGAAGCTGAAACTGGCGTGCATTGCATTCTGCCCTTTAAATGAGTAAAAAGAGCGCTTAAACGTCGAAATATCTCAAACGGGAAGGAAATGACGGTCAGTTTTGGTCATAATCGACGAAATCATCGAGATTTGCGAGCTGGTCCGCTTGTTTCGAAGCTGCAACTGGCGTGCATTGCATTCTGCACGTTAAATGGAGTAAAAAGAGCGCTTAAACGTAGAAATATCTCAAACGAGAAGGAAATGACGGTCAGTTTTGGTCAAAATCGACGAAATCATCGACATTTGCGAGCTGTTCCGCTTGTTCAGACGTTCAAACTGGCATGCATGGCATTCTGCACGTTAAATGGAGTAAAAAGAGCGCCTAAACTTCGAAATATCTCAAGCGGGAAGGAAATGACGGTCACTTTTGGTCAAAATCGACGAAATCATCGAGATTTGCGAGCTGTTCCGCTTGTTTCGAAGCTGCAACTGGCGTGCATTGCATTCTGCACGTTAAATGGAGTAAAAAGAGAGCTTAAACTTCGAAATATCTCAAACGGGAAGGAATTGACGGTCAGTTTTGGTCAAAATCGACGAAATCATCGGGATTTGCGAGCTGTTCCGCTTGTTTCGTAGCTGAAACTGGCGTGCATTGCATTCTTCACGTTAGATGGAGTAAAAAGAGCGCTTAAACTTCGAAATATCTCAAGCGGGAAGGAAATGACGGTCACTTTTGGTCAAAATCGACGAAATCATCGAGATTTGCGAGCTGTTCCGCTTGTTTAGACGTTGAAACTGGCATGCATTACATTCTGCACGATAAATGGCGCAAAAAGAGAGCTTAAACGTCGAAATATCTCAAACGGGAAGGAAATGACGGTTACTTTTCGTCAAAATCGACGAAATCATCGAGATTTGCGAGCTGTTCCGCTTGTTTCGAAGCTGTAACTGGCGTGCATTGCATTCTGCACGTTAAATGGTGTAAAAAGAGAGCTTAAACGTCGAAATATCTCAAACGGGAAGGAAATGACGGTTAGTTTTCATCAAAATCGACGAAATCATCGAGATTTGCGAGCTGTTCCGCTTGTTTAGACGTTGAAACTGGCATGCATTACATTCTGCCCTTTAAATGAGTAAAAAGAGCGCTTAAACGTCGAAATATCTCAAACGGGAAGGAAATGACGGTCAGTTTTGGTCAAAATCGACGAAATCATCGAGATTTGCGAGCTGTTCCGCTTGTTTAGACGTTGAAACTGGCATGTATTACATTCTGCAGGTTAAATAGAGTAAAAAGAGCGCTTAAACGTCGAAATATCTCAAACGGGAAGGAAATGACGGTCAGTTTTGGTCAAAATCGACGAAATCATCGAGATTTGCGAGCTGTTCCGCTTGGTTCGAAGCTGAAACTGGCGTGCATTGCATTCTGCCCTTTAAATGAGTAAAAAGAGCGCTTAAACGTCGAAATATCTCAAACGGGAAGGAAATGACGGTCAGTTTTGGTCATAATCGACGAAATCATCGAGATTTGCGAGCTGTTCCGCTTGTTTTGAAGCTGCAACTGGCGTGCATTGCATTCTGCACGTTAAATGGAGTAAAAAGAGCGCTTAAACGTAGAAATATCTCAAACGAGAAGGAAATGACGGTCAGTTTTGGTCAAAATCGACGAAATCATCGACATTTGCGAGCTGTTCCGCTTGTTCAGACGTTCAAACTGGCATGCATGGCATTCTGCACGTTAAATGGAGTAAAAAGAGCGCCTAAACTTCGAAATATCTCAAGCGGGAAGGAAATGACGGTCACTTTTGGTCAAAATCGACGAAATCATCGAGATTTGCGAGCTGTTCCGCTTGTTTCGAAGCTGCAACTGGCGTGCATTGCATTCTGCACGTTAAATGGAGTAAAAAGAGAGCTGAAACGTCGAAATATCTCAAACGGGAAGGAATTGACGGTCAGTTTTGGTCGAAATCGACGAAATCATCGGGATTTGCGAGCTGTTCCGCTTGTTTCGTAGCTGAAACTGGCGTGCATTGCATTCTTCACGTTAAATGGAGTAAAAAGAGCGCTTAAACTTCGAAATATCTCAAGCGGGAAGGAAATGACGGTCAGTTTTGGTGAAAATCGACGAAATCATCGAGATTTGCGAGCTGTTCCGCTTGTTTAGACGTTGAAACTGGCATGCATTACATTCTGCACGATAAATGGCGCAAAAAGAGAGCTTAAACGTCGAAATATCTCAAACGGGAAGGAAATGACGGTCAGTTTTGGTCAAAATCGACGAAATCATCGAGATTTGCGTGATGTTTCGCTTGTTTAGACGTTGAAACTGGCATGTATTACATTCTGCACGTTAAATGGAGTAAAAAGAGAGCTTAAACGTCGAAATATCTCAAACGGGAAGGAAATGACGGTCACTTTTGGTCAAAATCGACGAA
Source organism: Bombus flavifrons (assembly GCF_040668555.2). Classification (NCBI taxonomy): domain Eukaryota; kingdom Metazoa; phylum Arthropoda; class Insecta; order Hymenoptera; family Apidae; genus Bombus; species Bombus flavifrons. The sequence continues at coordinate 1,949,850 of NC_138451.1, forward strand.
ATCATCGGGATTTGCGAGCTGTTCCGCTTGTTTCGTAGCTGAAACTGGCGTGCATTGCATTCTTCACGTTAAATGGAGTAAAAAGAGCGCTTAAACTTCGAAATATCTCAAGCGGGAAGGAAATGACGGTCAGTTTTGGTCAAAATCGACGAAATCATCGAGATTTGCGAGCTGTTCCGCTTGTTTAGACGTTGAAACTGGCATGCATTACATTCTGCACGATAAATGGCGCAAAAAGAGAGCTTAAACGTCGAAACAACTCAAACGGGATGGAAATGACGGTTAGTTTTGGTCAAAATCGACGAAATCATCGATATTTGCGACCTGTTCCGCTTGTTTAGACGTTGAAACTGACGTGTATTACAGTCTGCACGTTAAATGGTGTAAAAAGAGCGCTTAAACGTCGAAATATCTCAAACGGGAAGGAAATGACGGTCACTTTTGGTCAAAATCGACGAAATCATCGAGATTTGCGAGCTGATCCGCTTGTTTCGAAGCTGTAACTGGCGTGTATTACATTCTGCACGTTAAATCGTGTAAAAAGAGCGCTTAAGCGTCGAAATATCTCAAACGGGAAGGTAATGACGGTCAGTTTTGGTCAAAATCGACGAAATCATCGAGATTTGCGAGCTGTTCCGCTTGTTTGGACGTTGAAACTGGCACGCATTGCATTCTGCACGTTAAATGGAGTAAAAAGAGAGCTTAAACGTCTAAATATCTCAAACGGGAAGGAAATGATGGTTAGTTTTCGTCAAAATCGACGAAATCATCGAGATTTGCGAGCTGTTCCGCTTGGTTCGAAGCTGAAACTGGCGTGCATTGCATTCTGCCCTTTAAATGAGTAAAAAGAGCGCTTAAACGTCGAAATATCTCAAACGGGAAGGAAATGACGGTCAGTTTTGGTCAAAATCGACGAAATCATCGAGATTTGCGAGCTGTTCCGCTTGGTTCGAAGCTGAAACTGGCGTGCATTGCATTCTGCCCTTTAAATGAGTAAAAAGAGCGCTTAAACGTCGAAATATCTCAAACGGGAAGGAAATGACGGTCAGTTTTGGTCATAATCGACGAAATCATCGAGATTTGCGAGCTGTTCCGCTTGTTTCGAAGCTGCAACTGGCGTGCATTGCATTCTGCACGTTAAATGGAGTAAAAAGAGCGCTTAAACGTAGAAATATCTCAAACGAGAAGGAAATGACGGTCAGTTTTGGTCAAAATCGACGAAATCATCGACATTTGCGAGCTGTTCCGCTTGTTCAGACGTTCAAACTGGCATGCATGGCATTCTGCACGTTAAATGGAGTAAAAAGAGCGCCTAAACTTCGAAATATCTCAAGCGGGAAGGAAATGACGGTCACTTTTGGTCAAAATCGACGAAATCATCGAGATTTGCGAGCTGTTCCGCTTGTTTCGAAGCTGTAACTGGCGTGCATTGCATTCTGCACGTTAAATGGAGTAAAAAGAGAGCTTAAACTTCGAAATATCTCAAACGGGAAGGAATTGACGGTCAGTTTTGGTCAAAATCGACGAAATCATCGGGATTTGCGAGCTGTTCCGCTTGTTTCGTAGCTGAAACAGGCGTGCATTGCATTCTGCACGTTAAATGAAGTAAAAGGAGAGCTTAAACGTCGAAATATCGCAAACGGGAAGGAAATGACGGTCAGTTTTGGTCAAAATCGACGAAATCATCGAGATTTGCGAGCTGTTCCGCTTGTTTAGACGTTCAAACTGGCATGCATGGCATTCTGCACGTTAAATGGAGTAAAAAGAGCGCCTAAACTTCGAAATATCTCAAGCGGGAAGGAAATGACGGTCACTTTTGGTCAAAATCGACGAAATCATCGAGATTTGCGAGCTGTTCCGCTTGTTTCGAAGCTGTAACTGGCGTGCATTGCATTCTGCACGTTAAATGGAGTAAAAAGAGAGCTTAAACTTCGAAATATCTCAAACGGGAAGGAATTGACGGTCAGTTTTGGTCAAAATCGACGAAATCATCGGGATTTGCGAGCTGTCCCGCTTGTTTCGTAGCTGAAACTGGCGTGCATTGCATTCTTCACGTTAAATGGAGTAAAAAGAGCGCTTAAACTTCGAAATATCTCAAGCGGGAAGGAAATGACGGTCAGTTTTGGTCAAAATCGACGAAATCATCGAGATTTGCGAGCTGTTCCGCTTGTTTAGACGTTGAAACTGGCATGTATTACATTCTGCAGGTTAAATAGAGTAAAAAGAGCGCTTAAACGTCGAAATATCTCAAACGGGAAGGAAATGACGGTCAGTTTTGGTCAAAATCGACGAAATCATCGAGATTTGCGAGCTGTTCCGCTTGGTTCGAAGCTGAAACTGGCGTGCATTGCATTCTGCCCTTTAAATGAGTAAAAAGAGCGCTTAAACGTCGAAATATCTCAAACGGGAAGGAAATGACGGTCAGTTTTGGTCATAATCGACGAAATCATCGAGATTTGCGAGCTGTTCCGCTTGTTTTGAAGCTGCAACTGGCGTGCATTGCATTCTGCACGTTAAATGGAGTAAAAAGAGCGCTTAAACGTAGAAATATCTCAAACGAGAAGGAAATGACGGTCAGTTTTGGTCAAAATCGACGAAATCATCGACATTTGCGAGCTGTTCCGCTTGTTCAGACGTTCAAACTGGCATGCATGGCATTCTGCACGTTAAATGGAGTAAAAAGAGCGCCTAAACTTCGAAATATCTCAAGCGGGAAGGAAATGACGGTCACTTTTGGTCAAAATCGACGAAATCATCGAGATTTGCGAGCTGTTCCGCTTGTTTCGAAGCTGCAACTGGCGTGCATTGCATTCTGCACGTTAAATGGAGTAAAAAGAGAGCTTAAACGTCGAAATATCTCAAACGGGAAGGAATTGACGGTCAGTTTTGGTCGAAATCGACGAAATCATCGGGATTTGCGAGCTGTTCCGCTTGTTTCGTAGCTGAAACTGGCGTGCATTGCATTCTTCACGTTAAATGGAGTAAAAAGAGCGCTTAAACTTCGAAATATCTCAAGCGGGAAGGAAATGACGGTCAGTTTTGGTGAAAATCGACGAAATCGTCGAGATTTGCGAGCTGTTCCGCTTGTTTAGACGTTGAAACTGGCATGCATTACATTCTGCACGATAAATGGCGCAAAAAGAGAGCTTAAACGTCGAAATATCTCAAACGGGAAGGAAATGACGGTCAGTTTTGGTCAAAATCGACGAAATCATCGAGATTTGCGTGATGTTTCGCTTGTTTAGACGTTGAAACTGGAATGTATTACATTCTGCACGTTAAATGGAGTAAAAAGAGAGCTTAAACGTCGAAATATCTCAAACGGGAAGGAAATGACGGTCACTTTTGGTCAAAATCGACGAAATCATCGGGATTTGCGAGCTGTTCCGCTTGTTTCGTAGCTGAAACTGGCGTGCATTGCATTCTTCACGTTAAATGGAGTAAAAAGAGCGCTTAAACTTCGAAATATCTCAAGCGGGAAGGAAATGACGGTCAGTTTTGGTCAAAATCGACGAAATCATCGAGATTTGCGAGCTGTTCCGCTTGTTTAGACGTTGAAACTGGCATGCATTACATTCTGCACGATAAATGGCGCAAAAAGAGAGCTTAAACGTCGAAACAACTCAAACGGGATGGAAATGACGGTTAGTTTTGGTCAAAATCGACGAAATCATCGATATTTGCGACCTGTTCCGCTTGTTTAGACGTTGAAACTGACGTGTATTACAGTCTGCACGTTAAATGGTGTAAAAAGAGCGCTTAAACGTCGAAATATCTCAAACGGGAAGGAAATGACGGTCACTTTTGGTCAAAATCGACGAAATCATCGAGATTTGCGAGCTGATCCGCTTGTTTCGAAGCTGTAACTGGCGTGTATTACATTCTGCACGTTAAATCGTGTAAAAAGAGCGCTTAAGCGTCGAAATATCTCAAACGGGAAGGTAATGACGGTCAGTTTTGGTCAAAATCGACGAAATCATCGAGATTTGCGAGCTGTTCCGCTTGTTTGGACGTTGAAACTGGCACGCATTGCATTCTGCACGTTAAATGGAGTAAAAAGAGAGCTTAAACGTCTAAATATCTCAAACGGGAAGGAAATGATGGTTAGTTTTCGTCAAAATCGACGAAATCATCGAGATTTGCGAGCTGTTCCGCTTGGTTCGAAGCTGAAACTGGCGTGCATTGCATTCTGCCCTTTAAATGAGTAAAAAGAGCGCTTAAACGTCGAAATATCTCAAACGGGAAGGAAATGACGGTCAGTTTTGGTCAAAATCGACGAAATCATCGAGATTTGCGAGCTGTTCCGCTTGGTTCGAAGCTGAAACTGGCGTGCATTGCATTCTGCCCTTTAAATGAGTAAAAAGAGCGCTTAAACGTCGAAATATCTCAAACGGGAAGGAAATGACGGTCAGTTTTGGTCATAATCGACGAAATCATCGAGATTTGCGAGCTGTTCCGCTTGTTTCGAAGCTGCAACTGGCGTGCATTGCATTCTGCACGTTAAATGGAGTAAAAAGAGCGCTTAAACGTAGAAATATCTCAAACGAGAAGGAAATGACGGTCAGTTTTGGTCAAAATCGACGAAATCATCGACATTTGCGAGCTGTTCCGCTTGTTCAGACGTTCACACTGGCATGCATGGCATTCTGCACGTTAAATGGAGTAAAAAGAGCGCCTAAACTTCGAAATATCTCAAGCGGGAAGGAAATGACGGTCACTTTTGGTCAAAATCGACGAAATCATCGAGATTTGCGAGCTGTTCCGCTTGTTTCGAAGCTGTAACTGGCGTGCATTGCATTCTGCACGTTAAATGGAGTAAAAAGAGAGCTTAAACTTCGAAATATCTCAAACGGGAAGGAATTGACGGTCAGTTTTGGTCAAAATCGACGAAATCATCGGGATTTGCGAGCTGTTCCGCTTGTTTCGTAGCTGAAACTGGCGTGCATTGCATTCTTCACGTTAAATGGAGTAAAAAGAGCGCTTAAACTTCGAAATATCTCAAGCGGGAAGGAAATGACGGTCACTTTTGGTCAAAATCGACGAAATCATCGAGATTTGCGAGCTGTTCCGCTTGTTTAGACGTTGAAACTGGCATGCATTACATTCTGCACGATAAATGGCGCAAAAAGAGAGCTTAAACGTCGAAATATCTCAAACGGGAAGGAAATGACGGTTACTTTTCGTCAAAATCGACGAAATCATCGAGATTTGCGAGCTGTTCCGCTTGTTTCGAAGCTGTAACTGGCGTGCATTGCATTCTGCACGTTAAATGGTGTAAAAAGAGAGCTTAAACGTCGAAATATCTCAAACGGGAAGGAAATGACGGTTAGTTTTCATCAAAATCGACGAAATCATCGAGATTTGCGAGCTGTTCCGCTTGTTTAGACGTTGAAACTGGCATGCATTACATTCTGCCCTTTAAATGAGTAAAAAGAGCGCTTAAACGTCGAAATATCTCAAACGGGAAGGAAATGACGGTCAGTTTTGGTCAAAATCGACGAAATCATCGAGATTTGCGAGCTGTTCCGCTTGTTTAGACGTTGAAACTGGCATGCATTACATTCTGCACGATAAATGGCGCAAAAAGAGAGCTTAAACGTCGAAATATCTCAAACGGGAAGGAAATGACGGTCAGTTTTGGTCAAAATCGACGAAATCATCGAGATTTGCGTGATGTTTCGCTTGTTTAGACGTTGAAACTGGCATGTATTACATTCTGCACGTTAAATGGAGTAAAAAGAGAGCTTAAACGTCGAAATATCTCAAACGGGAAGGAAATGACGGTCACTTTTGGTCAAAATCGACGAAATCATCGGGATTTGCGAGCTGTTCCGCTTGTTTCGTAGCTGAAACTGGCGTGCATTGCATTCTTCACGTTAAATGGAGTAAAAAGAGCGCTTAAACTTCGAAATATCTCAAGCGGGAAGGAAATGACGGTCAGTTTTGGTCAAAATCGACGAAATCATCGAGATTTGCGAGCTGTTCCGCTTGTTTAGACGTTGAAACTGGCATGCATTACATTCTGCACGATAAATGGCGCAAAAAGAGAGCTTAAACGTCGAAACAACTCAAACGGGATGGAAATGACGGTTAGTTTTGGTCAAAATCGACGAAATCATCGATATTTGCGACCTGTTCCGCTTGTTTAGACGTTGAAACTGACGTGTATTACAGTCTGCACGTTAAATGGTGTAAAAAGAGCGCTTAAACGTCGAAATATCTCAAACGGGAAGGAAATGACGGTCACTTTTGGTCAAAATCGACGAAATCATCGAGATTTGCGAGCTGATCCGCTTGTTTCGAAGCTGTAACTGGCGTGTATTACATTCTGCACGTTAAATCGAGTAAAAAGAGAGCTTAAACGTCTAAATATCTCAAACGGGAAGGAAATGATGGTTAGTTTTCGTCAAAATCGACGAAATCATCGAGATTTGCGAGCTGTTCCGCTTGGTTCGAAGCTGAAACTGGCGTGCATTGCATTCTGCCCTTTAAATGAGTAAAAAGAGCGCTTAAACGTCGAAATATCTCAAACGGGAAGGAAATGACGGTCAGTTTTGGTCATAATCGACGAAATCATCGAGATTTGCGAGCTGTTCCGCTTGTTTCGAAGCTGCAACTGGCGTGCATTGCATTCTGCACGTTAAATGGAGTAAAAAGAGCGCTTAAACGTAGAAATATCTCAAACGAGAAGGAAATGACGGTCAGTTTTGGTCAAAATCGACGAAATCATCGACATTTGCGAGCTGTTCCGCTTGTTCAGACGTTCAAACTGGCATGCATGGCATTCTGCACGTTAAATGGAGTAAAAAGAGCGCCTAAACTTCGAAATATCTCAAGCGGGAAGGAAATGACGGTCACTTTTGGTCAAAATCGACGAAATCATCGAGATTTGCGAGCTGTTCCGCTTGTTTCGAAGCTGTAACTGGCGTGCTTTGCATTC